>NC_077227.1:50744171-51081671 GCF_027887165.1 Monodelphis domestica
TGGATCATTGTATTGCCAACAATGGCTACATCTATCACAGTTGGCCATTCCACAAATGTTGCTGCTACAGTGTACAATTGAAACAAATGCTTTTAAGCCTGGCAGGGGAGAGGGGAAGGGACGGTGTCTGTCTGGACGTCCTTTGCTTTGGAACTCTGCCCTCAAAGGTGAACTTGAACAGATTTTGGTGTTCATGGAAACTTGGTCCCTGGTTGGCACAAGACTTCGAAGGAACCCCATAAGCTAGAGAGAGAGACGTCTCCCCCAGTAAAGCAGAGCCCCCCATAAAGCACTGTGATCTTACAATCGGGCCACTTGGTGAGGTTGACATCAATATCTCCCAGTAAGTTTGGCTTCAGGAGTGTAAGTGCTGCACTTGGGCATTTAGAAAGCATTTGCTGCTCGATGGTGGAAAGGGTGGATTGAAGATTTCTCTCTTTTGCTCCCATTTGTGAACTCCAGACTAACAAAGAAGCTTCTGCAAATGTCCCCATCAGATTTTCTAGAGATCTGCTTAAAGAAAGAGTCTTTTATAAAGCCTTAATACAAAGAGACGAATACAAATCCTGCCATCTGGATTTAAAACGCTGGCTCTAGTGCACGAGTCATCTTTTTTCCATCATGGAACCCTGAATGTGGTTTGTTTTATTCTTGCTTTTCTGAGTGTTTTTCAGTGTGTAAAATACCAGGATTGCAAAGTAAACTAATGCTGAAATTGTTATGAAAATACAAACCCCCCAAAGTTCACAGAATCCTACTTCAGGATCATCCTAAAGGGAGACGGGGATGTGAGGCAGCAGGGGTACCTCCATTCTCATCACTAAGTGTGGTGAGGGACTCCTCAAAGCCCAGCTGTTCTACCTTCTATAGCAAGAAGGTAGCAAACTACTCCTATCCTCCTGCCCATCACACTTGCCATTGGAGCCCTCCCTTCTCCAATGAACTAGCGAGACGCAGGCAGCTTTGAACAGCATCTGGAAAAGCCTGGTGCTCTTTCCCAGCTACTCCTCTGGGGAAGCCCTTCCAGAAATGTTTGGCCTTCTCCCAAGCAGAGTTTGCATTTTGTCTTCTCCCACCCCCAGGCTTTACCAGCTAGAAATCTGTCCGCTTTTGAACTACAAACACAAGCTGGCCACCCCAGAGAGTGAGAGGAGAAGACAAAAGAACCACGAAGGAACAGCGATAGGATTTGGGACCAGAGAATTCCAAGGGGCTTGGGTAGGAAAAGCCCCCTGAGCTCTCTTCTTCAACGAGCCATGCTAGGTCCCCTTCTTTCCAGCTTCTCTTCCCTCACCTTATCTGTCCTAGTAGTGCAGGTGTGAGACAGGGGTGAGAGGAGGCCAAGCCCATCACCCCAATCAGCATGATGGGGATGCCCCAGCTGGCCAAGCAAGGGCCTCGGGGTCGCCAGCACAAGCTAGGGTCTATTTTCTCAGTCTCCCAGTCCTGTGGAGCTTGGCTGGGACCAGAAGTCAGGTTCCCTGTTTGTAGGAGAAAGGATGTCAGAGGTGTGGCCTGTCTTAGCTGGCCTGGGGCTGGATACCAGGGCTTGGGGGCTTCAGGGAGAGGAGGATCTTGGAGCAGCCACAGTGACCCATGGGAAACATTCTTGGCATTCTGGGATGGGTTCTCCTAACCTGGGATTTGTGGATGGATTTCAGAGGCTTTGTCAGCTTGGGTAGGGAAAAAAAGGACATCTTTATTTCATTAACCCTTCCCTGAAACCTAGCATTTCTTTCAAATACTTACAAACATTGTGCTGAAGAGACCATATGGTGAAGAGAACCAGATGGCCAAATGGTTCCACACACAAAAATGGCTAAGAACCCTTGACCTAGGAGATGACTAGAATTCTAGTGAAGGCAAGGGGAATGCTATAGATAGATAGATGGATAGATAGATAGATGGATGGATGAGTGGATAGATAGATGATAGATAGATAGATAGATAGATAGATAGATGGATGGATGGATGGATGAGTGGATAGATAGATGATAAATAGATAGATGGATAGATGGAAGGAAGGATGGATGGATGGATAGATAGATAGATAGATAGATAGATAGATAGATAGATAGATAGATAGATAGTTTCGTTCCTTCTCCCTCCCCTAGGGCCTGCAAGTAGCAATAGAAATAAATCATTTCTTCTCTCCCTCCTTCCCTCCTCTCTCTGTCTCTCTTTATCTGTTTCTCTCTTTCTGTCTCCCTCTCTCTCTTTCTCTCTCTCTCTCCTCTCTTTCTGACTGTCTCTGTCTCTCTCTCCCTCTCTCCTCTCTCTCTGACTCTCTCTTTGTCTTTATCTCTGTTTCTCTCCCTCCTCTCTCTCTGTCTCTCTATCTCTCTCTTTGTCTTTATCTCTTTCTCTCTTCCTCTCCCTCTCTCTTTTTCTTTTTTTCTTAGACTATACTTCCCTATCTTGCCCAGGCCATAAATAAAGGGGATTAGTCACTGATCTGGTCCCACTAATACCAGGGATATTTGACCTAATTCATTTCCAACCTGGGCTTGTTTGCTCCTTCACTGGCAACCTGGGTTCAATGGCTCACCATCTTCATATTGAATTTAGTGTAGACATTCCACCAGTTTTAGCCCTTCTGCAGCTCAGAAGTTCTGAGTTCAAAAGTTCTGCCAGCATCAGCCTCCGTGGTTGCTGGAATTACAAGCCTGAGCTACCAGGTTGGGTTTAGATTAATATTTCTGAGATAAATGGGCTGGGTTCTATGTTGTTCTGTACCTCATATCTAATCTTTCTGCTGAGAGATAAGGTTGTTTTCCCCAATCTCATCTGTTCTATGCTCTCATTTTTTTTAAACCCTTACCTTCCATCTTGGAGTCAATACTGTGTATTGGCTCCAAGGCAGAAGAGTGATAAGGGCTAGGCAATGGGGGTCAAGTGACTTGCCCAGGGTCACACAGCTGGGACGTGTCTGAGGCCAGATTTGAACCCAGGACCTCCCGTCTCTAGGCCTGGCTCTCATGCCACTGAGCTACCCAGCTGCCCTCTCTATGCTCTCATTAACCTAGTTCTCCAACCAAAGAGTCTTCACACTTAACACAGTGCCCGGTACATAGTAGGCAGCTGATAAATGTTGCTAGATGATTGATTGAAATAAAGCAACCAACAAGTGAGTAAGAGGCAATTAAGCGCTAAGACTTTCCACAGTTAAAGAAAAGTACCCACCAGCTCTTTGCATATGTAAAATACTAGCATTAAAAAGGAATAACTTCTGAATTTGTCAATTTAGGATGGAATATCTATCAGAGTGAAGTTTATTTGGATTGTGAAGCAAGTAGGAATGTTAAGAATTAAGAAAGTTGTAATCTACTTTAAGTTGAGGATTTGAAAGTAAAAGGTATAAATGTTTTAATGCTTATAAGTTTAAGCTATTTTCAATGTTCAAAGCAACTAAGCATATTTCTCATCTTCAGAGTTGAAGCCATCATTAATCACACAGGGCATGTCTGAAGCCAGATTGGAACCCAGGACCTGTCATTTTTAGGCTTGGCTCTCAATCCCTTGAGCCACCTAGCTGTCCCAAACTCCATTCGCTTTTAGGAAAGATCTTTAAGCCGACTACTAAAGGACTACTAAGAAGATATAGTTCCAAGAGTTGGTACAAAATATTCCCCCAATAAGGAGGGCACATTCTGGATCTTCTTAACTCATCAAGTCATAGGGGCATTCCCTTCTTGGAATACCCAGATCAGGAAAGAAGATACGCATGCACACCACCAAAGGCACCAGGTGTTGATGGACACATGGTAGCCAGGGAGGAGAATGCAGCCACATGTCCTCTCTTCCACTTGGCAATGTAAAATGGTATTGCCTCTTTGAACACATGGTGGATTAAGAGCCAGCCTAAAGATGGGAGGTCCTGGGTTCTAATATGGCCTCAGACACGTCCCAGCTGTGTGACCCTGGGCAAGTCACTTAACCCCCATTGCCTAGCCCTTACCACTCCTCTGCCTTGGAGCCAATACACAGTATTGACTCCAAGATGGAAGAAAAGGGTTTATTAAAAAAAAAAAGTAAACTCCCCCAAATTTCTATGGTTTTGGTTTTGGTCCATGGAAATGTTTTTATGGGTGTGTAAATTCAGTGTAGATTACAACAATAACATAGCTAGCACTCCTCTAGTGCTTTACAAATATCAGCTCATTTTATTCTCACAACAAGACTAGGAGAGAGGTGCTATCATATCTACAATTTATAGATGAAGCAACTGAGGCAGATGAAGCAACTAACAGAGGTTAGTGAATGCAGCTGAGGATTTATTTGATCTCAGGGCTTCCTGACTCTGGGTCCAGCCCTCTATTCACTCCACCACCTAGCCGCACCTTTACTGGTAATTTATAATCTTAGAGAGTTGAGAGGTTGAATGATTTGTTACCCAACTCTCTGAATCCAAAGCAAGACTTCAACTGAGAGCTTCCTGACTCTAAGGCCACTAAGTCATGCCTCTTCTCTCATGGTCCATATCCTTCCATCAAGAATTCTCCATTGTGCTAGTGACCTTCTTCTGCATCTTTTAGCCTTCCCTAGGTATCAGCACTATGCCCAGACATTTTATCCTTTGCTTGGCAATCTGGCTGGCTCCCTACCCTTCCGAGCATATATTTCATGGTTGTTCCATGACTGTTCCAATGTACAAGTTATCATGGGTAACACTGAGCTCCTACCTGCAAAACCAGTTTCCTGTAAAGCTGGGCAAATTCTCTTAAGAAAAATTCCATTCACAGTAGCCTTAAAGAAGACTATTGCTTAGACTATTACAATAGCATTCCTAACTGGTCATTCCTCAGATCTCTCCTGTTATGATTACAGTGTTTCATAAAAAATTAATTTATTGATTAGGCTAACCTATAACCAATAAATGAATAAGTCAATGATCTCCTTGATGACCAAAGACCTTGAAAATCTTTCAGGCAGATCTATAAATACAGTTTGGGCTCATTTTTCAGACTCTCCCAGGACATCCCAAGACATCTCTGATTGGTGAGCAGTTAAAGAAAAGGGTGTTCATTAAGACTCTGAACTCCTCCTCACCCCAACAGGTAATGAGAGTGCACAGGCAGGAAGAGCCTTTATTGATTAACCAGGTTTTATGGGAGTAGAGGAGGAATTCCTAGGAGTTCTTAAGAACAAAGGAAATATAAAAGTCAACAGACTGGTTGGAGCCCCCCTAATCCAGGATCGTGACATAGGATTAATATAATATATTTAAAAAATTCTCACAATCCCCTCTCTGATTCTTGGGGAAACAGAAGAATGGTTTCCCCAATGAATCACCCCAAATATGATACTTACAAATTTCAGGACTGACTCACCAAGGTTTATAAGAACCTGAAGGTATTAATCATTACTTGGAGGGTCTAACTATTGTGCTTGGGGATCTCTTAACACGATGTTAAAAGTGATTGATGGACACACTGACAATAAGGATCTTACAAACAGAATAATGGTGCATGGGAGTGACATGAAAGGGATAGGTGACCCAATCTCCAGTCTGTTATGTCCAAGGTCTCATGATGCAGTTGTCTGATTTCTAAGCTTTTCTTCTATTACAGTCTTCTCTTCCTTAGGTTTTCTGGAATCATGCTGGTCCTCAGAACAGTTCCTCTTGCAGATTTGCCTTTTCCAGACCAAGTCATTGGTAACATCTTTCCCTAAAAGTGTTTAAAAAGGAGATCTTAAAGGGGCAGCTAGGGAGCACAGTGGATAGAGCACCAGGCCTGGAGTTGGGAGGATCTGGGCTTAAATATGACCTCAGACACTTTCTTGTTGTGAGCCAGGACAAGTTATTTAACCCCCTTTGCTGCTCTTCTGGCTTAGAACCAATGCTAAGACAGAATGTAAGGGTGAAAAAACCCCTAAAGAACACAGAAAACAACCAACACCCCCCCCCCAAAAGAAGAAAAATAGATCTTAACAGTTTAACACAGTCACTAAAATTTTGCATTGCCAATAGATGTCATAAGTGCTAACTCAAACCTGAGTGGTCCAGAGCCAAGGTGTCAAATTCCCAGCTAATGGCCCTGAACCAGATTAAAATATAATTGTGAAATGTTTAACAAAACAAACATTCAGTACCATGTAGATGATATTAATCTGTAGTTTTCTAAGTCCTAAGTGGCCCACCGCGATTGTTTCTATCTGAGACATCACTAGTCCTGAGGACAGAAGAGGATGAAATCCTGAGGCAAACCTCCTCTAGCCAAAGAGGTGATTGGTCTTAAAATGCCAAATCAGACATGGACAAGGTGTGAATTTCTTTTGGATGGTGATGCTTATTTATTATGAGGGCTCACTTTTTTTTTCTTTTTTCTGGGGGAATGAGGGAAAATAAGCATTTGTTTACAAAAATTAAAGAAAACTGTGTGTAGGGGGGACAGGATTGGACTCTACATTCTCTAAGATTCCTTCTGCTGTGAGTCTATGATCTTACACATGTAGGAGCAGACTACAAGGACAGCCACTAGCACCAATACTGACCTCGGCACTCCCCTACTCAATAAACTCCAGTGACTAGTTATTGCCTCCAGGATCAAACCTAACCTCTTGGGTTTAGCTGTCAGAGCCTTTCACAATCTGGTCCCCAACTCACTTTATTTTCTCCCTTCCTTTCTGTACTAGTAAACTCTAAGACGGAAAGGCAAGGGCTAGGCGGACAGGGTTAAGTCACTACTGGCACAGATCACGCAGGCAGGAAGCATAGACTGAGCCCAGATCCTCCTTACTCCAGGCCTAGTGCTCTATCCATTGGGCTACCTAGCTGCCTCCTCCAAGCTCATTTTTTTTTTTAAACCTTTACTTTTCATCTTAGAATCAATACTGTATGGTTCCAGGGCAGAGTGGTAAGGGCTAGACAGTGGCTATCAAGTGACTTGTCCTGAGTCACACAGGTAGGACATGTCTAAAGCCAATTTTGAAGCCAGGACCTCCCATCTCTAGGCTGCCTCTATCCACTGAGCCGCCTAGCTGCCCCCTCCCGGGTCACTTCTCACAATCAATTAGTTCTTTTCCTGCATTCTGCGGTCTAGTCAAACGGGGAAGTTCTCTTGCATCTCCGCTCTCCCTCTCCCGGGCAGAACCAGCCCAGGGTTAACTCCGGTCATTTTGTATCCTCTGGGAGAGCCCTGCAAAGGTGGGGAGAGTTCAGACTGACGAGCGTTTATTAGGCACCTTCTGGGTGCCAGAGGCCGCGGCAGGTGCTGAAGGTCCAAAGACAGAAAAAAAAAACAATCTGCCCAGGAGGAGGAAACGGCAACCGTAGGCTGGAACGGAAGGAGGAAGACAGTGAAACGAACTGTCAGTTTCAAGAGGAAGTCCCGGGGGGTGGGAGGGGGAGGGGCGCAGGCTCCCAGCCTGCCTCCCTCTCAGATCTAGAGTCCCTGGGAGGGCGGGGTGAGCCAGCTCGACTCGGAACAGCCTCCGAGGCGGTCCTGGGTCAGCTGATCCGCTGGGAGGCTAGTCTTGGGCTCCGCTACATCACGTGAAGCGCTCCAGCATCAGCTGACCCAGTTCCTCTAGGAAGAGAGGAGGAGAAGGAGGCGGCGGCTGAGCTGGGGGTATCGTTGGGTCAGCAGGCCAGCGCCCGGCGCGCAACATGGTGAGGGCCTGGGGAGGGCCGGCTGAGGGGTTGGTAGCCTCTGACTCAGGGCACACTCCCTGCTTTCCTAGTTCTGCCCAGGGGTCCAGGCCCTGCAAGTCTCTTCCATTCATTCACTCTCCCTGCCTGGTGGGGTATTCCTAGAATATTTGGGGGTGTCTTGGGGTGGGGATAAAGGAAAAGGGCCCCCCTGGGGAGCAGGGAGCGCCCTAACCCATTCATACCGATTCTTAGTAGAGGGCCTGGGAGAAATCTTTTTTAAATTAATTTTTAAATTAAAAACTCATAACTTCTCTCTTAGAACAATAGAGAGGTGAGGGCTAGGCAGTGGGGGTTAAGTGACTTGTGCAGAGACACACAGCTAGGAAGTCTTGAGTCCAGATTTGAAACCAGGACTTCACATCTCAAGGTCTGCCCTTCTATCCCCTGAGCCACCTAGCTGCTCCTTAGTAAGTCTGATAGACCTCCAGACTCCTGGGTAGAAAACTTTAAATTTCTATAGTGGACCTACTGGGTAAATTCCTTCTGCTAGAGACTTGCCAGACATCCTATAGAGAGTATTGATGCTATATACATTAAGCACATCATCATCATCATTATTATTATTACAATTAGGAGATTCAGCTTATCTAGTAAGCAAAAGAAATACAAACCTCTTAGAAATTAGAAAGGGGGCAGCTAGATGTTTCAGTGGATGGAGAGCCAAGCCTGGAGATGGGAGGTCCTGGGTTCAAATGTGACCACAGACACTTTCCAACTTTGTGACCTTGGGCAAGTCACTTAACCTCCATTGCCTAGCCCTTACTAGGCTTCTGCCCTGGAACAAATAACTGATTCTAAGGCATAAAGTAAGGGTTAAAAAAAATCAGAAAAAAAAATTTAAGATAACTTCAGAGAGGAGGGGAATGGAAAAGCTGAGGCTGTACTTCAATCGGGGGCCTGATCTCTCAGTTACTAGATGACTCTCAGGTCCCTTTCAAGCCTGAGGTTCTCCAAATCTGGGATGGGATCTTTGTGGAGATCTGGAAGGAAATACGATTTGCAATTATTCTTCAAGAGAGGGAAGAGGCCAGGCCACCCTCATGGGTCCTCAGCTCTGAACATCTTAGGGGAGCTTCAAGGCTAGCCCCCACCATGCCAGCACTGAGGGAGAGAGGTCAGAGATTCTCAGTGTCATCCAGACTAGAAAAGAAGGGAGTCCCTTTTCCGTCTCTAGGCTTCATTTTTAGAAAGTAGATAATAATGTTAAGAGCTTTGCAAACCTTAAAGCACAATGTAAACACCAGTCATTATTATTAGGGTTAAAGTTCTTCCCAGGCCCTAAATCTGTGAGCCAATGATCCCATCCCCTCGCTCAGGCTAGGACCACACTACTGTTATTTAAGCCCTCCCCCCCCCCCCAACAAGGGAGAAGAATTCCCATGTCTCCCTTTTCGTCACTACCCCTACTTGCTCCTAAATGAGTATTTCCTGAAGTTTCACATCTCTGATTTTTGTCCAGTGCCTGGCCTTCTGGCCCCATGAAGTCAGGAGTGACCTGCCCCATCCCCTGTAGCATATCACTGCCTTCAGCCTTCCCTTCTCCCCTCTGAAGAGATCTGTGGTTCTCCCTTTTCCAGAGGTTCCGGTTCTGTGGAGACCTGGACTGCCCAGATTGGGTCCTAGCAGAGATCAGCACGTTGGCCAAGATTGTTGAGTATTTTGGTTTGCTCCTGTGTTTGGGGAGGAAGAGGGAAGCTTGAGGGGAAGGATGTGGGTGTCATAGTCTCTCTCCCATTGTGGGGTGGGGTGGCAGGATTCTGGGATCCCTGATACCTCGAATGCGTTCTCTCCTTACTTCACCCCAGAAGCCCTCACTTCTGTCTCATCGCAGCTCTTTCCTGATCCCCCAATTACTAGTGCCTCCCACCCAAATGACCTTGTATTTACCTACCTGGCATTTATTTGTAGTCTTTTTCTTAATATTTATTCTGTATATACTTATATGTGTCCTCGTTGTCTCCCAATGAGAATGCAAACACCTGGAGAGCAGGGACTGTTTCATTCTTCATATTCTCGGTCCCTGTGACTAATTAATTGATTATATGTTATATTATTTGTATACTAATTAATTGATTATGCAAAGACAAACAAGTCAATTAACAACCCCTGAACCTTAGATTCTTTGTAGAATGGGGATGCTCCTGGTCTCTCCCCCCTGACGGTTATGAGAATCGAGTGAGGTGGGGCCTTCAGAGGGTTTTATAACCAGAAAGGACAGAATAAAGCTCACTCTTATCAGAAGGCCGGATGACTCCTCTCTTTCCTCTACAGTCTTCCGTCAAGCTGAAGCTGATCTGCAGCCAGGTTCTGAAGGACCTGCTGGGGCAGGGGATTGACGTGAGTTGGCCTCCGTCTTGGGTCCTGAGGTCCGTTCTCCTGGGTGGGCGGGTGGCGAGCGGAGGTTCTGAAGCCTTCCCTGGGTCATCGGGGTCAGTGCCGGTTCCATGCCCTTCGGATCCTCCGGGCCAGCCTCGAGCCCTCCTAGTGAAGCCAGGACGCAAGGAGAGAGAGTGGACTTCCCAAGGGAAAGAGTCCAGAAGATGGACTGGTAGAAACAGGATTGAAGCAGGCCAAGTCCGGCTCTCACTGGGGAGACCGAACGTTACGACTCAGAAAAACTGGCTTATTGTCGTACTGATTGCCTAGGCTTAAGGGAGTGATGGAGAAAAGATTTAATAGTGCAGGTTAGGCGAAAAGTATCTTATGGATACTTTTTTGGTTGAACAAATTGTTTTTGTTGTTGTTTTGTTTTGTTTTTTTAACTCTTACCTTGTGTCTTAGAATCAATGATAAGGATTAGTTCTAAGGCGGTCAGGGCTAGGCAATGGGGGTCAAGTGACTTGCCCAGGGTCACACAGCTGGGAAGTGGCTGAGGCCAGATTTGAAGCCAGGACCTCCCGTCTCTAGGCCTGGCTCTCCATCCACTGAGCTACCCCGCTGCCCTTGGTGAGCAAGTTATTGAAGTTCCCCCCCGCGTGGGATGGAAGATGGGACTCAGGGTCATGATAGGGTCTCTTTTCTTGCAGTTTGAGAAAATCCTGAAACTTACAGCCGATGCCAAGTTTGGTGAGTCTGGATGCCACCCCCACGTTCATTGCTAGTTAGCTGTGTCATCTGCATGTGCAGGCACTGAAGCTGCCTCCTCCCAGAAGCCTTCCCTGACCACCTCCGCCATTAGCACCCCCATTTGGTTTATGTTATCATTACACTCCTCCCCACGCTGCGTAGGCTGGAGGAGTGACATTCATACCACAATGATCAGTCAACAGGCTTTCATGAGACTCAGGTTCTGCCCTCAAAGCTCACCATCTGATGGGAGAGACGGCCTGGAAATGCTTTTACCCCCCTCAGATGGGAAGCCATTCATGCGTTTTCTCTTATCTGAAGCCGCATGAGAAGAATGCCAGAGCCACAGGCAGAACATAAGCCCTTGCCCAGAGCAGGCGTGAAGTACAAACCTGTCAGGAAGATCTGAGTTCTCTCAGTGACCCTGGACCAGTCATTGGCCTCCATTTGATTCCGCTTCCTTCTCTGTAAAATAGAGATAATAATAGCACCTACCTCTGAGGATCAAGTGAAATAACATCTGTGAAGTGCTTGGCACAGTGCTCGGCACATAGTGGGTTCCACATAAATATTAGCTGTGACTAAAATGGGGTGATGACAGCAGCCGCCCTCTGCAGGGTCGTTGGGAGGTTCGGGTGGGATGTGTGTAAAGTGCTCTGCAGACGTGAAGCGTTCTAGAAGTGGTGCTGTTGTCCTTAGCATCACCATCGGCATTGCAAAAACACCCACAGGTAGGCAGGGGCAGCGTGGGTGTCCCCGGGGACGTCCTCGGCCTCTTTTCCATGTCCTCCCTCCTCCCAGAGTCGGGTGATGTCAAGGCCACCGTCGCGGTGCTCAGTTTTATCATCTCCAGTGCAGCCAAACACAGCGTGGACAGCGAGTCCCTCTCCAGTGAGCTGCAGCAGCTGGGGCTCCCCAAAGGTTATGGGGGTCAGAGTGGGGGGAAGGGGCTCCCCAAAGGTTATGGGGGTCAGCGTGGGGGGGAGGGGCTCCCCAAAGGTTATGGGGTCAGAGTGGGGAAGGGGCTCCCCAAAGGTTATGGGGGTCAGAGTGGGGGGAAGGGGCTCCCCAAAGGTTATGGGGGTCAGAGTGGGGAAGGGGCTCCCCAAAGGTTATGGGGGTCAGAGTGGGGGAAGGGGCTCCCCAAAGGTTATGGGGGTCAGAGTGGGGGAAGGGGCTCCCCAAAGGTTGTGGGGGTCAGAGTGGGGGGAGGGGCTCCCCAAAGGTTATGGGGTCAGAGTGGGGGGAGGGGCTCCCCAAAGGTTATGGGGGTCAGTGGGGGGAGGGGCTCCCCAAAGGTTATGGGGGTCAGTGGGGGGAAGGGGAGATGTCCGCTGCCATCGCTGCCTGCCTCCCTCCCCAGCTGTGTGAGCCTGTGAGCCCCCTTCCCTGAGCTGGGAGCTGGCGGGGAGGGCGGTCGGTGGCTTCCCCCTTGGGGTCTCTCTTCAGACTCTCGGCCCTGCCTGTCCTGGGTCACTGACTCCCCCACCGTCCCTGCTGTCCTACAGAACACGCCTCGGGACTGTGCCGTTCCTATGAGGAGAAGCAGGGCCCTCTGCAGGAGAGCCTGAGGGGCAGCAGCCTGAGGCGTAAGTGTGGTTTGGAGAGGGGCCAGATGGCCTAGGGTCACCCGAGGGAGGTGCCTGCGGGGAGCCAGGGGCTCAGGGGCCAGAAGGCTGGACTGTAAGTCAGGAGGGCTGGCTTCAAACCCTGCCTCAGAGCAGTCCGGCCACCTCTCCTGGCCTCAGTTTCCTCAGCTGTAAAATAAGCGTGTTGGACTCAGTAGCTTCCAAGGTTCCTTCCAGCCCTGGCTCTAGGCCGATTCTGTGTCTGGAGAGAGAGAGAAAGTGACTAATCCAGACTAAGGACCAACTCGACCCGAGCAATAATTGAGATCATTTGGATATCCAGAGTACTCAGCCCCACACACAGCCGTGATGTTGGGAAGATCACCCATGGGACACCCCCACCCCACCCCATCCCCGCCGCCCAGGTCTAGCTAGGGAGCCAACAGGAAAACCGAAATAACAGATGGTATGTGGCAGGGGTCAAATAAGGGCAGTAAAAGAAGACACATGATCCGGGGGCTGTAATCAATGAGGGTCTTCCTGGAGGAGGCAGGCCTTGAACCAGGCTGTAAAGAATGGGGATGATCACCCTGACGTTTGTCCAATATGCTGTATTTCAGAGCTCTTTTCGATACACAGCTGCATTTAATTCTCATCCCTGCCAGGCAAGGTTAGCGAGGAATTATCATCCGAAGGAACAGACGCTCCCTGAGGGCAGAGACTCATTTTCATCTTTGTAGAGCTAGCCCAGTTCCTTGCATATAGTAGATGCTTCATTGCTTTTCTAATGAATTTTTATCCCCATTTAACAGATAGAATAGTTGGGTTCCAGAAGAGTTGTGTGACTCATTCAAGTCATAGCAAATCTTTGGCAGAGCTGGGACCTGTGGTGGTTCTTGGTGACCGCCGGGGCCTTTTAGTCTGCTCTCCTTCCTCACAGTGAGCAGACTAGAGAGTGTTGGCTGGCGTGTGGACTACACGGTGACCTCCAGCCAGCTCTGCCACGTTCATGAGCCGGAGGTGCACCTGAGGCTGGATGTTCGGCAGGAGCCAGATGGTCCAGCAGAGCCTGTCGCCATGACGCTGTCCATGAAGAAGTTCCAAGTTCTGTTGTCAGGTAAGGGAGAAAGAGGTCGGCCCTTTGGAAGTATAGAATTCCACGGGTGGTCTGGTCCAACCCCCTCATTTTATAGGTGAGGAAACAGGCTGAGGGAGGCTGAATGATTTGCTCCAGGCTTTTTCCTCTGTGCTATGCTAATTCCCTCTACAGAATACCCATCTTTGAGTAGCCATCTAGCCTTCATTTGCAGATGTTCAATATAGTGTAACTTACTGCCTCCTAAGCTAGCCCATTTTCCTTTAAGAAGCTCTCATTGGCACAGTTTACATCAACTATACAATGTACCTCTTTGTGGCTCTGCCCCTCTTCCCAGCTCCTTCCATGTCCCAACCCACTCTCTGTCTTTCAGAACTCAAACAAGCACAAGCCTTGATGGGTTCCCTTGGCTGAGAGCTGACCGACATCAAGAAAAGAAAGCCAAGGAATGAGGCTGGCTCAGCTCAGACCTACGTGATCCCCAAACCTCGCTGGCCAGACTCTCTTCATATTTGGGCTGATGCACCTTCCCTCTGTCTACAGCACCCATTTGACCTCTCTTCCAGGCCTGGATATGTTTGGCTCCCATCTTTCAGAGCTGCTTAGCCCCAAGGAGCTCAGCAAAAGGACCTGGTTGGATTGAGGATTCCTTAAGGTGCCTTCCTGTCATCTACCCTCACCAGCAGCTTGCCCTAGTTTTGTACCCTTTTGTTTTGTTTTGTGTTTTTAAATATAAACTCATCTGTAAAATTTTATTTTTCCTAATTTTGTACCTTTTTGCTGGAGGTTAGAAGGAATAAATATTGTCATTGAGGTTGTGTATGACTTCTTGAGATGCTTCTATCTCTGAAAGAGCCAAGAGAAGACTCTGGGAAGACATTATCTGTGTAAAAAGAAGAGAATTGAGGCTTGAGACTGGTTCCAAGACTCGGTGCCCTTAGGAAGTTGGGAGAGAAAGACCCTACTGTTGGCTGGAATGCTCAAGGAAGACTTCTCAGAAGAACTGGGCCTTGGGGGCTTGGCCCGTAAAGGGTGAACAGATCCAGATGGGTGGAGGGAAGGGCAAGGGCATCATCCCAGATGAGGGAGATGACCATGGAGCTGGAGTGGACATGATGTGTTGAAGGTAATGAGGGCAGCAACCTAACTAGGGCAAAGAGCACAGGTTAGGAAGCTGAGAGATGAGTTGAAGGACCAGAGGGAGGGTCAGTGAGGGCTCCCATCTCCTTTCTAAAACCACTTTCATACTCAAAAAGAGTCAGTTATTTCTCATTTCTTGAGCCATCTTCCACCTCTGTTCTCACATTAACCTCAAGACAACACCGAGAAGAAGGCAGGACTGTGATGATGCTTCATCTGACCTGCAAAGAAACAGGCTCACAAAGGAAATTAGTCACAGAGTGAAGACTCACTTTCTCCCTGAATAACAATTTTCTCAGAAGCTTTTTTAAAACTGATGGAATGCATTCCTTGAAACAGCCTGGGGAATCAGGCAAGCAATCATCATTTATATAGGGCCTACTATGCCAAGAGCTGGGCATACTAATACAGAGAATGAAACTGCTCTCGAGAGGCTTATATCATAATGGCCATGTTAGCTAGGGAACTTGGAAGACAATCCCATGATGCCAGAAACCCATGAGATTTAGGCCTGGATGCAGAAATTGCTTCTTCACGGCAGGAGGCACAGATTGGGAGCAGGAAGGAGCCTTTTGGGGAAGGCAGTGGCCTTGGGTGGTCCTAAGCTGTCAAGAGCAGGCAGAGTCAGAATATGGATTGTCTGATGTTGAATGATGTGGTCTGCTGGCTGGAGATATCTTGGAGCTCCAGGCTCCATTCAAGAATCAGGAACCCAGAAAGTCAAACACACAGGGAAGGGCTTCAGGTTCCCATGCCCTTACTGAAAGCCTGCTTTGACCAATGATGTGTGGGCGTTCTTGTGCACTTGGTTATTTACTCCTAGGTACCTGGGTTCAGAAATAGTACTAGGGTATAATCTCTTTGAAAATATATTTCCTATGGGGACAGAGAATGATTCTGTAGCCTTATTATCTGTCCCTTATCACTTTGCTATTTTGTCATTTTAAAAAATTTATTTCGTTTGTTGCATTTTAAGTTCCAAGCTCTGCCCCATCCTCCCTACATCCCTCCACTGCATACCACAGAAAGCAATATTTGATAAAGATTAGAGAGATAGATAGAGTTGGATGGATAGCTAGGCAGAAAACTAGAAACCGAAATACCTAGATAGATAGAACTGTATGATGCATACTTCCATGTATGAGTTCATTCTCTGGAGATGGACATTCACAGTCATTCTTCTGTTGTCACAAACAGTATTCTCTTGGTTCTGCTTGTTTCACTCTTCATTATTTCATGTAAGTCTCTCTCTAGGTTTTTCTAAAATCAACCTGCTCATCATTTCTTATAGTGCAATAGAATTCCATCACAATCATACAACTTGTCCAGCCATTTCCCAATAGAGCAGAACCTCCCCAGTTTCCAGGTCTTTGCCACAGAGAGGGCTGCTATAAATACTTTAGAACATAGGGGTTCTTTTCCTTTTCCCCATGTCACTTCAGGAAACAGACCTAATAATGGTATTGCTGTGTCAAAGGGGACACACTGTTTTATAACTTTTTGCTCTCCAAATGGTTGGATTAGTTCACAGTTCCAATAACATCATAGTCATGTCCCCATTTCCCCACGTCCTCACCAACATTTTTTATTTTTCCCTTTGATCGTTTTAATCTGACAGGTATGGGATGATATCTCAGAATTGTTTTAATTTTCATTTCTCTAATCAATAGCAATTTAAGCATTTTTTACATGACTATATATATATAGCTTTGATTTCTTCATTCAAAAGCAGCCTGTTCATATCCTTTGGCTACTTATCAATTGAAGAATGCCCCACATTTTTATAAATTTTACACAATTCTCTATATACTTGAGATATGAGACCTCTATCCAAAATCTATACAATTTTCCCAGTTTTCTGCTTTCCTTCTAATCCTGGCTACACTGGTTTTATTTTTATGACTTTTTTAATTTAATGTAATCAAAATTATCCACTTTATATTTCATGATGCTCTCTTTATCTCTTGTTTATTCATAAATTCTTCTAGCCATAAGTCTGATAGGTAATATATTCCAAATCTAATTTGTTTATATTTCCCTTTATGTCTAGGTCATGCATCTATTTTTTTTTTAAACCCTTACCTTCCATCTTGGACTCAATACTGTGTATTGGCTCCAAGGCAGAAGAGTGGTAAGGGCTAGGCAATGGTGGTCAAGTGACTTGCCCAGGGTCACACAGCTAGGAAGTGTCTGAGGCCACATTTGAACCTAGGACCTCCTGTCTCTAGGCCTGGCTCTCAATCCACTGAGCTACCCAGCTGCCCCCTGTCATGCATCTATTTTGACCTTATCTTGGTAAATGGTTTAAGATATTGATTTATATCTAGTTTCTACCAGCCTGCTTTCTTGTCTTCCCAATAATTTTTATCAAATAGTGAATTCTTACCCCAAAATTTGAATCTTTACGTTTGTCAAACAGAAAACTGTAATAATCATTTATACTCCATTCCACTTATCCACCTTTCCAATTCTTAGTCAATATCTGACAGTTTTGATAATTGATACCACTTTAAGATCTGGTACTGCTAGACTGCCTTCCTTTACATTCTTTTCCTTTGATATTTTTGACCTTTTGTTCTTCCCAATTAATTTTGTTACTATTTTTTCTAGCTAAATAAAATAAATTTTTCATAATTTAACTGTGATGACACATGCACCAAAATATTTATAGCAGTACTTTTGTAGTAGCAAAGAACTGAAAATAAAGTAGATGCCCTTTAGATTGAAGAATAGCTGAACAGGATGTGGTGCATAAATGTAACAGACATTACTGAGTCTTAAGAAATGATGAACAGGCAAAGTTTTAGGAACTGATGCTAAATGAAGTGAACAGAACCAGGAAAATAATCTACACAATGAGCTAGTGTTAATAGGCATTTGCAGAACCAGGAAAACATTGTACACGGAGACTGATACACTGTGGTACAATCAAACGTAATGGACTTCTCCATTAGTGACAATACAGTGTCCCTGAACAATCTGCAGGGATCTAGGAGAAAAAACACTATCCACAAGCAGAGGACAAACTGTGGGAGTAAAAACACCGAGGAAAAGCAACTGCCTGACTACAGGGGTTGAGGGGACATGACAGAGGATAGACTCTAAACGAACACTCTAATGCAAATACCAACAACATGGAAATGGGTTCGAATCAAGAACACATGTGAAACCCAGTGGAATTGTGCGTCGGCTGGGGGGGAGGAAAAGAAAATTATCTTTGTCTCCAATGAATAATGTTTTGAAATGACCAAATAAAATATTGTTAAAAAATTCACATAACCCACCATCTTTAAAGATGTGTGTTTGAAAATAGGTCTTGATCAATGACACATGTAAAACCCAGTGGAAGTGCTAGTTGGCTACAGGAGGGGGGTGGGAGGAGGGGAGGGAAAGAACATGAATCATGGAACTGTGGAAAATTTTTCTTAATCATTAAAGTAAAATAAATTTTTAAAAAAGATGTGTGTTTGAGAAGAGTCCTGGGTGTGAAACATTACATATCTCATGTTGGTCTTTTACAATATGTTGATTGGTTTTGCTGGACTTCCCCCCCCACCCCAATCCTTTTAAAATTCTTTGTCATAAGGAATGGCTCTGAGAGGGCAAAGGAAAGGCTGCCTTGGGGAAAGAGGGTGAAGTAAAAATAAGTTATCAGTAATTAAACATTTTTTTTACTAGATCTGCTATTTTATTGATATATTGAATATGCAATGAGGGAATTCCCTTTACCAATGCAGGACTGTAACTTAGAGCTTTCAGTACCTAAAGCATTGAGAGTAGCTTGGGTAGGGCCACTACAGTATGTGTCAGAGACAGGACTTGAGCCTAGGTTTAAGTGACTATCCATCAGGCTGCTTTTCACTCTTCTATCTTACCTAAAACACTTCACAGTGGAAATGGAGGTGGCTAGGAGCCCCAGAACAGTGTAAGAGGGGGTCCTGGGTCACGTACGTCTGTCCCCAAAATCCAATTCTTTATTGAGCACCTCAGCAAGACCCCGCTAGGGTAAATGCAAAGAAGGATATAAACAGACTCACATATATTTGGCATTCCTCCTTCCTGTATACGCACCAGTAGACCTGAGCTCTTGTGTGACCAGCTGTGCCTACCTTCCCCAGCTACCCCTGTAAAGCCCTAAATCACTCGGGGCCCTCACTCCGCGTTTACCTCTTCTCTGCTCCCTTATTCCTGCTCAGCCTGGCCGGGAGGTAGGAGACCTAGGTCCCCATCCTCATTCTGTAAACCCCCAGGAAAGTCACTGCCCCTCTCTGTGTTCCGGCTCACACTGGGTCGATCTGTTCAGAAACCCAGGACTTTACTCCTTTCTCTGTCTTTCTAAGTCCTAGAAGCTCTCCTTCCCCATCACTAAGCTCCATCATCACTTTGGCATGGGTACCACCATGCTACCTGCCCCAGCCGTAATCTCCCCATTCTGGCTCAGCCATTCGTTTTCTCTCTGTGCCTCTGTCTCCGGCTCTCTGTCTGTCTCCTGCTCTCTATCTGTCTGTCTCGCTTTTCTCCACCCATCCTCCCACATCTCACATCCTCTAAATTGCTGTCGCTCTCCTTTTTCACTTTTAAGCCCCCGCCCCCAGTCTACTATGACTCCAAAAAAACTACAATTCCCACAAGGCCGTAGGGCACAATGATTTCATCTCCCAGCATGCCTTAGGGCCTAGCCTAGCCTCTGCTTTAACCCTTTGGTGGCTGGAGTCTGTATTGAGCCCGTCAGAGATAAGGTACCAGGTTTGGTGGGAGGAGGAGGATCGGTTCCTCCGGGACGCTACCCCGGAGTCCCCCGGGGTCAGCCTGGGGGAGTGGAGAAGGGACTGGGTGCTTGCCTCCCAGGGAGCTAGAGGGAGAGAGTGGGAAGGGTCGCCAAGCCCCCTGCCCCCGGCAGACACTGCTTCTCCCACCCGAGGTTCCAGCTGTCTTTAAGGCTGGGAGGTTGGCGAGTAAACGAGCCTAGATCATTGGATCTGGAAGGACCTTAGGAGGGCACACCTTCCGGTTACAGATGGGTAAATTGAGGCTCAGAGCGGTAGTTTGGGTCCACGGCATTCATACCCCTAGCCTAATGACTTTCCCTTAATGAGCTCCATTGGCTCGTCGAACCTGTAAGGTCTCCCCTGCCATTTTAGGGCACTTGGGGGTCCCACCCTGAATTTAAGCTACGTTGAGGGCAGGGAGAGTAGATGTAGAGTGGAAAGGAACTTGGAGAACGTCTCGACCAAACCCCCATATTAATACCAGCGAGCAATCTGAGCTAATGGGAATTGTCGAACTCGCACTTGATGGTCGTCCTTCATTCTCCGAAGAGGACCATTGACATCCCGGCGTGGCCAAAGTCCTCAGCCTCACAGTCTCTAGCAATCCTACCCACTCTGGCGCGTCACCATGTTTGTTATTTGGATGGACCTTGTCCATTGACTAAGGGATCCTGGCCTGGCCTAAAACACTCCTGTTAGGAGGTGCTTAATTAACGTCTGCTGATGGAGTTCAACGCGAGGGAGGAGGAGCATCTCCGCTCCCCAAGGACCGGCAGCTCTTAGCACAGTGTAAATGCTTGTTGACTGTCTGGTCCCACTTCCTCTTTTCACAGCTGACTTCAAGCACCCAGTCCTGGACTCCTTGCGGCGGATCTTCCCCCACCCCCACCTCCATCCCCAGCATCTGACCGTAAAGTCCGGAAGCTGTTTTGAGTTTTTATTTGAATTCAAAAATATTTACCAAGCCAGCTGCCTCCTGTATAATGATAAGAATGAAGCCCCTTCCTGTTCTGACCAGAATGTTCCTCCCGTATGCAAGCGCTTTAAAAAATTAAATAGATCCTATCAATGAATGAACGCCAGCTTGGAAGGGTCCTTAAGAGATTGTAGAGTCAGGTGCTCATCATTTTACAGATGGGGAAATTGAGGCCCAGATGGAAATGTGCCTTGCCCAAGTCAGTGGCAGAGCCAGGTCTAGCAACCATGTGGAGGTAGTAGGGTAATGATCACCGGGAAACTCATCATCCAGATCAAGAGGAAGCTGGGAAATGGGGAAGGACAACATGGTAACACTCTCTCCCCTGCCTCCAGGATGCCTGAGGGCCCCGAGCTCTACTTGGCCAGCTGCTATGTAAATAGCATGTGCAAGGACTTGGTGTTTGCAGGTCCGGTGGAGAAGTCGGAAGTGAGCCGAAACCCCGAGGTGCCCTTTGAGAGCAGCGCCTACCGTATCTCGGCCACCTCTCGGGGCAAGGAAGTACGGCTCACACTGAGCCCACTGCCCAAGGCCCACCCCCCACAAGAACCTCTGGACCTTGTGTTCCGCTTTGGCATGTCCGGCTCCTTTCAGCTGGTCCCAGCAGATGCTCTGCCCAAACACGCCCACCTGCGCTTCTATACAATCTCTCCTGCGCCCCGCCAAGCACTCTGCTTTGTGGATGTCCGGCGCTTTGGCCACTGGGAGGTCCAGGGAACTTGGCAGCCTGGCCGAGGCCCCTGTGTTCTTCAGGAGTATGAGAAGTTCAGGTAGGGGGTCTCTGGGTGAGGTGGGGAGGGGAGCCTCAGGGAAAACCCCAATGCCAGGCCTTTCCTCTGTCTCCATCTCTCTCTAGCAGGGGAGAGAGGCTTCTGGATGCTCCTGTCAGATTTATAAAGTTCCAATTCCCATTGCAACTTGGCCCAGAAGAAAGAGAAAAGGACAGTGGACCTGTGGATTCGGGTCATGCTTTACAGTTCCCATACACGTCCTCCAGGGTCTTTGCTGTCCTGGGTGCTAGCACTCATGTCTGCCTTTCTGGCCCCATATTGGAGGCTTTGACCCAGTAGGTGCCATCTATAAAAGGCCAGTTGAGGAAGAGATCCCTGACATTTATAAACAAAGAATTATAGAGTTTTTGAGTTGGGCCATTGAGCCTTACCCAAACCCAAGCAAAAATCCTGTCTGTATCACAGTGTTTGGCACATGGTAGAGGCTTTATACCTAGCAGCCCTCTGGGAGTAGGGGGAGCCTCCTTGCCCCAAGCCAAGAGAGTCCTGAAGCAGCAGATGTACTGTCTACCATGCTTCAAGCTCTTCCAGGTTGGTAAGATCTGCCAGAGGTTCTTGGGGCACTATTTAGGAAGCTATAGCCTTCCAGAATTCTCAGAAGGCAGCTCTGGAAGACTATTCTAGAACCCAGGGTCACTTCCACAGCCTCTCTAGAACTCCGGGTCACAGCCCAATGAGACCTCAGAAGAGAGGATATAAATAAAGGATTTTTAAAGCCAAGGACAAAATGATCTCTTAATGAATATGGTCTACTCTGATTCCTCCCCTGCCTTTATTTTCTCATGGCTGGTCATGTCTGAATCTTGGGAGAAGTGAAACTAGGTCCTAGAAGGGGTCATTTTACACTGTAGGATTTAAATTAATGTCCAATACTTCAAGTATTATATTTCATAAAGCTTATTATCTAACAAAATAAAACCACACGACTAAGTTTTTCTACCCCCTTAAAAAGTCCGCTCCACCAATGCTGTGATAGGAAGACAAGAGAGTGAGAGCCAGAACTCCACAGAATTTACATCTTGTCTATGTCAGCATCTAATGACAGGAAGAGAGTGGGGTGCTGGGAATTGTAGGGTTTTTTTAGGGTAACAGATTTTAATTACCCCCCCCATTCTTTGGGAGACTAGTCTCCCCAATGGATCATGTAAACATAATATTTCAATAATTTGGGGATAAAAGGGAAAGAGAACAAAACCAATGATTGCTAGGCAATGACAAAAAGCCAGTTAGGGGCAATCCTCTTTGGCATAAAAGTGTGCATTCAAAACAAATGCATTCAACCCTCCACAGATCAATTTCACTACATCCCAAAGTTCATTCTGAATCTTCTGGTGAAGTACAAGGTTTCTGCAGGCATCTCCATGGCACCTTCTCTAAGCAGTTCATTTCCTGGATTCTGGGAGGTAGCAAGTTTCTTATCCTAAAATTACTCTCAAACAAGAAAAACTTTTAAAAAACTAGAATTTTATGACAATTATGCAATCCTCCTGAGGAGGGTGTTGACAAATACATGGATCAATTCAGGATACATTAATTTTCACTAAGAGCTTTAAAAAAAAACCAGTAGCATAGCAGCTAATTCAAGAAAACCTTTTGGGTCTAAAAGGTCACCAAGAATCTAGATCATTCTGGTGGATGGGGTATGTTACAGACAAAAGAGTGGTTGCCATAAACTGTGACCGCAAAAATATGGGTTTCAAGACTGTGAATTGCCCAAACTGTAAAGATAATTTTTAGCGTCTTGATTTTATATCAAAAATAAGTGGTCGCCATGGGAAAAATTCCCAAATATGAAATGCCCAAGTCAGCTGGATTTTATGGAGACTTTAATTAATATAAATGAAGGAATTAAGGAAAGGGAAAGAGACAGAGTAAGAGGAAATAGGAAAAGGCTAGGGCCTAGGCTTTTGGCCTAGGCCTTTCTCTTTAAGAGAGAAACTAAGTCAGTCTTTAATCACTCACCACAAGATCTTGTCCCAGGCAAAACTCTAGTGTTCAGAGAGACCCTCCAGTTCAGCTCTTGAGCTCAACTAAGTTCAGCCACCGAGAGACAGCCCCTCCAATTCAGCTTCCTAAGGTGAACTAAGTCACTCCTTTTAAAGAGAATTTTCTCCTATGTCACCTCCCCTAAATTTCCACATCTACCAATCACAGTAGACGTTTTCCAAAGGACTGATCATTCTTAATTCATATCTTGTTATCACCTTCTCTGGGTAGACTAACACTTCTGAGTATTTCATACCTCTTTGCTAAGGTTGTCCCTTGCAAATTGCCTGACCTTTTAGTGATTGATTTGACCTTCATAGCTACTTAGCACCATTTTGTATTAGATCTAAAAATAGACCTAGCTTAAGGGCTTTTGCCTTACTATAAGTATGGGTTAAGTCCTTTTCATTGTTCAGTAAAGAGTTTTACAACTTTACCTTCCCCTAAGGTATGCCTAAGTATGGGTGGAGTAATTTTACAGTTCCCAATACATTCCTGATCAAGTACCTCCATTGTTTAAATGGGGAATAGCCTTAACCAAATGTTCTAAGGTAGAGTCTGAGAAGTTTTAAGATTCACAGGTAGAATAAGCTGAAGAGTTACAAATAGATAAAAAACATCCAGAAGCCACTACTCTACTTGGGTAATGCTCCCTTCTCGAGAGCCATCCAGAGGTGCCATGCTCCCTAGGAAAACCTTTCCACCTCCTGGATGAGACTGTAACAGCCATAAAAGGCATGTATTTATATGTCTCATACATTACATTTTTATAAATGCGGAGGTGGGGATTATAATAGTGCTATAGCACTTCACTTCAGCTACTAAATGGACCCTTACCTCTTGTTACAAATAACTCAAAGGTACTTTTACAATGGTATTTTCTCCAGTTCAGGCATATGGGGAGGTACAAATAAAGACAATGTAACAGCACATATAGCTAATTGTCAAAACACAGTAACTTAAAGTGACATAGTGTAACAGAACTTAACAAACAAAATAAAATCTTAAAACAAGTAATCCGCAAATACAATATATGTGACAGGATACAGGCACTGAATTCGAGTCCTTTTTTACAATTCTGATACAGACTTCCATTGATTAAGGGTTCTAAACCACACTTCTGGTTGCCATAAATGTAGGCTTTAAATTAATGACTAATACTTCAAGTATTATATTTTATAAAGTCTATTATCTAACAGAACGGTACCATGTGACTAAATTGTTCTACCTGCTCAAAAAGCCTGCTCCACCAAAGCCTCAAAGGAAGACAAGGACCCCCAGAAGCCAGGATGGAATTCCACAGAATTTATATCCTGTCTGTCAGCACATAACGAGAGGAAGAGAGTGGGGGTGCTGGGAATCATAGGTTTTTTGGGGGTAATAGATTCTAATTACACAACCCGAAGGGGATCACCTCAGTCCCTCTATATCTCCTCTATTCTCCAGGGAGAATGTACTCCAGAATCTGGCTAACAAGACCTTCGACAAACCCATCTGTGAAGCTCTCTTGGAGCAGCGATTCTTCAATGGCATTGGCAACTACCTCCGGGCAGAGATTCTCTACCGGTCAGCAGTAGAGGAGGGACGGGGCAGGACTAGACCTGGGTGCCAAGGATCACCTGCCTTCTAGGCGAGGGAGGAGGGAAGAGTTAATGTTTGGATGAAAGTGGGCCAGATTGGGTTCCCATCTCCCCAAGTTTCTGGGGGTCCCTGGCTGCATTGGAACTATGAATCTCTACTGGCTTCTGCCCCTGCCTGGCCTCATAGGGTTCCCCTTTTCCCAGGCTAAAGATCCCTCCCTTTGAGAAGGCCCGAACTGTCTTGGAGGCATTGAAGCATCGGAGGCAGGTGAGACTGAAGGGAGTGGACAGACCCTCACTAAAGAAATAAAGGGCTGATAATGGCACAAAAATACATGTCCTAGCATTAATACCATGTATTGGTTCTATAGAAGAAGAGTAGAAAGGGCTAGGCATGGGGGGGGGGGGTTGTAGCTAAGTGACTTGCCCAGGGTCACACAGCTGGAAAGTTTCTGAGGCCAGCTTTGAACCCAGAACCTCTAGACTTGGCTCTCAATTCACTGAGGTACCAAGCTTCTCCCTACAATCATTTCTGATTAGAGGAAAGGCAGGAAGCCTAGGGCTGCTAAGCATGTATCTGTTCTCCCCTGGCCAGGACCCAGAGCTGACCTTGAGCAAGAAGATCAAGGCAAAACTAGAGAACCCAGACTTGCTGGAATTGTGCCATTCGGTCCCCATGGAGGTGATCCAACTAGGTGAGGTCTGGGGGCATGGACCCTGGAGTGCCCTGGCCCTCTTCCCCTCAGCCTAGCTTAGCTAGCCACAGGCTCCCTGGGGTCTGGACCAAGGGGAAATCCAGGAGAAGGATGGGGGAAGCAGCAGCGACTTTCTAGTACGTCCCCATCTTCTCTACTTATAGACTTGTGGGGTTGATCAGGCGGGAGTCCTAGCACTCAGAATTGGAATTGACCTTGTGGATCATCCATGCTCACTCAATTTTACGAAGAAGTAAATTGAGCTCCAACCAGAGAAGGAAAGTGTGTTGTAACCCAGGTGTGTTCAGTCAGTAAAGTAGCCAGTCAGGATTTGAACGTGGGTCTCTTAACTTCAAATCCAGGGTCCTCTCTGACATTATCTCTTCTTCCCAGAAGAGGAGGCTTAAGGAAAGGAAGCGGAATGTCCACGAGTTAGCCACAGAGTTAGGGTTAAATCCAGGTCCCCCGGTGACTGGGAGGGCCTGATCTCCAATCTTCCTTCTCCTCTCCCTTGTCCTGAAGGAGGTAAAGGTTATGGACCCGACAGGGAGGAGGATGATTTTGCAGCTTTCCGGGCATGGCTCCGCTGCTACTCTGTGCCTGGCATGAGCTCCCTCCAGGACAGGCATGGCAGGACCATTTGGTTCCAGGTAAAAATAAAAAACAAAACAAAGCATGTAATCCTTCCCATCTCTATGGTCCTTTCTGCCCTCCTGGGTACTTTTCTGTTCATCTGTTATCTCACCCAAGCCAAGGAGGTGGGTAGGCAAAGATTGGGAAGGGGAGGCCCAGAGAGGTAAGGGACTTGCCCGAGGACATACGTTGAATGAGTGTCAGCATCAGAGAGGGCAAATTGGGGACCATTTTTTTTCTTCCTGGAGAACTAGGACTGGATAAGCAGTTGAGTATAGATAAGAATCTTTTCTTTTTTTTTTTTTAATTTAGAATATTTTTCAAGAATCTTTAAAAAAATCTTACCTTCTCTCTTGGAATCAATACCAAGCATTCTAAGACAGAAGGGCAGGAAGGGCTAGACAGTTGGGGTGAAATGACTTGTCCTGGGTCACACAGCCAGGAAATGTTTGAGGCCACATTTGAACCCAGGTCTTCCCAACTTCAAGCCTGGAGTTCTATCCACAGTGTTAGCTGCCCCAGTAGAGGTGGAATCTTGAAGAAAGCAAGCCATGCCAACGAAGGCTGTCTGGGAAGTGGTTTACGTGGGGGCAGCAGGCACTGGTTGGTTGGGCTTGCCTGAGATTTGAGAGATCTCTGCCTCTGCCTTAAAGGAACCCACACCGTGACTCTGTTCCTTGTTGCAGTTGTCTGTGTCTTTCTCCGTGTAATACACTCGCTCTCATCCCTCTCCTAGTTCCCAGCGTAGAGCAGGTGCTAAATACTTTTTGTTGATTGATTCTGGTCTTGGGGACCTGATTTGTCCACCTTCCCTGTTTCCGTCACCCGACTTATCCCCTGGTAGGGGGCTTAGAGGAGCCCCAGAACAGAACATCCCACATCTACTGTCACTACTGTCTGTAACTTTGGTCAGGGCTATCCCCAATGCTAGGAGTGGCCTCTTGCCTCACTTCTGCCTCTTGAGACTCCTATTCCCACGAAGGCCCACTTACACGAGAGGCCTTTCCTAAGTCTCCACACACCTAAAAGAAATTCTTTTACTTGTATTTTGCATTTCATTATCGATGTACAGATTTTTTGCCCTCCCCACTGCCCGGAGAGGCAGGGGCTTTTTTTTTTTCTGTCTTGGACTACCAGCCCCCTAGCACATGCCTGACTCAGAAGAGTTACCTAATAATTGTCTAATTGAATTAAGTTACCCAACAAGGTTCCCCAAGCTGGTTATGGAAGGCTTGCCCAGCTGGAGCTTGAATTGGATCCTGAAGGGTAGATAGGGGAAAAGAGAAAGCGTTGCAGCCTGACAGCAGTGTAAGTGAAGACAGAAGCAGGAATGAGGCTCTTGTGTGTGTCTCCCCGAGAAGTGTCTCTGGGAAGCCATTCACCCAGGTTCTCTGGCCCCATTCTGGTTGCACCCCCTACTTAGGGAATGGGAGGGTTCACACTGGGGCAAGAGCTGTCCAGTTCTCCCAGAGAGAGCCCCCTAGTAAGGAAGGAGCTGGCCAAGTTTGGGAAGGAAGACGAGGACCAGCCAGAGAGCAGGAACTTTTGGATCTGAATTACTTTCTATTTCATTTCAGGGAGATCCTGGACCTCTGGCCCCCAAAGGTGAGTCACAACTCGCTCTTTGTGTGGTACAGGGCAGCTAACTGGGACAGGATATTTGCTCTCTTCAGACACAGGGGTCAGGGATTCCATAGTAGAGCGCCTGTCTGCAGGGCTTAGGTAGGACCCTGATTTTCCCCCTTCCTTTCTCCAGCCCCCCACCCCTGCCACTGAGCATTCTTCACCTCCCTGAGAGGGGCTTGCATTTGAAACGGAGGTCTTCAGAGATCCAAGTTCTGATGCTTCTGCTGATGCCTCAGAGGCTTTGCAGGATTTCTCAGCAGCCACCTGAGTGGGACATGTTGTAGGCAGGGCTCAGGACTTGGTGGTTGACCATCCTTTCACTCCCCACTCCTGAAGGGCTCTATGTCACCCTTGGTTTCCCACAGGAAGGACATCCCGTAAGAAGCGTGTGAAGGAAAAATCCAACCCTGAGGTTACTGATTTAGAGGTATGGCCTGCATTCCCCCACTACGGGAATCCCCTTTCTGTTCTTGACTCTGGTGTGGCCAAAGGGGAGTCATATCTGGGAGCCCCAGACATTTGATCCCAGGGCTCGGCTTTCTGAATATAAGCCTGGCTCCCTGGGGAGGAGATAGATGACATTCCCCTTCTTTCAAGCAATGTCTGGGCCCCCCAACCCATGCTGTTACCCCCCAAATCATCTCAGTTCAGTGGCTGTTAAGACCACCAAAGCTATGCTCTAGAGGTATTAGGGACACTAATATCCTCTCCCCCTTGGCTTTCCTGTGTTGCCTTGTCTCACCTTCTTTTCTTTGAGCCCTTTCAGGACTTAGCCTGATTTTCTTCTGCACAGGACTCTGTGCCTGTGCCAAAGAAGAAAGGCCCCAACAGAGCAAGGAAGCCAGGAAAGAAGAAGCCACAGAAAGAATCTGAGCCAGAAGCCAAGGGAAAGGTGGGCTCCACTAGAGGACCCAAATCCAAGCCCCAGTTGAAGGCCTCTGCTCCAACATCCCCTGGGGACAAGCCAGGAGTTCTGGAAGGAAAACAGAGGCCCATGATCCGAAAACGAACAGGTAGGAGCTCTCAATGGGATTCTATCTTCCCTTTTGGAGCAATAGAGGGAATGGATTTGTTTAGGGTGAGTAAGAGGACTATGAGTATCTTGATGGCTGAGGGAAGAGTTACTGATACTGGAGCTGGGAGAGAAATGGGATCCCTTTCTGAGGGAAGGGCACAATGCCATCTGGAGTAGTCTGGGAAGGATTTCCCGAAGATGCACATCTTGATTGGGTCTTGAAGGACAAGGCGAGAAGCTGGAGAGGGAATTCTAAGTGGGATGAGGTCTTGAGCAAGAGCGTAACCTCAGATACTTCTAAGTGGGTGCCCTGGGCAAGCCGCCCTTTCCCAAGCTCGTCCCACTCTTCTGCCTTGGAACCAGTCCTGATTCTAAGCCAGAAGGAAGGAGTTTAGAAAGTGTCATCGAGGAGCCAGGGAGGGACAGAGAATCCTTTGCTCTCATTCATCTTCCTGGGTTAGGAGCCCCACTCATTCTACTAATCTCTTTCCTCTCTTCCAATAGGCAGCACCAGGAAAAGGAAAGCCAATTCCAAGGCCAGTGGCTCTCCGTCTTCCTTTCTGCCCCTCTCCCAGAAAGGGGATGTTGCCCTTGGATCGTCTCCTGCCTGAAGTCTTCTTTCAGCCCAGGGTGGCCAAAGATCTCCTGTTCCTAGTCTTGCCCAATGATGGGGATGGGAAGGTGGGCCACCCCAGAGCCCTCAGCAATGGCTATGGGTCTAGATGGAAGAGGCTGCGATGCTTTTCATGATTCACAGACACTTTTCTTGGGTCCACACAGAGTCCTGCCCAAAAGGTTCCATCTAACCAAAGTCTGAAAACAATGGACTTTTGTGGGTGGGGGCAATGGATGGGTGTCGGGAGGGGCAGGGATGGAACCCAGATGCCTTCCCCCATGTCAATCAGGTGTCCTAGTGCCTTGTCCTCTGCTCCTCCCACCAGCAGGGCTGGCAATCTGGGATGATTTTAGAGTCTTAAACCAGAGTTTGGGAGATGCTATATTTTTTATATTGACAATAAAATCTGACTAGAAATGCTGGGCTGTTGTCACACTTCTTTCCAGCCCAGGTCACTTATGACTGGCAAATTGTCCCCAAACTTCAGTTTAGGGGAAAGGAGAAAGGGACAGGGGACCCTCCCTTCAGAACTTCCTGCCTAGAATCTCTGAGCTCGCGGAAACCCTAGAGTTCACCGAGGCAACTCAGGATACAGAGTGCCAGAGTTCGTGTCAGGAAGATCTGAGTGTAAATCTTGCCCCAGATATACTTGTGTGACCCTGGGCAAGTCATTGACCCTCCCTCAGCCAGCCTCCGTTTCACCAGTCCTTGGTGATGAGAAATGATTCACCCTCAGAAACTGATGCCACTTTAACCGTGGAAATGACAGTGACTTGGAGGCGCTCACATCTTTGCCACTGCACTCCAAGGTCCAGGGGACCTCTCTATCTACCCTGAGGCTACCCCCACAAGGAGGAGCCTGGAGAGCACTTAGCCCTGGGCTTTGCACACGGTGCTATCCTTAGTAAGGGATTCCTACCTTCATTCATCCATTTGTAAAATGAGATCAGAGCAGGGCCTCAGGGGCCATCTAGTGCTGCCTCCCCATTAAGAAAGAAGTGACTTTTTCCCAAGGTCACACAAGAGGTAAGAGACGGTACCAGGATCATCCAAGGTAGCATCCATAAAGTGCAGTGCAGTGGCACCATGGTGCCCAGAGCGCTGGGCCTGGACTCACAGCCCATTTGCCTCAGTTTCCTCAACTGTAAAATGGAGGGTAATAATAACAGCACCTACCTCACAGGATGCTTGTTTGTAAAGCACTTGAGAAACCATGAAGTACTCTGTTGATGGTGGTAGTAGTAGTAGTAGTAGTGGTTCTGTTCCCCCCAGCAAAGTATCCCTCTCCTGCCTCTATGGGATAGATTCACCTGTTTGCACGTCCCCAGGAAGGGGTCTCTGTCCCTTCCCAGGAGGTTCCTTTCTTCTTCTCACTTCTCCCCACCAAGGAGACACGGGAAGCAGGAAGCCCAGAGAAGTGTAAAGAGGAGGAGGCTGGACCCCACGTATCCTCTCTGCCTTTTAAAAACCCTTCCCTTCTGTCTTACAACTAGCCTCTAGTTTTGGTTCCAAGGCAAAAGAGTGGGAAGGGCTGGCTATGGGGTTGACTTACCCAGGGTCACACAGCTAGGGAGGGTCTGAGGTTTCACTTGAACCCAGGACCTTCCATCTCTAGGCCTGACTCTAACCACTGAGCAACCTGGACTCCTGGGGATAGGCCACGAAACTTAAGGGAGATTACCAAGAGAGAGAGCCAAAAGAAATGGAAGTGGGGATGGCTAATGAAAACATTTATTGGGTTGATTGAGACGTGCCCACTATCCAGTATATCAGAAACCAGCTATTAGGGCCATCAGTCTAAAGGAAGGAAAGTACAAAGGAGACCAAGGAATGCCTTTGAGATGTAGGCAAGGGGTGAGTTTACTCTTGCCCCATGGCTCCTTGGAGTTCCTCAGGAAGAGCAGAAGCTGAATGGAAGAGTCAGAGCTACACCCCGTCCCATTCCCTCCACCCCTCCTCTGCAGACGTGCACCGTGGCACTGCCCCAGGAGCTAGACAAGAGGGTATTTCTGGCCTCCCTCCTGGCCCTGGTGAACAGTATTGCTCCCCCTCCCCCCCAACTGCAAATGTATTAGGGCAGAGGAGCCCGGGAGCCTGATACTTGGATGGGACCAAGATGGAGGTGGTTAGAACCCTGGTGGGGACTCCCTCCCAGGCCAGAGATTGCAGGGTGATGAGGTCCACCGGGCTGGTCCTATCTCTTGATCAGAGGAGTGGGGGCCGCAATATAAGGAGTAGAGAAACCACTTGAAAGGGCGAGAAGGAAAGCTTTACTCGGGAGCCCTCTAAAGTCAAGTGCTGCCGGTGGTCAGGACGTTCCAGAAGATCACAACTAGAAGGAGAAGAAAAGAAGGCCCCTCAGGGATTTGATCTTGCTGCACCCCCCATCTTCTCCCCAATAGCCACACTTACATGATAGCTTCCTGTACTGGAAGGGCTGACTGGAGCCATAAGTCTACATGGCTGCCATGTGACTCATACAGTCTCAGGACCAGGGTATAAGGGTGGGGTCCAGCCTCTGCCTGCAGGAAGAGATAGAAGGATGTTGAGGCCAGGCCATTCCACTCTTGGGGACCCCAAGCTAAGAAGCAATCACAGATTGGGAGGTGGAGACAGAGAAAGAGGGTGGCATAAACTGACTCTAAATTCAGTTACCTGGGGTGGGATTGGAGCATGGGGAATAGGGAAACCCCAATTTTCTCCTCTCAATAAAGCCTTGGACCCCACTGTGGACCCCTTCCTCTGAAGCGAGTGGGAAGTATTGGACTCCGGCGACTTTTACTTGCCTGTTTAACAGTTTCTAGCACTACAGCAGATGATGACACTGAGAAAGCACTCCAGGGCCGGTAGATGGCGGCTTCAAAGGGTAAAACGTGTAGGGGGAAATTGAGGTTGTAGGCAGCCTGGATGACTCCAGAATCCTGGAGTGTTCCTGTGGAACAAGACATGCCCCCAATAATGGCAATTAAGGAAGCCTGATGTGGGGCAGGGAGTCTGGGGAATGCCTCTGCCCTTCTCAGTCACCAAACTCATAAGCCTACCAGCTTTCTGCCCTGCTCAAAGCTACCTGAACCCACTCTTGGCCACTTTCCTTCTCCAGCCACTTAAATCACTTATATCTACACATCACCTATAGTTTTCCAAAAGCTTTCCAACCCCACCTCTCATTTTTTCCCTATGGGCTTAGCAAGGCAGGTATGGCTACCCTTATTTCAGAGATGAAGATTCTGGGGCCCAGAGCAGATAAGAGACTTGAATGCTCAGGATTATATAGGAGAGTAGCAGGATCAGCCCTAGATCTAGGCCCCTGTCCTAAGGACACACGAATTGGAAGCTTTCGGGAGGAAAGAAGGAACATATTTGGTTCCTAGGCACTCACCCATGTGTGGCATTATTGCATAGGTGAAATGATGATGCCCCATGTCTGCAGTGGCATCAGGGGACTTGGGTGCCCGTAAGCTGTAAAGAAGAGGAGATGGCATCTGGAACTCCTATGGAGGGAAGACCTTCCAGCCTACTCCCTACCCCACACTGGATTGAGGAGAAAGAGATTAATCCCAACTCTTCAGCTTGAAAAGTCCCGTTTTATAGAGAGAGTGTGAGGCCTGGAATTAGGTCAGGAGCATGGATGGAGCCCTTACCCTTCTCCTCCCCCCATTAGCTCCTCACTCTCTGACTTACAGGGAGAGGCTGAGTATGTTGTTCCGAACCGAGCACCCATACTTGCTGTTGTTAAGAAGTGCCATCCCAAAGCCATGTTCTGACAGGTCCATCCATCGATGGCCCCACACCTTGAGGAGCAAAGAAGACAAGCCCTTCCCACCTTTTCCTAGGCCCCATCCCCTCAGACATGCCCTACTTCACCTTCGCTGCTCTACTGGTACAGATAACCCTCCCTGCTACTAGCACACTCACACTAGCCCTCATGTCCTGCCCTCTAGCCCCAGGCCCTGGATTCATCAGCCCCCACTCACTCCCGCCTCTCTCAACCCACCTCAAATCGAGCCCAATCCCAGGAGGTGTTGTAATGTGTAGGTCTCTGTATGTGGCCAAACTGGATTTCATAGGTGGCATTGGAGGTCTGGGCCCAGGCAGGGAATTCTACCTTTAAGAACTTGTGTGACTCATACCAGTCTACCTGTAGAATGACAATGCAATGGTGGGAGGAAGATAACTGTGCGTGCTCAGCTCTGTGACTCGCTCTTTGGGAAATGCTTTTCCTCCTTCCCACCATGAGGAGCGCATGGACAGTGCCCAGGACTCAGTGCACGGGATAAGGGGCTCACTGCCGGAGGAGTCACTGCCACCAACCAAGGACCCTCATCAGTACCTCAGTGTGAAACTTGAGATATGGACAGGCAGCATCCAGCACAATTTCCTGGGTTAGAATGCTTCGGTTACTGAGTTGCAAGGAGAAGTGGACACTGCCTCGAAGGCCTCCTGGAATTCCTACCTCAAGAGCTTGGTCAAGCTTTGTGACTGGCTTCCTAAGAGCACAGGAGTTTAGAGGGGTCAGGGAGGCTGCAACAGAGTGGGTAGTCCCCAAATTCAGTATTCTAGGGCAGGCTCGGTGGGGGGCGGACAGCACGGCCATGATCACAGGCTAAGCCCGAGGACAAAGGTCTCAGGGACAAATGCCTCTGAGCTCATCACTAGATACACTTAGCCAGGCCCTGCCCCATCTTACCGGGTCTCCAGATGGTAATCCATCACATCCCAGGCATCCCAGTACAAGGGAACATCATCAAACATCACAAACTGGTTGCCAAAGACACCACGGGGGATTGTTTCCCTGAATAGAATAGAAAGAAGGGGTGAGATAACCTACCTCTCTAGGACTGTTCCTCTAGAGTGGGGTAGGGGCAGAGGTAATTGGTGTAGGGAAAAAGAGGAAGAAAGAATTCATTTCTATTGACTCAGGACCTTCCACACAATGACTTACCATGGTCACAGAGTATCATGTGGTAAAGCCAGGATTAAACACGGGAAGGGAAATAGGGAGCCAAAGGTACCTACCTATCTGAGGAGATCAAAACCAAGGAGTTTAAATGGCCCATTGAGTCCAGGTGTGCTCGGATAATGCCATTATCCAGGGTCACGGAGCCGTCATTCTGTACAGATGGAAAGGGTAAGGAATAAAAGAATAGTACTGTTGTGGGGGTGTCCAGACCATGAAGGAGAAATAAGAGGAAAAATCTGGAGAACACACATATAGGGGTACCTAGGAAAAAAGTGTGATACCGTAACCACAAAGTCCTCTGTGCTATAAAAAGCAATAGACCAAATTGTGACCTATATCAGTGAAAAAGCAAAAAAGGAAACTGTCATTTTAAAATCTGGTTCTGACCAGAGACTCTATACGATCTCAAAAAATAACTATTCCATCACAGAGTTCATGACGGAAAAGGAGAGGATGGCCAATAGTCTAGCATGCACCTTAGATATAGTCTACCACATGGAGGATAGATGAGGTCAAATTTCAAAGAATTCAGGAAAGAATAGGTCTCATATTTTGTAGGGCAAGTTGACACCAAAAGAATGTAAAGGTTTTCAAAGTAAAATTCTAAAACATCATCAGAAATTACTTCACTCTTTGAAGAGGGGGAAAAAAGGTCACTGCCTTAAAAGACCAGTGTGGACACAAAGGGAGCTCATTAACCAACCCAGGCTACCAAAAGACTTGTTGAGAGAACAAGGGCGAGTAACTGAGGAAGAATGCAAGACTAGCAGCATCCTTTTTTGGGCCTGTGTCAGGAGTAGTAAAAGCAAAAATGAGCTAATACTGTCAAAGAAAGCCAAGGCCAACAACAAGGATGTTCTTTTAAAAATCGGCTTTAGAATGGTAAGAAGGATGAAAGCAGGATTAGGGTTTTGCCTACATGGACAGGACTATGGTCATGGATGGGAGTGACAAGGAGGCTCTATTTAACTCTTATACTACTCTTTTTTTTTCTTTTCCAAGGAAAATGATCTTCGGACTGGAAAAACTAGAACAAAAGTGGTTATCTGAGAGAGGAAATCCAATATAAGGAAGGGGTAAAGATGTTACATAGCTTCCCTCAATGAGTTTAAATTACCAACCTCAGATAAATGACATCCCAGGCAATAGAAAAGAAGTTAGCAAGTATAATCACTGAGTCACTGTCAGTGATCTGGGAGAGTCCAGGAAGAGAGTGATGCTCAAAGACTGGAGAAGGGCAAGTGTCACCTCCAATGTCAAAAAAGGGGAAAAAGGGGAAGGTAAAAAACTCTAAACTAGTCTGACTGATGATCCTCCCCAAATATGACGATGTATTGGATTACTCCAAGGAGGTTTCTGAATACTTAGGAAAAAAAAAAGAAACAGACAGGCAGGGCTTCATCTGTTCAGCCTAAGCGAGGTCGACTTCACTTCCTTTTCTAAGATTTCTAAGATCACAGCTCCAGCACTGATGGGAAACAGAAGAAGCTAGTCCATCCCCTCATTTATAGTCAAGGAAACTGAGAGGTACAGCTAGGTGGTGACCTGTCAACCCAAGAGTAAGATCAGGGAGGATCTGAAGCCAGGTCCTCAAACTTTAGTCAATTCTGTTTCCCGTAACACAAAGAACTTGATAAAGTTTCTCAAGTGATGTCTGTGGATCAAATGCATGGAGAGAGGCTGGACAACAGCATTAGGTGGATTTGAAATTGAACCATTCAAAGATGTTCATTCAAACAGTTCAAGGCCACCCAAAAGAAGTTAATCCATCACCCTCCCCCCCCCCCAATCAGGATTCATTCCCCTGACTCAGTTTCCCCATTGCCTTGAAATACAAATCCCTCAACCAGAGACTGGCTCCTGTCTGCCTTTTCAGTCTGATTGCCAACTACTCATTTTCACCAATCAGCTCAACCCTCCACTTCCTCCTTCCCAGAATGCCCAGCCCCCACAACCCCACCTCTTGGGATCCTGAGCTTCCTTCCTTGGCTCTACTAAGGGGTCCCTTCCTCCTCCCCTCCTTGTATCATCCTTCTTGGTGCCCAGGTTGTATTCTTTCCAATAGCACGAAAACTGCTTGAGGACAGGGGCTATATGTTTTTGTATTCCCAACATCTAGAATGTTGTCTTGAACATAATAAACCGTTTGTTAAAATCGACTTGGAGAACTGTTGCAAGTTGGAATACAGCTCAAAGCATGCAATTTTTCACTTTAGTTTATTTAGGTTGTTTTGGCTTTATATGATTATTCTCTTACAAAAATGATCAATATGGAAGTGTGTTTTGCATAATACATGTATATAACCCAGATTGAATTGCTTGCCAGCTCTGAGAGGAGGGAGGAAAGGGAGATAGGAAGATACTTTGGACCATATAACTTTGGAAAACTTATGTGGAAATTTATTACATGTAACTCATAAAATAAAATATTGTTATAATAAAAGAAAACAAATAAAATCAACTTAGAGGAAAATTTCTAGAGGGGAGCCCAAGGGACATGTCCATGGTTCTGTGCTATTGCACATTTTTTTCACTTCCTTAGATCAGGGATCAATGAGAGACCACAGCATCCAGATTCAGAAAGATCTGGCTACCCAACTGCTTCCTTTCCACTGAGCAGAAGTGGACCCCCAATTCTACACTTATGACTCTCCTTCCCCCCAGTTCCCACCTCCAGTTCCAGGCAATTACTCACCTCCTGCACCACTCTGACAGCACGAGGAGGCGGGCCAGGAGGTGGGGCCCGGGTGTACCCCATACTAGGCACTGTCACCAGGACTGGACTCCGGGAGGGAAGGGGAAAATAGTTAGTTCTTGAACCTTCTAGAGACCTTTCTCTGAACTTCCAATCTGGCACTGAACTCATGGGGCCAGTTAAGACAGAGACTGATTGCTGGGAAGAGGAAAGGATTTCTCCATGGAAGCAACATGCAGGCACATTGTTCCCTGGAGCTATTTATTCCTCTCTCTTCCCTGGGATCCCTCTGGAGTTCCCTGAAGTTGTGTTTGTGTCTCTTCCATTCACATGGAGGCTCCTGAGGGTAGAAACTGTATCTTGCTCCTCTCTATAACCCAAATGTCCAGGCCAGAGCTTGCTGACAGGAAAGATCAGTTCCTGTGCCTGACTGGTCAGCTTTTCTGCTGACACTTTTAATTTGCCAAAAACCTCTTGGCCCCATCATAAGGAAGCCTTTTGCCTCTCTCTTCTTTAGCTTGCCACTTTTGTGTCCCCAGCCCCACTTGCCTTTAGAGTCTTCCATGTAGGAACTTTTTTTTTTTAACCATCTAAACTCAAGTGTTTTTAGTGGTCCCTTCCATCTCTAAAACAAGGATACTAAGACTCTGCCCTCCCAGGACAGGGGGATTTCAGGGGACAGTGTCTATGTACCCAGGTTTTCGATTTCATTCACTCCTGGCAGGGCCACCACCTCTGTGCGATCCCAGGACAGTGTGTTAAAGACGAATAAGTTGTGTGAAAAGCTCAGATCTCGAGATGATGACCTTCTTCCACCCAGGGACCTAATTGCAGCATTCAGAAGGTGGGCACCATTTCTTCGAATCTCTGTGGAAAAAGGAGTCAGGGAATTGCATCTGCATCATGTTTGGGAAATAACAGGATGTGTGGCAAAACCCAGAGTCAGAAAATAGGTTGGTTGGTAAGGCATTCACAGAAAATAAAAATGGGCCTGTGAAGTAGGGGACAGCTGGGTGGCTCAGTAGATTGAAAGCCAGGCCTAGAGATGGAAGATCCTAGGTTCAAATCTAATCTCAGATACTTCCTAGCTGTGTGACCCTGGGAAAGTCACTTAACTCCCATTGTCCAGCCCTTGCCACTTTTCTGCCCTGGAACCAATATGTCAGATGGAAGGTAAAGGTTTAAAAAAATTTTTTTTCTTTTAAATCAGGTCTGTGAAGGACTGTGGGGGGCTCAGTCCACAGCATCCCTTTCAGGAAGCTGTCTCTAACCAGCCCAGTACTTTCTTGTTTGCTACCATCCCTAGCATTTCATTATTGGAAACCTGACATTATTTAACCTTCTATGCCCATAGAACCCTAAGTCCTTAGCCAGTTTTCCACAAGGCTCCACAACTGGAATTGACCCAACTTCTCTAAGCTTGGCCCTCTGGGCACCTTGGCTAAAATGCTTTGCTTTGGCCAGAGGAGATTCTCAGGACCTTCTAAAAATAGCATGTTCCTTCCCTCTCTTGGCCTTTGCTCACAACTTTGGGTCTGTAAATCTGCTTTTGAAAATATTTTGATAACTGCTTTTTGCCAAATTGGTTTCCTTGGTAATCCTGTCTTTTTTTTTTACACATTCAAAAATACAATTCTGAGAAGGGGTCCACAGGTTCCATCAGGTCCAGGACACAAAAAACTGTAAGTGGATTGGCTTTCTTTACCCTCTCTCTGTATCCAAATCCTAGGCCTCACCTCCTCCAAGAAGCCTTTCCTGATCACTTGAACCCATCCTGATGTCTTCATCCTCTGAACTCCTCCAGTTTGGCTTCACTCTTAAATTAGTCTAGGATTGCTGTGGACAGTAACTAGATCTTCTTTTCCTATCTCCCCACCACCCAGGCTGGCCACTTGATATGTGTTGAGCTTAACTGAATTAAGGACCAGCCCCCTAATTCGAGGTGGGCTGATTCTCACCATCCCTTTCACATAAAGACTTTTCCTATACTTCACAAGCTCTAGAGAGCCCTTTTCTCATTTTCTGTTTCTGTATTGTGAATCTGTTTTCCTTTCCTACATGAGGAACTCTGACAATTTCCCAAGTGAAAGCAGACAATGACGACCTTTGCGTTTCTCCATGCCCTCAAATAACAGCTCTGCCCATGAAGAAAAGAGGCTCACAGAATGATGGATCTGGAAGTGACCTTTGATACCAAAAATCTGGCCCAACTGCTTCATTTAATGAATGAGCAAAGTCTCAGAGTAAGGGAGGCCCTTGCCTAAGTTCTCAGAACAAATAAGGGGAAGAGTCAATTCTGATGTCAGAGTCAGCGTCAGTGCTCCTTCCTTAACTGAACACAGTACTTCCCACCTAGAAAAGATTTCTGGAGCCATTTTCTTTCCTTTCACTCCTCCTACCAGCCCTGAGAGGTGGCCAGGGCCAGGCACACCACTCTCCCTGCCTCCAGTCTTTCCTCACTCCAATCCACTCTGCATACCAATTCCACACTCATCTTTCTAAAGCATTATTACCTCTATATAACAGTTGGGGGAAATGAGGCTAGAAGTGGGATGGCCTCTCCCTCAGCTGACATGCTTAAGGGCAGGAATATGGGTAGAAGTATCTATTGGGGCCTTTCTCCTTTCTCTCACCTCTATAGTATTTCAGAGCATCATCCACCACCTGCTGGATACAGCTTCCGGGAAGCACATCATGGAACTGGTTTAGGAGCAAAAGCCTATGGCGATTTGAGGAGAAAGGAGGACCAACAGTCTGAGAACAGGATTGTGGAAGCCCTACCATCAGATGAGGTTGATAAAGTATTGTGGGGAAAAGAGATGGGTCTCAAATGTGCTCTTATGGGGAGCTAAAAGAAAGGGGACTATGCCATGCTAAGTGACCAAAATGGGCCCACATATGGAGCAAATTTGGATGCTGGCCATAGAGGCTTTGTCTTCACCTAGGAAAAGGCACAAAAGGGAGACCATTTTACCTCCAGAGGCGCTGTAACTCAGTAGCAGGATACTGGAAAGTTCGACTGCGGGCCAAGGCCAGGCAGCTCAAGAATTCTACATCATGCAGGATCTGTTCACAGTCCCGGTTCTCCTTCTTGATCTGAACCCAGGAGTGAAGTGAGGTTGGGGAAAGTGGGTCAAAGGGGGATACTTCACCTGACAAGTTCTAGGCTGCAGTCTCTGCCCCATGCCCAACATCTCCCCTGGTGCCTCTTGTACTCACATCCTATGTCACACCAATACTGAATCCTTCCTTATCTCCCACCTGGCTGGCTGCTCTCTACCTTTAGTCTTCCTTCATTCCAATCAATACTGCATACCAATTTCACATTCATCTTCTTAAGGCATATTCCATTGCTCAAAAAACTTCAAAGTTTCATGGCTTGCACAGGATAGAATCTGAACTCCTTAACCTATCATCTATAACCTGGCTACAACCTACCTTTTCAGTCTCATCTCCCTCATGTGGACAAGAACAGAGGTTGGAAAACGACAGCCTGTTGCCTGTTTTTATATGATTTGTGAGCTAACAATGGGTTTGACATTTTGATATAATATTAAAAATGTATAAGCTATTCTTAGCACACTGGCCATATAAAAATAGGCAGTAACGAGGTCCATGGGCCATAATTCTGCAGACTAGAAATTCCCCTTAAATTCCATTATTCTATGCTATACATCTATCCTCTCCCCTTAAGTCTTATTCTGATGCTTTGTTGTGGCCTGGACATGAAGCTGTATGAGCCTGATGACAGTTTTAAATTTGCAAAGACTCATCCTCAGAAGGCTTGTTGTTGTTGCTGTCATCGTCGTTCAGTTGTGTCAGACTCTTCATGACCCCATTTGAGATCTTCTAAGCAAAGATACTGGAGTGGTTTACCATTCCCTTTTCCAACTCATTTTACAGATGAGGAAACTGACTTGTTAACGTGACTTGCCCAGGGTCACACAGCTAGTCTGAGGCCAGATTAGACTCATGAAGATGAATCTTCCTGAATCCAGGCCTGGCAATCTATCTACTGTACCATCTAACTTTAGAGCTGAGAAAATGAATATTTTTTTGGTCACAACAAATCGTGAAGGCTATTTACTAAGAAATAGAGGCAATGTGTACATTAATTAAATCACAAGGAAACAAGACTTATACAATTTGACTCTGTATTCTCCCCAATAATATCTTTCTCTCCCAGTCCCCCTGCACACACTGCTCATTTCTCAATCTGGCCCCTCCCTATCTCTCCAATCTTCTCCATGAAATCTATGATCCAGCCTACTTACTGTACTTTGAACACAAACCTCCTTCTCATAGAATCACAGACCTGGAATTGGAAGGGACCTTGAAGTCCATATAAGTTAGCTGAGACTGGGAGAGTAAAGAAATTATCCAGGGTCACACAGCGAGTAGGTTTCTGAGGAAGGATTTGACCCCAGGTTTTTGTGGCTCAGAAGTCAGCTATCTCCCTGCTACACTGCTGCTATCCTGGCTGTTCCCCATGCCTAGAATGGCTTCCCTCTTAACCCCTAAACCTTCAGAATGTCTGGCTCCTTTACCATTCACTTCCAGCACTCTCCTCCACAGGTGGCCTTTTCTGGTCCTCTCAGTGTGCTATTTTCTCTGAGATGATCTTCCATCTACTCTGGATTGAGTTTGTATGTGCTGATTTATTATGTGCATTGTCTCTTCATTACAATGTAAGCTCCTTGAAAGCAAGGATTGTTTTTGCCTTCTCTCTGTATCCTCAGTGCTTAGCACAGTGCCTGGCATATACTCAGCTCTTAATAAATGCCTGTTGACAGCCTGGATGATCTCTGCCTCTATGCCTTTCCTAATATACTGCCCCCCCTCACCCAGAATGCCCTTTTTGCCTATCTTCTCCTAACCAAACCTTACTCATTTTTAGAGCCCAAATCAAGACTCATGTCCCTCAGGAAGTCTTACTTCAACATCTCTTTGAGACCACATTGATCTCATCTCCTTCTCTCAACTCCTACATATTTCAAAGCCTACCCCAAAGTCTAATGCTTGATTCTGCACTGTTTTGTAATATTCTGTTTCTCTTGTCTCCCCACCTAGATTGTGAGCTCCCTAAGGACAGAGAAACAGAGTAAAAAAAAAAGGATTCCTCTCTAGATTCCCCCACCTTTTGCTATAAATGGCTTACTTGGGCTTGAGTGGTATAGGTGCCATTGTGAAGTTCCAGGAACAATTCCCCATACCAGGTACAAAACTGCCCTGAGTTCCTCTCCAGTAATGAGAAAAACTGTTCTGGGGAAGAGAAATACACCCTATGGAAAGAAGCCAAAATCAAGGACTGTGAGAGTAGAAGTGCCTGGGTCCCAGTAGGTTCATAAATCCTCTAACTTGAAGGGATCTGGAGGGGGTCATCTTGTCCAGCCCCCTCCCACTAGGCAAGAACAAGTTGACAAATAAGTACATGTCCCATTTTAGAGGTGCTCTCACTCCACCCACCCCAGTCAAAGAAAGGTCCAAAACCTCTTCAACAAAGTGGGATTCTAGTAATAATACTTTCAGAACAACAGTTTTTCCCTTGGTAAGGGTCTTAGCCTTTCTCCTCAAAGCCAAGATGTGATTTGCTCTATTTCAGTCCTCAGCCTGGAGCTCAAAAGCAAAAGCCTCATATGAGAGTGCCAAGGGGATGGGGGAGAGGGGGGGCAGAGAACAGGGTCTCTGACCTGGGCAGTCCATCTGTATCCTTCATTCGTTCCAGCCGGTCTACCATGGTCTGGGTGGGGCCACCACCCCCATCCCCGAACCCATAGAGGAAGGCACTGTGGTTCACCCTCCCCTTGTCTTTGTTGTTGTTCATGGTTTTCAGCACCTGGAGGAAGTCATTATACCCCAAACACATCACACCCAAAGCCTAGCCCAGTGACAGAGACACCCTGATAAGCCAGTCCACTATCCCTTTTTCCCACCCAAACATCAGGAGAATCAGGAGGCTTGTGCTCTCCTCCTAGTTCCCCTATATCCATATTCCCAGGCTCACCTCTTCTACATGGCCTTCCATCCCATAAGATTCTCCAGGAGGAAAGTGGGCCAACACTCGGGAGCCATCAATTCCTTTCCAGAAAAAGGTATGATGCTGCCAAGACAGAGTAGGGAGGCAAAGAAGGTGTTGTAAATCAGGTCAGGAAATACTGAGGATGGGTGAAAGATAGGCCTATGGGTGTAGGTGGGCAAAACTATTTAGGTACAGAAAGGAGAAAGGCTGTAGGAGCACATAAGAATATCAAAATAAGCAACAAACCACCCTTGAGCCATGAACCTTTAAACCCAGTGGGAGCAATTAGTCTCTAGAGGAAGAATAAGGGGTACTATTTCCCATGGCAACTACAAGTTGGAGTCCTGGCTTTGCCACTTTGCCTCTGTTTTCTCATCTGAAAATGGTGATAATGAAATCGTACCTGCCTGAAGGGAGGGGTTGGGCCTAGATGATTTCTTGAAGGAGATTCCTTTCAAATCTGAGTTATGGTTCTAGGATGACTGAGCTGACTCTTCTATTCGCCAGGAACAATGGCTAGCCAAGCTAGATCCCCTGGATTCTCTGGGAGCCACACTGCACCCTCCCCTCCCCCAAGTTCTTCTCACTAACAGGGAAGGAGTTCACCAAGTTCCAACTCAGCTTCTGTGTCAGAAAGCGTTGGATGCCACAGCCACGCATGATCTGGGGGAGTTGGGCTGAATATCCAAATGTGTCTGGAAGCCAGAACTGTGAAGAACAAGAGTTTTTGGTTTCTTAAAATTAGAATTAAGACCCTAATTACCCCCATTCCTTCTTTCCTCTACTCCAAAGGGTTACAGCTCTCATACTTATACTTTGTGCCTGGCCTGTCAATATGATAGGGACTTGCAAAGAGGATGGGGAAGAAGCCCAAGGTTGGAGGGAAGATGGATTGAGGAAGACTTACCTCAGAACACATTTTCCCAAATTCCTGAAGGAAGAAATTCTGTCCTTGAAGGAACTGTCTCACCATGGATTCTCCACTGGGAAGGTTCCCATCCTGAATGAGCAAAAATCACCCCCAAATTTCTGACTCTCTCTACATTTGGTAACTTCATTTATTCCTATTACTTCTACTTCCTCCTTGACATAGATGACTCTCTCACCTATATTTCTATCCCTAACCCATCTTTTAAGATACAGACCCACATCTCTAGCTGGAAATCTCCCTAGAAGGATGTTTTAAACTTAACAATATGTCCCAAATTATTTTTAATATCTTCCCCCTAAACCTATTCATCCTTTTGACTTTATGATCTCTGTCTGTGGTACCCAGTCTCCCACTTCTCTCTCTCTTAGATCTTTTCTCTAATTAGTTCCCAGATCTTATTGCTTTTACCTACACACCTCTTTTTACCAGCATCTTTCTTTCTATTCTTATTGCCACACTCTAGCACAGGCCTTCATTACTCCTTATATGGACCACTGCTGCTCTCTAACAGGTCTTCCTGGTCCTACTTTGCCTACCTCCAATTTGTCCTTCAGGTCACTGCCAGAATAACCTTTCTTACACAATAGGGCCTGGTCATGGTATTCTTCTCCTCAAAAATTTGCAGTAACCATATTTTATTCCAATTAAAGTTTTGCCACCTTGTCTAATGTTTAAAGCCCTTCATAACCTAGTAGGACCTCACCTTTCCAGTTTTATGTCAACAGTACTATCTTTCAGTCAAAATGAACAAGTGTCTTTTAAACAGCCTAGATGTCTTTCTGTGTCTGGAATGCCTTAGCTTCCCACTGATTAAATCCCAATCATTCCTTCTTTGCTCAAATGCTATTTTTCTGATTCCTTAAGCTGTCTCTCTCTAATTTCTCATCACATTCTGTTGTACAATTTTCTACTGCATTTATTATATAATGTTATAGATCAAAAATATCTGTGTTTGTACCTACCTTCTGGGCTAGATGCTCCAAGTGTAATCCAAACTTTACACCTCCCCTAACACCTAGCACAGTTCTCTGTACACAATAAGAATTTAGTTTTTACTAAATGAAGCATTACTACTCAGCAGAGAAAATTCTGAGCAGCATTTACTTTTCCCCTAAGGGTTTAGTGGATTCTTTGTCAAATCTGGTACACTGACTAAAGGATGGTCTCTGCCCACCCTGTCTTTAATGTATGTGTTCTTTTGGCCTGTCCATGCCACTAGAGTATAAGTTCCCTGAGGAACAGGGCCAGATTTGTTTATAGGCAGAACAGGCAAATGTTTCCATGATTTGATGTGTGCAGAGTAGAAAAGGCCTCTTCTTCCTAAAATATTATCCTCACTAGGTACCTATTGGAAAGAAGAATCTCTTCAATAATTCACATCCTAGGCTTAAACAACCTGAAAGAACTGGGAAGCTAAGTTGGAAAGGGAAGAAAAGGACAAAGGAAGGGCTATAAAGTAAGGGGGAAAAGGAGGTAAGGAAACAAATTTCATTGGCTTCAGTTTTGAAAAAGGTTACTCTTTCAGTGTTCAAGCTCTCCTTCCTGATGTGATATAAATTCCTTGAAAGCAGGGACTACCTCTCTCTGACTTTGTATCCTCAAAGCTTCCAAGAGTGCCTGGCACTTGGTAACTGTACTTCTCAAATAAAAAGACTTGTCTGCTTCTTCTCTCTGTCCCCTATAGTTTAATCTATAATGGGGATATATGAACAAGAGGTGTTCAATAGGGGCTTACACTAAATCATGCCATTTAACTCAACAAAGTATTTACTTAAGGAGAAGAGAAAATCAAAGCCCCCAATGGAGTTTAATTTGGTTGAGAGAGACAGTGTGATTACACTGAATATAATCAAGGGTGAAGGCAATGACTGACTGACTGCTGGAAAGGCAGCCCTCAGAAGGGTCTTTGTCAGAAGAAGTGTCCTCAGAAATATTAGAGGTGGCAAGAAAGGAGGCTGCAAAGAAACTGTTGGGGCGGGGCGGGGGGGCAGGGGTAAGAGGGGGGTAATTCTTACCATTTCAACCCAAGTGCCACCCACTGGAATAAACTGTCCTATGTGGACGTACTCCTTGATCTGGGAATATAAGCTTGGGTAGTACCTCTTCACCCACGCGTACTGTTGTGCCTGGGAATGGAAAATCAGCTGTATCAACAGCTCTCCCATAAAGACTTTTTGCCCCTCAGGCTGGATGGACAACATGAGCAGAGGACAGAAAAGTCAGCCTAAACAAGAAGATGAATGAATTCATCATTTCTCCAGTTCTCCCTCCCAACTCAACATGGTTCATACTGGACCTGTAGCTCTCAGTTAAGAGAGGTCACTTCTTGTCTTTCTCCTCCAAAGTAAAGTGAAATTTTGTTTAAATAAGGATTTCAAATTCCCATAAAATAGGCTAGGTACAACTCCCATTAAGTCACAGATACTCTTGGGGCCATTTCAATCTTGATAAAAGAATAAAGGTGGGAAACCTTTGGGGGAGAATTTGGACCCTAGGATTTAGCCAACGATTAGAACCATTCAACCATGATTAGAAGTTCTCACCCTTTGGATCATGGAGGTCCTTGGAAATAGAAGCCCAAATACTTTTTCCTACACTGAAGCTTATACCCAGAGAAAAGCACTAAAGGGAACAACAAGTATTTTCACACTCTTACCTGAGAGCAGGCAAATGTGAACTGTGGGTTTTTCCCCATGAGTTGGATGACTGATGACCAGCTACGAGCACATTTCCGGATTGTCTCCTTGTAAGGCCAGAGCCAAGCTAAGAGGGAAAAGGATGGACATTTTCCCTAGTAATTCATATCCCCTTCTCTCAAACCCACAACAAAATATCCATTGAAGGCTCAGAATATTATAAACACATTAAAATCCCACCTCCTCCCCCAGGCACAGTGCCTTTACCTCACCTGTAACAAAGACATACCAGCCAGTTATTCTCCCTTGCCTTGGGCTTCTTTGGGAACCTTATGGGTAGTAATCCTCCTTTTATATAGAGCCCCTTTTTTCCTATTTTGTACCAACATCTCACTTATTTTATTTAAACCTCAAATCCCACTCCACCCACATCCATTCTACACTCCCCTCCAGAAGTAAATTGTATTAATATCATTATAGATAAGAAAATTAAGTGCAGAGTCAGTCAGTAGAAAACCTGACTCCCAGTCCAGCATTTTCTCCATCACACCATGTGGCCTTCTTGAAAGGCCACTGCACGAAGTTTCTGCCTTGAGGTAGAGCCCAGAAAAATTAGCTCAAGCAGATAAGAATCATATTCTTAAAAGATGCTCAGGAAATAGAGAGGCTAGAGGACTATTTGTCAAGTACGTTGTGTGGGGAGTTTCTTTGGGTAAAGACTAGATTAAAAGGCTGTTGGTATCTTTTGCAATTCTCCAATCTGTGGTCTCCTAGATCTCTCCAACCGAAAGCTAGCATTCACAAGTGGGAATGTTTTTTCTCTGAATCCTTTTGACAAAAATCATTCAATGTGTTCAAAAGAGAACTCTAAAGATAATTATGAACTGGATTTTCAGGTTAATAAAAGTTTTCTCTTCGTAGGAAACAGTATTAATGCTGGTAATATAGATGCCAACATATTTTAAGCTCTAATAACCAGGGAACTCTAAACTTAATGTATGTTTTCTTAAAGACAATATTTTTATATTTACCAGTATCATACAAAGCATTGCATTAAGAGTCAATAGAAGGGTTGCTAGGTAACAGAGTGGATAGAGGCCTAGGCTTGGAGACAGGAAATCCTGGGTTTGAATATGGTCTTAGATACTTCCTAGTTGTGTGACTCTGGGGAAGTCACTTAATCCCATCTGCCTAGCCCTTATTTGCCTTTTTACCTTAGAATTGTTCTAAGAAAGAAAAGTAAGGGTTAAAAAAAATTTTTTTTAATGTAAAAAAAAAAAAGAGTCAACAGACTAGGTTTGGGTATCTACCCTCCTCCATTAATTCACTGGACTGGGTAAGTATTTAATTTCCTTAGCCTTAGTCTACACAACAAGAACCTCTAAATTAAATCATTGTATACGGTGTTACTCACTAACTTCAGTACAAGGGTAGCCATAGGGAAGAATGATGGAAAGCATGTTAGGAAATATGATTTATTATTAACAAAAGACAGACAAAATACTTGTACACCAGACAGCTAGAAAAAGGTAACATTACAAGCAAAATTAAACTTATTATATTTGAACAGGAAATCAATGGTTGCGGATGAAGAAGACATTTCCTAATGAGATGTCTGTGTATATTCAGACTACTGCCTTGTTAAAGCAAAAATAGTAATAATTTTTTTTAAACTAACACATTTCTAGCACTTTAAGGTCCACAAAACATGACATATTATCTTAACTTTTGATTATTCATTATTTGATCTTCACTACAAACATGTGAGGAAGATATTATGAAGTCCACTTTAGGGCTAAAGAAACTAAGGCTTTCTCAGCCTTAGTAACCCTTCAGGTTACCAGAAAGTGTCCAAGATGCAACTTCTGGGTAAGACAGTTGCTACATTTGAAGACTGAGGGTCTATCTCCCACGTATCTACCTCCCAAGAGAAACCTGGCATTTGTGCCAGATCAAACAATCATTTTTTAAAAAATCTGATGACAAACAATAGTCAGTGACATCTCTGAATCTAGCATTATCCAAAAGGTCACCCAGAACTTAACGGGCCATCAGAAAGTCAGCTAGCAGCCAAAGGAGGATTAACATGGGCAAACAACCTGTTGAGAAGATGGGCTAGAGATTCAAAGCCTGGAAAATTCTGAGTTTGGAGGCTGCTAGTGTGAAGGGTTTCCCAAGGACCCCTGGGAAGCCCTGATGGTAGCAGAGACCAAGATGGTGCTGCTGAACAGTATCTCAGACAACTAGGTTCCCTAAGGTCAAGAACAATAGTCTTGAAATGTCATACAAGGTCGTGAAGATAAACCTTGCTGATCTTCAAAGATCTCCAGGGCCACTTATCCTGGGGAGGTGGAAGTCAATACAAGAACTCATAGTGAGGGGCAGCTAGGTGGCTCAGTGGACTGGGAGCCAGGACTACAGATGGAAGGTCCTGGGTTCAAACTGGGCCTCAGATTCCAAGCTGTATGATCCTGGCCAAGTCACATAACCCCCATTGCCTAGCCCTTATCACTCTTGTACCTCAGAACCAATTCTCAGATGGAAGGTGGGAAGGGAAGGGAAGGGAAGGGGAGGAGAGGAGAGGGGAGTGGAGTGGAGGGAAGGGAAGGGGAGGGGAGGAGAAGGGAGGGAAGGGAGGGGAGGGGAGGGGAGGGGAGGGGAGGGAGGGGAGGGAAGGGAAGATCATATAAGCCCTAGCAACTTCTACTAAAAACTAGAGAAGGCAGGCTTAAATACTCGGCAAAACCAGATTCCTACAGCAGAGGAAAAGTGATGTTTAGAAGACTTTAAAGTATTTTTAATGAAAAGACCAGAGTCAAGTGGTGTTGTTGGCATTCATATCTGACCCTATGACCCTATTTGGAGTTTTATTTTTTAAAGGTTTTTATCCCCCCCCCCCATTAAAGATTGGTACAATTGTCAATAGTTGTTTTCTGGGGGCATCTGGGTAGCTCAGTGGATTGAGAATCAGGCCTAGAGACAGGAGGTCCTAGGTTCAGATCTGGTCTCAGACACTTCCTAGTCGTGTGACCCTGAGCAAGTCACTTAACCCCCATTGCCTAGCCCTTGCCACTCTTCTGCCTTAGAACCAATACACAGTATTGATTCTAAGACAGAAGGTGAGGATTTTAAAAAATAGTCATTTTCTGACATTTTTTGATCCATGTTCTTCTCTCCTTTCCTCCCACCTTCTCCTCTTTCCCCAAGATAGTAGATAATATTATATAGATGGTCTGTGTTATACAATACATATTCTCCTGCTCATCATATTGTGAAAGAAGACACATGTCACTTATACTAGAGAAAAATACATGGCAGAAATAAAGTGAAGAATAGTATGCTTCAATCTGCATTTAGATTCAATCAGTTCCTTCTATGTCAGTGGGTTATCTTTTTTTGTCATGAGTCCTTTGGAGTTGTCCTGGATTCTTGCTTGTGGATAATAGTTGTCACTCATAGTTCATCACGACATACTATTGTTATGATTGTATACAACGTTCTCCTGGTTCTTCTTACTTCACTTTGTACTTCTTGGTCCAAGGTTTTTTGGTGATCATCTTGGTCACTTCTTATGGCACAGTAGTATTCCATTACAATCAGCCAGAGATCATAATTAATAGCCTTGCTTTTGTAACTTTGGCTGAAGCAAATATATTTTATTCCAGACTTTTACCTTTATTCTGTGTGTCTCCCTGCTTTAAATTTTTCTGGAATATCGGGGTAGTCTTCTCTCTGATAATTTATTATAATATGGAGTCCAGGCTCTTCTTTTGTCCATGGCTTTCAGGCAGTTCAATGATTCTTAGGTTATTCCTCCTGGGTCTATTTTCAAGGTCAGTTGTTTTTCCAGTCAGATATTTCAAATTTTCTTCTATTTCTTCATTCTTTTCAATTTGTCTTATTGTTTTCTGCTGTTCTATGGCATTATCAACTTTCATATGTCTAATTCTAATTCTTAGGGAGCCATTTTCTTCTTTGAGCCTTTGTACTTCCCTTTTTAGAGCATTACTTTCCTGTTTGAAGTTTTATATTTCCTTTTTTTTTTTTAGGAATCTGTTTTCTTCAGTTAATTTTTGTTCTAAGCTGTTAACTTTTCTACAATTTTATTTTCTAATTTTTCTGCTGTCTCTTGTTATATTTTTTTGTTCCTTATTTAATCTTCATTTTGGACCTGATATCCTTTCACCTTATTTCCCTTTTTGTAGTGCTGTCCTCTTATGAGCTTACATTTTTGCCTTCCCTTCTGCTGAAATAGCTTTCTAAGGTCAGGCTTTTTCTTTGTCTTTTACTTTTTTTTTTTAAACCTTAACTTTCTATCTTAGAATCAATACTTTGTATTGATTCCAAGAGAGAAGAGTAGTAAGAACTAGGCAATGAGGGTTAAGTGACTTTTCCACAGTCATACAGCTAGTAAGGGTTTGAGGCCAAATTTGAACCCAGGACCTCCTATCTCTAAACCTGGCTCTCAATCTACTGAGCTACCTACCTTCCCCCCTTTTACTCATTTTGGATGGCTTTTTTTCATGATTTTACCTATATGTTGATGCTTAATACCCTTTAGGATGGAGAGAGTACTGTACCTGGATTCCCCAGGGTGCTACATGCAGTGGAGTTAGTTGTGAGCTCTTCAGCTCCTCTGGTGTTGTGAGCATCAGAGCTGTTCCTTTAGCTGAGAGACTCCTGGATCACTCCTCATGTTCCTCACACTGATTATTCCACTGCTTTCACTTGTTACCCCAGCAAAATGGGTCCTTACTGCTGCCCCTCTATTTTTCCTTTGGCTGAAACCCTGCTTCACTGTTTTCTATTGATTGTTTTCCTCTAAACTTTGTTTTGAGGTGTTTTTTTTTCTTTTGTGGTTGTTTGGAGGTGAGTTTGGGTGAGCTCAGCATGTTCCTTACGCCACCATTTTGGCTGCTTGAAGCAAAAGTCCTGTTTGTGGTTTTCTTGGCAAAGATATTGGAATGGTTTGCTATTTTCTTCTCCAGCTCATTTTACAGATGAGGGACTGAGGCAAACAGGGTCAAGTGACTTTCTCAGGTTCTCACAGCGAGTAAGTGTCTGAGGCCAGAGTGGAATTCAGAAAGATGAGCCTTCCTGACTCCAGGTCCCTTACTCTATCCACTGTACCACCTAGCTACCCAGTGCTGAGTAGGAACTCTGAAATACAAACACAAGATTCCTGAGAAACCCAGGAAGGTAACTTTACTTGAACAATTAGAAGGAGCTGAATGATGATGTAGGGATAATATTCTATCAAAGGGAGAAGAAACAAGGATCACTTAAGAAGTTTAATGTCTTCAAAGAGAAGTGAGGAAAAATTAAGCTGGACATGCTCTCTCTCTTTTTTTAAACCTTTACCTTCCATCTTATAATTAATACTGTGTATTGGCTCCAAGGCAGAAGAGTGGTAAGGGTTAGGCAATAAGGGTTAAGTGAGTTGCACAGGGTCATACAGCTAGGAAGTGTCAGAGGCCAAATTTAAATCTAAGACTTCCTGTCTCTAGGCCTGGCTCTCAATCCACTGAGCTTCCCCCATATCTGTGCATACTCTTGACCCAGCAATACTATCACTAAGCGTATACCCTATTAAAGAAAGAGAGAAAGGATCTATATGTACAAAAGTATTTCTGGCAGCTCTTACAATGGTGAGAATTAGAAATGGTGTGGGTACCCATCAACTGGGGAATGGCTGAACAAATCAAGATTATATGAATATGATGGAATACTAATGTGCTATAAGAGATGATGAAGGGGAGGATTTCAGAGATAGCTCTTCTTAACTTGTATGAACTCATGTACTGTTGTGTGAACAGAACCAGAAGAACAATTTATACTATGACAATAGTATAAAGACAACTTTGAAATACTTAAGCACACTGAATGCATGAGGAAAAAAATCATCAAGATCAAATAAATCAACATGTGTAAAGCACTTTGCAAATAAGCCATCAAGTGACAGAAATGCTAGCTATTATCATTATTATTATTGCAAAGACCAACTGTTGTTCCAGAGGCTCATGATGAAACATATCACTCATTTCCTGAGAGATATGACAGGCTCAAAGTGTAGACTGAGACATATTTTAGGGGGGATGTGGCAAATGCAGTATTCTGTTTGATTTGTCTAGATTAATTTGTTATTTTTGTTTTTCCTTCTTTCTAAATGAAGGAGGTGGGCTTTCTTTAACTGAAAGATATTTTTAAAGAAATAAGGGTATTTAGAATGTTAAAGAAGAAAGATCGAGGTATTAGGTTTGGATGGGCTCTGAATTTTAAAGGAGAAAGAGACAAATGGGGTAAAAAGGAATATAGAAGAGTAGAAAGAAACGAGAAGGGGGCCGAACTTGCTATTCCTTATAATTGGGGTCCAGGAAAGGAGAAATATATAAACAGTGCAAAAGGGAAGGAAAGAAGCACCTACTACGTGCCAGTCACCTGAGTTAAAAATGTGGCTTCAGATGTGTAACTTAAGCAAAGCACTTAACTTTTGTCCACCTCAATTCAGTTTCTCCAACTGTAAAATATTTACAAATAGTTCCTCAGTACCACCTTACACCTAGCAGATTGGCCAATATGACAGCAAAAATAAATGTTGTAGGGGTTATGGCAAAATAGGAACATGAATACACTGCTAATGAAGTTGTGAATTGATCCAACCATTTTGGAGGGTAATTTGGAACTATGCCCAAAGGGCGATAAAAGACTGTCTGCCCTTTGATCCAGCCATAGCACTGCTGGGTCTGTGAGATAAAAGGGAAAAAGACTTGTACAACAATATTCATAGCTGCGCTCTTTGTGGTGGCAAAAAATCGGAAAATGAGGGGATGCCCTTCAATTGGAGAATGGCTGAACAAATTGTGGTATATGTTGGTGATGGAATACTATTGTGCTCAAAGGAAAAATAAACTGGAGGAATTCCATGGGAAATGGAACGACTTCTAGGAACTGACGCAGAATGAGAAGAGCAGAACCAGGAGAACATTGTACACAGAGACTGATACACTGTGGTACTATCGAATGTAATGGACTTCCCTACGAGCAGCAATGCAATGACCCAGGACAATTCTGAGGGACTTAGGAGAAAGAATGCTACCTACATCCAGAGAAAGAACTGTGGGAGCAGAAACAAAGAAGAAAAACATATGATAGATCATGTGGTTCGATGGGTATATGATTGAAGATGTTGACTTTAAATGATCACTCTATTGCAAATAGTAATCATATAGAAATAGGTTTTGAACAATGATACATGTAAAATCCAGTGGAATTGCTTGTCAGTTCAGGGAGGGGGAAGGGACAAGGGGAGGGAAAGAACATAAATCATGTTACTATGAAAAAATTCTAAATTAATTAATCAATAAAAAATTTAAGAAGAAAAAAGAAATAGTACCTCAGTTTATCCTCACAAAACCTTAGGAGGCAGGTGCTATTATTATTCCCATTTTACAGTTGAAGAAACCGAGCTGGACAAAAGTTAAGTGCCTTGCTTAAGTCACACATCTGAAGCCACATTTGAACTCAGGTCTTCCTGACTCCAGGCCCATCCAGCACTCTATCAACTGTGCCACTTAGCTGGGTTGGGTAGTGGGCATCAGATGAACCTATTCTTATGCAAACCAGACAAAAAATTAAGTACACATGTACAAATCACTTAGTGAAATACATCAAACAAATGTAAAACAAGTGATATAGGGAAGAGGTGGGATTAGGAGGATATGAGGGAGGAAAGAGCCACAAATGAAACAAATTTGCTAATCCTAAAGGGACAGATGAAAAAGAAATCTTTTATACTGTGAGGATCTCTAGATCCCCCTGTTTGTGGATCACAATGAATACTGATTGACTGAAAACTCAGAACTCTATAGAATCTCCTAAATGAGATCTTATAATCACTCAAAAAAGTCTTGGGGGGGGGGGGCAGCTGGGTAGCTCAGTGGATTGAGAGCTAGGCCTAGAGAAGGGAGGTCCTGGGTTCAAATCTGGCCTCAGATACTTCCTAGCTGTGTGACCCTGGGCAAGTCACTCAACCCCCATTACCTAGTCCTTACTGCTCTTCTGCCTTATTACCAAAAACACACTATTGATTCTAAGACAGAAGGTGAGAGCTTAAAAAAAAGTCTGGCCTAACTAACCATACAAGAAAAGCCAGTGGATCAAGATTGTCTACAGTCTAGACCTGTGTTGGCAAAGGTGTGGCACGGAGGGACCTGAGGACATTTTTGGCATGCCCCGCCCCTCTGTCCAGCTGCCCAAAATGAGTACTTTCTCCCTCCACTCTAGATAATGCCAGGGGAGGGGAACCTCACAGGCAACTTGAAGTTGCAGTTTGGGCACGTGATTTCTAATATTTTCTCCATACTAGTCTAGACTGTGCTATCCAATCAGTTGGACAAAAAGCTGATCAATTGGTATGTGTGGCTTTTTTTTTTTTACCTTACTAAGAAAGGCTACTAAGTATCAGTTCCAAGGCAGAAGAGAGGTAAGGGATAGACAATGAGAGTTAAGTGACTTGCCCAGGGTCACACAGCTACAAAGTGTCTATGACCAATCTGAATCCAGGACCTCCCATCTCTAGACCTGGCTCTCTATCCACTGAGTCACCTAAAATGCCTCCTGCCTCCACATAGTTTTTAAAAAAAAATTATTATTTGTTTACTTTTAACATTTTAAAAAATGGAGTTCCAAATTCTCTCCTTCCCTCCAGCCCCTCCCTGACTCACTGAGAAGACAAACAATATGATATCAATTATACATGAAATTATGTTTATTATAATACACATTAAATTATATATAAAATATATTTCCATGTTAGCAATATTGAGGGAAAGCAGAAACAATAAAGTGAGGAAAAAGTATACTTTGATATACACTCGGAGTCCATCAGTTAGTTCTCTCTCTAGAGGTAGAAAACATTTTTCACCATGAGACTCTAGGAAATTGTGTTAGATCATTGTATTAATCAGAGTAGCTAAGTCTTTCACAGCTAAGCATCATGTTTGTTACCAGGTACAATGTGATCTCTACATACGGCTCTTACTTTTCATCAATTCTTATCAGCCTTCCCAGATTTTCTGAATTTCTGAATTCATTCCCTTCATCATATCTCACAACATAATAGTATTCCTTCACATTCCTATACCACAACTTGTTCAGCCATTCCACAATTGATGAGCGTTCCCTTAATTTCCAATTCTTTGCCTCATACAGATATCTTGAGAAGATACTAGTGATGTCTAATTAGATGGCTAATGAGATGAACTCAGAAAAGAGTAGAAGGAAGAAATCAGGATGGACTACTTTTGGGAAATTGTACAATGATGTTTTCTTCTCCCTGCTATCATCAAAATAAATATCCCACTTGGACAACAACGTATTGATGTCATCTGTTTTCAACACTGACGACATTTCCAAATACATCTTTTCCACCACTCAAACATTTAAGCAAAACCAACTGACACAAACTGTCATGTCAGAGAATGTGCAACACTCCATACATAATCTCCCACCTGTCCACTGAAAGGAGCAAGGTTTGTTTCCTCATCTGTGCTCTGGAAATGAGATGCATTTGGCTGCCTTCCAAGCTCTTTTAGCCTGTGTCTGCGGTTATGGAAAGCCCTCTTTTTCTGCTTACTTCACTCTATCAGTTCATATAATTTTTCTTGAAGATTTCTCTGAGCAGTACAATAGTACTCCAATGTAATTATATTCCAAAATGTGAAAATGCCCATCATTCTCAGATCTCAATTCTTCCTATGGTGTAGTGTGGCACTCAAAGGCAATTAAAGGAACAGTGGGCACGACCAAACTTTGGTAACATGTCACCAAAGAACTGCCCAAGAGACAACATCTACACACACACATTGGCTCTTCATGTTGAGTCATATCAACATCCTAACACAAAGATCTTTCCTCCCCCCAGCATGCTTATACAGAGCTGAGAAAACTCATCACCGAGTTTATAATGAGCATGCATGACTCCTCTCCTCTCCTCTCCTCTCCTCTCCTCTCCTCTCCTCTCCTCTCCCCAGGGGCCTGGCCTGGAAGTATCAGATGCCCCCATGTCGTCAGAGGACAGGATTATGCTGAGAGTACCTTCCAGATCCTCCTGTGGAGAAGCAAAGGGAAATCCTAGAGCTGGTGAGGGCTTCCTGTGTGAGGACAACATGGAGCCCTGAAGAAGTTCCTCAGTGACATCCTAATTCCTCACCAGCATCTAGCCTACCCATCCATTCCTGTCACTGTCAGAGCAACACGGGTGTTCCAGCTTCCCCTGTTCAGCATCCTTCTCAGTTCCTCACTCTCCTTCATCTTATTCAGGTTACCAGTAGCTAAATCTCACTACTTAACTCTCTAGGACATTTCTGGCATTTTCCCCATCTCATTACTTTCACAGCTCTCACCTAAACTACTCCCATGGTCTCCTCATTGGCATCTTTGCTATGAGTCTCTCCCCACTCCAAACTATCTACCACAGTCACAAACATGACTTCCCTAAACAGATCTGACCATGTCACTCCTTTACTCAATAAACTCCAGTGGCTCCCTACTGCTCTTCTGCTTTTCTTTTACAATTCTTTAGGACCTGGCTCCAGCCTATCTTGCAAAATTTATTATAGATGACTTTTTTCCTTACATTCAATGGTACAGCTAAACTAAAAAAAACTCTGTTTTTCATATGCAGCTGCCATCTCTTGTCTGGTTTTGCACTGGCTATCCCCTGTATCTCGAGTCCATCACCTCTCTGTCAGGAGATGGGTGGCATGTGTCATCATGAGTCCCCTGGAATCATCATCTGAACAGCTAATTATTAAGCACCCATGACATGCCACCACTGGGTTGGGCACTTTACAAATATTGTCTCAACCCTGGGAGAATGGGTGCTATTATTTTCTCCATTTTATAGTTGAGGAAATTGAGGCAAAGAGACTAAATGACTTGACCAAGGTCACACAGATAGTCAAGTGTCTGAGCCTAAGATCTGAACTCAGGTCTGACTCCAGGCCCAACTCTTTACCCATGGCACCACACAGCTTGTTGTTACTATATTAGATTGTCATAGTGTTATTGTTGTTAATAACATATAGAGAATTGAGGGACTCAAGAGAAGAGACTAAAGCATGTTTTTCCCTTTACATTTCTTGTTTTTGGAGAGTAGGGGAAACATGACTAATGACAAAATGTTTTGCATGAGTTCATATATAATAGGCTCTGTATTTCTTGATTTCTCAGTGGGCAAAGGGGTCAAGGGAAGGAAAAAATTTGGAACTGAAAATAAAAATAAAAAATTTTAAAAGAGAAAAATAAATACATGAAAAAAATTTTTAAAGAGATGCTAGAAATTTTTTTTTTATATTTGGATCCTCCTCCCCCCCTGTTATTTTTGAGATAAAAGCTGGTGGAAGTATAACTGGGTTAAAGGGTTATGTTCAATTTAATGACTTTTTTGGAATAATTCCAAACTATTTTTCAGAATGGATTGAAAAATTCACAGCTCTACTAATTGTTCATTGGTGTGCCTTCACCTATTTTACTACAGTCCCTCAAACTGCCATTTTCTTTTTTTGTCATTGTCAACATTCAGATAGGTGTGAAAGAGAACCTCAGAATTGTTTTAATTTGCATTTCTCTAATTATTAGTGTCTTGGGGCATTTTTTTCATATGCTACTGACAGCTTAGATTATTTCCTTTGACTCAAACAAGACTTTCTCCATGAAGTCTTTCCTAATTCCCCCCAAATCCTGGTTTCCTCCCTTCCTAAATTATCTTTTATTTATTTTATATTGCTTTTGTATCTATCAACATTTGTATGTATCATCTCCTCTAATAGAATGTAATTTAGCCCATTGCTTGTTGATTGATGAACTGTTTTGCTTTGCTTAATTTTATTCCACAGTAGATATTTTTAAACACATAATTATCTTCTTGCTCATAAACAAAAATCAAATTTCTCACTTTTAGGAAACTCAGTGGAGAGACAGGATTAAATATGGAGAGGGAATAACATATTACCAAAAAAGAATTGCAAAGGAAAAATAGCACAGCAGATCAAGTGCCACCCAAGGGCACCAATACAATTGCAATCTAAATTATAACATGCTGGATGATCTCCTTGTGAAAGACAGACTGCTGCAGGACATGGACAAGTCCCAGAGAATGAGAAGGCCCAGATGGTTTGTGAGCTGCCCAGAGGAAGGACTTACATCAATGAGATGAGAAATCCATAGTATTGAAGTAAAAAGAAACACACAAATTCCCTCTAATCACTGGGGTTCCTTTTTATGTCTGTTTCTAATGGCCTCCACAGTCTAACCTGCCTTTTGTTCTCTGACTGCCAGCACATTGTCTCCATCAGTTAGGCAAGTCTCACCCTCTGCTGAACATGTCATGGTCATCCATTCTGACCTCCAAGTCTTTAGTTGTATTCTTTCTTAAAGCTGCCCTACCCTCTGACTCCTCTAGGGGTTCACAAACTTTGCCTACAAGTACTTATTCCCTGCCCCAACTTCCTCTGGGGCTCTTATTCTGAGCTGTACGATTAGTCTTCACATTTAGACCAAGCTCAGAGTAGATAGAAATCAAAAGCTGCTATTCTTATTTGAGGAAATACAGTTCTCCCAAACACTTTCTGTGTGCATATTTTTCATTCATCGCTGAATCACCATAAGCCTTACATAAAACAGGCTCAGCAGATGTTGAATGACTGGAGAGGCAGATGAAACTACTCCTTTGTATTTCTGCTTCCTGAGGTCAGGAACCAGAACCAGGAACCATTTCTGTTTCTTTTGTCCTACCCTTACTAATCTTTATAAAGCATTCAGTACTAGCCGATGAGCCTCTAAAGCGTTAACTGACATGTCAATGTCCTGAAAAAAGCCGTGCAATAACCCAAAGGAACATGCTCTAGGTCCAATCTCTCCCGCTAGAGACTTCTTTTTTGGAATAGGTGAGGATACTATATAGTTCAAATGAGACAATGGATATAAAACACTTGGCAAATTTTAAAGGACAAGATAAATTCAAATTATTGTTACTATTATTATCATCTTTAGTCCCTAGTTACCAGGCCCCCAGTCTGATGATGACTTTATTCTCTGAGCTTTCCATGCATCTGCACTGATCTCAAGCATGTTCACAGAGCAATATCGGAGTGTGCTAAAAAGTATTTAACAATTTGTAAGGGAGGTACATATGTTTCTTAAGAAACATATGTACATACACTATTAAGTTAAATAATATAATATTTATATAGATTATATATAGCACATACATAATAAAAAGTTAATTAATTAAAGTCAACACTTTCTTAAGATTAGACAATCAACACAACAATAAATCAGGCCTTGGTTTATAGCAGTTTATCATTTCTGAGGCTGAAATGCTCACAAACAAAAATGTAATAATCTCTCTCAAAAATCTTGGTGCAGGACTAAGTAGAGTTCAAAGAATCACAGAATATTCAATTTGGAAGGAACCTTTAGAACATAAAATACAAATGTCAAACCTGGAAAAGACCTCAAAATCACTGAGTCAAATCACAGAATTTTAGAACTGGTGATAGGATGTTAGGGCTAGAAGGGACCATAGCAATCATCTAATTCAACCCCATCACTTGCAAGATGAGGAAATCACATCTCAGTCAGGTGAAGTAATCAGACAAGGTTACATATAAATTAAATGGCAGAACTGTGCCTAGAACCCAGGTTTCTTGACTCCCAGGGCACTAGTGCCCTTTATCTTAGCCTTGTCTCTCCCTTCTCATTCCTACCCAGCTCTAACAGCTCCGTGAAAGAGTTCTTCTTTGAACATACCTTCCCTCCCCTTGCCCAGCCCCATTTATACCTGAGTCAATATGGCAGTGCCCTATGGCATGGATCACATGCTGGCTGTCTCCATTGCGCTGGTGAAGGAGGCCCGATGCCAGGGTACGGGCTGCCGAAAAGGTACCGGGATCATTTGGGTCACACACGTTCACCATCTGGTTGACTGTGTAGAGAGCCTGGAAGCTTCGCTGGTTGCCCTCCCCAAGGCACTAATTGGGGCAGGAGGGCAGAAGAGGGATAGATAAGGCTTATACTAAGCACCAGAGAAAACTTTAAGGAAGGTCTCATCCTACCAATTTTTGGAAGTTTTGTCCATGGACAAAACATTCTTTTCCTCATTTTCCTTTTTATACAAAAGAAACACCTTTAAAAAATAGCTTTCATTGTTACCATTCCCCTATTCAAAAAAATGAAATTGTCTGCTCCTTATCTTAGCATTCAAAGTCATCTACAATCTGGCTCTAGCCTCAACTCCCACTGTTCCCCAACACATGCCTTCCATTTCAGTTTACTCTCCACATACTAAATACATGCCATACTCTGACATTCTCTTTGCCTGAACTGCTCTGAGCCCATTATTATCCCCTTCCTCTTAGTCCCCCCCTTCCCTTCACCTTTCTCTGCCTGTATAAGACTATCCTCCAAGGCCTAACTCTTCAGTAAATCCCTCACTGTCTACTCTCACCCACATTTATCTCCCCTTTTTCTTAACTCTACAAATATATAGCCTGTTATAGTTTTTCACAGTACTGTATTATTCTCTTGGGTCTCCTTGTCTCTTGGCACAAAGCTGGGCAATGGTAGGTGCTTAGGATGTCTCTGGTCAATGATGGAAAAAAGAAGTGAAATAAGTGCACATTAGCTACCTTGGCCATGCCCAGGAGGATCTCCATGTCTATTATCAGTTCGTAAACATCCCGGTGGAACACTGCCAGGTCAGCCCGGGTCACACTGAATGTCTTCTCACTATCAGGTGGGTCAATCATGCTGCCTTTTCCAGCCCCAAGGAGGCCACTGCAGGCAGCTTCAACATACAGTGTCAGGCTGCAGGAGAAGAAATTGTCAGAACTGTAAAAAGTAATTCAGAGGGAGAAAGCAAAGGGTGTGACCAAGGACCCTGAAGATAAAAGGGAGACTTAGTAAGTCAGAGCAAAAGGAAATAACACAGCTGCAACATCAAATAACTATTGTTCTGTACAAATATTATCTTGCTATTACAAATGTTTTCTTTTGATTAAAGAAGCAATGTGGCCGAATGGATGGGGTCAGCTCTGAAAATCAGGAAAATCTGTGTGACCCAAGACAAGCTGCTTAACCTCTCAATGGCTCAGGCAATTCTCGAGTATAAATTTAAAAGGAGCAGCTGAGTTTTTCCTCATCAAGACTTCCCCACACCAATGGAATCACAAATGTAGACCAAATTAAGAGATTTCCTGGCTAAAAACTAACCACTAGCTAATGAAGCTCCAGTAGGGGAGAAACCAAGCAAATTCATGCATTCTGTCTTTATTTCACAGTCTCCTTCCAAAGCTACCTATTGTAAGTACCTCAGTGCATCTGTCTTGGTCAGGTACTATTGATGGGCAGAGCACTAAGCAAGCAGTGGGGAGGGGACCCAAAGCCAAGGACAACATGAGAGGGTTAATATTACACTCAAGAAATTGTACAGTATTGTCAGTTATCCCAGACTACTTGTTTGCCACCAAACCCCACCTTTTTGAACACTGATATTCTCCTGGTGATGTTATATAGTGGCAAACAATTGAACAGAACAATCTCTGAAGAATTAACACTACAGAGGCTCCAAAGGGAAATGGTAGATAGAAGTGGCATATTACTAAAGATGCTGACATGGAAACTGGCATAAAAGATACCGTCCAAGAAATATGAGACAAGAAAAAAGAGGTGGGTCAATTATGTAACCAGAGAGAAGGTTAATGAAGATAAAGTCCAAGTTTGGCACCAGAAATTATGGAATGTTAAAAGAAAGGCTCTAAAAGTTGGGTAGATTCCTCATGGAAGATTTACAGGAAGACATGACCAAGAGTCAAACAAATGAGCTGGCTTGGATGAATTATGAACCATCTACCTGTAGAAAGAGACCACAGGGATGAGATCATAGCTCCAATGATGTCTGAAGTAAGTGTCTGCCTAAATCACTTACTCTTCAAAAAAAAAGACAGACCTTCATATTTTAATTCAATTCAACAGACACTGTGCTAGATGCCCAAACAGATAATTTAGATAAGACTTAAGTCTTTACCCCAAGGGAACTTATATTCTAGTACACTAGTCAGTATTTCATAAGTATGTCTGGTTTTTATGAGTTTCATGTTTTAGAATAGGAATGAAGGTTCAAACATTTTCATGTGACTAAAACAGATGGCACTGATTAAGTGGCCTGGAAACAAGAAATTACACACAAAGGCATAATTAGTGAGTTCTTCACTGTGGACATTGGCACAAATAGTGGTATAGTTTATGTATTTGGTTAAAAATCTAGTTAATTTTTCATGATAGAGATTGTCGACAGCCAGTTTTCCCATTTGACCCAAAACTGGACCTTTATAAGGGAAATTCAGGAATGAGAGTCAAGTAACAGAAGCTCAGGTCCCAGTGCCATCTCCTACATGACCCTCCATTTCTCATGGCCCTACACCTAGAATGCTCTCCCTCTTCATTTCTACCTTCCAGTTTCCCTGGCTTCCTTTAAGGCTGAACTAAAATCCCATTTTCGATAGGACACTTTCCCAAACCCTTTTAATCCCAGTCTCCCTTCTCTGAACTATTTCCTATTAATCCCATACATAGCTTGTTTCTACACATTTTTTTAAACCCTGACCTTCTGTCTTAGAATCAATACTAAGTATCAGTTCCAAGGCAGAAGAATGGTCATAGGGGCTAGACAATTAGGGTTAAGTGACTTCCCCAGGGTTACAGAGCTAAGAGGTGTCCAAGGTCATATTTGAACCCAGGACTTCGCTATCTTTAGGGCCTGACTTATCCTCTGAGCCAACTAGCTGCCCCATTTGTACACATTTTTTTTCATGTTCTTTCTCCCATTAGATTGTGAGTCTTTAGTTTGTTTTTGTATCCCCAGAGCTTAACACAGTGGCACATCATAGGCATTTAATAAATGTTTAGTGACTGCCTGGGTTGAGGCCTTTCCTAACTCCTCAGCAGCTATACTTTCTTGATTTCTTTGGATTTATTGTGAGTATAGTTTGCACTTGCTCACATGTATCCATGTGGTTTTCCTAATAGACTATAAGGCATTAACACAAGGGACCCATAACATGTATTTAACAGAGGCTTATTCATTGGCTAACTACTTGAAAGGAAGGGCATATATGGATTCTGCATTATATTTCAAATGGAATTCAATAGATATTTATTAAGTGCCTTCCATGCTCCACATTTTGGGACTATAAAGAATAAAGCAGACAGCACTGCCCCTCCATCCCTCCCCCACCCACCGTTATCTCACATTAATACATTAATACAGTATAGCAGGGGATTGAAATATACAGGGAATACTAAAAGTGAGAATAAAAAAAAACATAGAGGAAATGAATGAGGTCAAAAGGAGTAAGATATTGTAAAGAGCACCTGTATTTGAGGAAATCAGGAAGGCCTTATTGAAGACATAGTACCTGAGATGCCATCAGAGAGATGTTTATTTCAGGCTCAAGGGGTGGTGTGTACACAGGGAAAGAAGTGGGAAACAGTGGGATGGATTTGGTGACTGGCTAGCTTGTCCAGATTAGTAATGTAGAGTAAGTAAAGATGAACAGGACACAATGAGCCTGGAAACACTGAGTGGAGCAAGACCACACCACAGAGGATGTTTCTTGCCCAGCTAAGCAACCTGGATCTTATTTTGTAGGCAATGAACAAGGTCTATATAGCCTGAAGATTTCTGAAAAAATGGATTGGTATTGTTGTGGGTGTGGATAGGTACACATGTGTACATTTGGGTACACACAGGTTTATTAAAACTTCATCTAGCTGGTATTCAATTCCTACCTGGCAATGCCAAACCCCATACTCCATCAGCTTTGCTGCTTTTGTGGGCTGATACCTTGGGTACTCCCTCCCTCCCTCCGAGGGATACACACTCGCCTCCAGAGATCTCCTTCCTTCAGCTTTTCAGTCAGGACGTAGCTGGTCTTCTTACCCGATTTGGTTAAACCCTGAGTGGGGAGGAGAGATCAGGTCCTGGCTAACATAAGTAGATGAATGTATAGGGGTCCAGATATGGTTGGGGGGGTGTTCCCTTATCATCTATTCCCCATATGGTATTCCCACTGATCCATCCATCTTTTCTCCATCTCTAAATGGATATTTTTCAGGGATTGGGGGCTGTAGCTAAAAATGGAGCTTTGCACACAGTTCACTTAGCTACTTAACCTTTCCCATGAGCAGCAAAATTCCATTTTTTTTTAAAGTCAGAGTTTGTTAGGGAAAAACCTGGCTAGTATAGTAGAAAAAAGCCTGACTCAGGAATCCTTAGATTCCAAATCTGCTACTGATTTGCTGTGCAACCTTGGGAATCACTTAGCTGATATGAGGTTTCAGCTTTCTATTCATAAAATGGGAAAATTACTCCTAGGCCTACTTATCTCACAAGAAGCTTATGAGAATGAAGGACAACTATTTAGGGGCAGTTTTGAAAACTCTGAAAAGTTATTACATACAAGCCAAAGATCAATAATTACATTATTTGATCAAGACAACAAATTGTTTGTAATCATTATTCCCCTCAAAATAGCTGTCAGTCAAGTAGGGGAGACCTGTAAACAAGAGAAAGTCAGTATATGACTTTCAGGAAATATTCAGGGCCAAACAGCAAATCAGAGCCCATCTCATGTCCCAATCTTGAAACCGGTGAGTTCCCTAACTTCCCAGTCCATGGAGGGTCAGTTAGAGCAATAATTTTTAAGAAGTGATACCAGACTCTCAACCACAAGGCATATAAAATCCAAATCATTCCCCATCAATGAGGGTACTGAAAGCCTTTTGGGTCTCCCAGTTCCCTTGTTCTTTGGAGGCAGGAACTTGAAACGTTTCTTGGTAGTGTTCAGTTGTGTAAGCCTGGGAAGAATTCATATTTGCCATCTCACCTGGACTGGTTCCCCATTCTTCCACAATAGGCCTTCTCCATCACTCTCCCAGCGAAAGTGAACTTCATGACCTAACCAAGATTTAGGGATAGTCAGTTCTACTCGGAACCAGCAAGTCCACCATCTACAAGACAAAGAAAAAGGCCAGGGTAAGAGAGCACAGGGCCAAGGGACTTTGGCTTGGGAAAGAGAAAGTCAATTTTAATTAAATTGTCAATAGAAATCTGCCTTTCTTTCAGGTACAATGAAACCAAGAGTGCAGGGATGGAGGAGGCTAGTAAACTTGCTGCCCAAGGACTTTGCTATCTCAGGGCAGCACAATCACTAAGGATTTGTTGAATGCCTACTACATACTGGGACTGTGCTATGTTGTGAAGGACAAACAAAAAATATTCTTTTCTTCCTCATCTCTTTGGCTAATCAGAAGCAAGGTGGGGAGCAAATTATTGGCCAACTGAAAATCCACATTGGAATCCCAATGTTAAAACCAGATTATACAAAACTAAACCAGGCCAGACAGAGAAGCATTATTGACAGCCATGAGAGCTTGCTCTGATAGACCTGATTTATGGTCAAAATTCGAAAACACCTGACAAGAAATAGATGAGATTCCCTCCCAGTTTATGGATAGACTTATTGATGTGGGGAACATATATATGGACTTTGATCTATCCAGAGAAAGAGATATTAGACAAATACGTAGACAATTTGTTTTGTTGTTCAATCAACAGCATGGAAATAGGTTCTGATCAAGGACACATGTAATACCCAGTGGAATTGTGCTTTGGCTATGGGAAGGGTGGGAGGAGGGGAGGAAGGAATAGAATATGATTTTTTGTAACCAAGGAATAATGTTTGAAATTGAACAAATAAAAAAAATGAAAATAAAAAAACCCCCAAGAATTGTTGTTCAGTGATAAAAGACTACTTTAAAACTAGCTGCCCGAACTGGGACTCTATGAACCTCCAAGAATTGAGAAGAATAGCAGTCTATGTTCATAAGGGCCATACAAAAAGATGTGAGGAAAATAGTAAATCAGTGGAAGACCTATAGAAAGAAATTGAAATGTTAAAAAGAAAAACTGAAAAATCAGGAAGATTCCCTTTGTGGGAATCCACAGATCAAATAACATGCCTTTACTGTGGAAAAAGAGGCCATGTAATGATGATCTGTAAGAACTGGCTACAGGAAAAAAGAAATAACAACTTTAGAAATAATAACTATAGAAATGACTATAATAAAGATCATAAAAACCACAACTGATAGAAATAACTATAATGTCTATAGGAATCAAAATTTTAGAAACCAAAATTATAGAAATAGAAATTGGGGAAATGATAACTCAAAACAACTCCACAATAGTATAATTTAAGTGGGGCTCATCCAAAAAATACTCAGGGTGCTACTGCTCCTCCACGTGGGGCAGAAGGAGGTGTCCCTTAGACTCTATTGTTTTTGTTGATATTAATCCTTTTCAGTTTTGTCTCCCTTCCAAATAGCAGCAAAGAAGAAGAAATGGATTTTTTTGAATACAGTACCTCTGTGACTGATTATACTTTCTGTTGATAATTAATAATTGACTCTATTGATTGTATTTAACTATTGATTATGATAAGACTTCCCTATTGATGGATCTGTACTATTTTGTTGCACTTTATTTGTGCCATACAGTATTTTATTTTTCTCTCTTTCATTTTTGCATTTTAAGCGCATATAACTGTATTGAAAAGATTTTATTTTAACTATTTTTGATTTTTGCAATAAGCTAAGATATCCATTTGCTTAGCACATAAATGTATACCCAAAAGCTTTACACTATGGAAACCTGCCATTTATTGATAAATGTTATGGGATTATGATTAATGATTGTGTCTGATTCTAGGAAATGGGATAAAAAAAAAGGAGCAGAGACTATATCTAAACAGTGCCATAGAAGCACAGATTTAACCTGAAAAGTGCCAAAAGAGCACACAGGTCAAAAGGAAACCAATCCATGTGGGAATGATGAACTTCTACGCCAATATGAAAGGACTTGAACCTAGGGTGAGACTCAAGACTATTTTAACATGTGTTAAATGCAGGACTTCCTTGTAATAACATCAATTGTCCTGGCTCCCCCCATCCCTGAGAGTGAAAGTAAAATCAGGCCAGGGAATGACACTTCCCTATCAGACCTTTTTTCTCTTATAGTATGGCAACTTCTTGTAGTCTTGGCTACAAATGGATATGTGAAATATTACTACATTTTGTCCTACCAGACTTGTGGGATAGACATTATGTTAATTGGAAGGACCTGTTATGGATTTATTTTTCTTTTACTTAGAATGTTTTACACATAAGACTTTGATAATCAATATTTCATCCAGAAATTATCTTTTCTCTTTTATTTGGATTTTTTTTTGTTTTTTATTTCTCTTGCCAATTGATTCATATACCTCATACCTCAGCCATGTATTCCTAAGTGATCCCTGTGTTTTTCAACACCCTATTCAGGAGGGAATGTATAATTATTTTAAATTGCAAAGTTTAAATTTTTTTTTGAGAGTAATTTCAGGTTAAGAAACATGCTACCTCTCCAAATCCAGAAAGTGAACTGTTTGGAGAAGGCACCATTAAGATGTCTGCACAGACCACATGCTGCACCAGAAGATCTAGAGTGAATTTTGAAATGTGGTGATTAGAACTATATGGGGTTGAATATATTTGTTTTGTATGTATACTCTTATGCCGAAGGGGACTGCCTCCTAACTGGCTTTTTGTCAATGCACCTAGCAATCATTGGTTTTGTTCTCTTTTCTTTTTATCCCCAAATTATTGTAATTTCAAAGTTGGTTATGTTTACAAGATCCATTGGAGAGAATAGTCTTCCACGTATCTCAGGGGGGCAGGTAAAATTGAAATCTGTTGCCCTAAAAAAGAACTACATTTCCTGGGAGTCCACTGATTTACTGTTGTTACGCATTTCCTGTATACAGGGGATATTAGGTGGGGATGTGGAGGGTCCCTCCTCTTGACTTCCTGTCCCGAGCTTGGTGGTGGTAAGGCTGGTGTTTGAACTAGCTGATCAGCCATGGGCACATGGTTTTTATTTTGTATCCTCTTTATTCCTTGATTTCTAATGATTTTTAATAAACCTCCTAAATTATAGCATTTTTATTATTAAGATTTAGTTTTAAATTTTAAAAATCCAATCAAAAGATAAAATCACACACAAAACAACTAGGAAACAATCAAATGCCAAAGTATGGAGTATATGAATAAGAGTCTCTGGACCAGATATTTCAGAAGAGTTCAGCTAAAGAAGTCATAGAAGGCTTCTTGGAGGAGGCAAGATTTGACGTGGCCCTTGAAGACCAAAGATTTAGAAAGGAAGTGGTGAAAGAACGAAGGCATAGTGAAACTTCTGGGGGGTCTGTAGATGGGAAAAAAGTTGCATCTTTATTTTCACTGACCTTTACTTTCCTTATAATTTCACACACACACACTTAAAACAAGATTCTGAGAAGGGGTTCATAGGCCTCACTAGACTGCCAAAGGGGTCCATGGCACAAAGAACCTCAAGGTGGAGGGAAGAATGTGAACAAAGGCAGATGTAGGAATAAGTGTGATATCTGGGATTGTGCTATAAAGAAGAAAATTAAGAGAGTTCCTGAGCCTTGTAGACTTAGTGGTAGGATTTGGATAGGCAAACTGTGGTGGGTCATTAATGGACAGAGCAACAAATACAAAATAAATTCACCTAGTAAGCTTCAAATGTGATTGCTATGGGGTTCCTCTGGGAGCAGTTTAAACCGTCTATGCTATAGATATGATTGCTGTGGTCCCAGAGGCACAATGCACCTCTGGGGAGAAATAACACAAGCTCACCTGAGAAGGGATCCCCGAGTGTGTAACACTTTAAAAATTGGTGCTAAAGAGACGGAGATGAATGAGAAGGAATCCTTTTACTCTTAAGGAGACTGAATTCCCTAACAATAATCTATAATAAGCAACACTGAGAAGCACTGCCTGCCTTAGCTGGTCCAGCTTTCCTACTCAAGCCAAAAAGGCCAATCCCCACTCCCCTCACCCACCTGCAGCTGGGAAGAATAAAAGTGATTTAAGTTTGCATTATCTTCAGATGGAGCAGTCTGGCGGTTGAGTCCAAAAGAAAGCACAATCAGTTTGTAATGGAGGGGTGTGCCTTTGAATCTAGGCTCTGCTACTTCCTGACTATAAGAAGTTGGCTAAGTCACATCCATGAACCTCAATTTCTTCATCTAAAACAGAAAGAGCTACGTGTTCTCTAAAGACCTTTCCAGTTCTAAATCCTAGATGGAAAGAAGGAGAGAAGAATAATCGGCCAGGATTTAGTAAACACCTGCTATGTTAAGGTCCTGTGCTAAATGTTGGAAAGTTAGGAATATGACTCCACTAGGAAAGAAGGTTCCTCCATAAGAGGTAAGACTAAACAGTAAGGCAGGAGGCCTAAATCATGGGATGTTCTGAATTCCGGACTTAGGAGTGTAGTGAGAGTGATAAAGGGTTCCTGAAAATTTATGAGTAAAGGCCTGACAGTTACCTCTGGGTCTCCATGGTATTATTCTGGGTGGCAACATGTAGTGTAGTGAGTCTGGACTAGTGAAAATAAATGGCTGGCATTAAATACTGAAATTTAGTTGCCAGTCTTGTTTCTCATTTCTATTCTCCCAAAATGGCCTTCATGCTTACTATGGCCAATGCTGTGCATCCATTATCTAGTTTCTATCATTTTGTAGGTGTTCTTTATAGTGACATTGTCATCGTTCATACTGTTTATATTTCTAATTTCATTTTGTTCATTTTATCCTATAGTTCTACTCTGTCAAAAACCATTCTGAATTTGGATTCTACCTTCCAGTATATTAATAACTTGCTTGAGTGAGTCACTCCCCACTGAAGGTCTGGTTTCCCTTCCGTGAAATGGGAGCCATGGACTAGAAAGGTCCACCCTAATTCAAAAGGTAACAGTCAGAGGTGAATATGGTGAAGAACTCAGAGCCAGGGTGATGAGGCAGAAACATCTTCCTGGGCTATCACTGATACTTGATCTTTGCTCTCAAGCAGCCTTAGGCATTTTTCACAAAGTCTTCCTGAATCCCATCCATGTATCTAGCATTAAGTAGCTCACATTTTTGGAGTGCTTCAGAGATCATACCCCTCTGTGAAATGGGTAGGGCAAAGATTCTGTTTCACATAGAAAGAAACTTTGGCTTAGAGAATTCAGTGATCACAGAATAAGGGACAGAATAAGGCATTAATTCTGAAACTTAAACTTTGCTCTTATTGAGCTTTTTGCATGTTATTAAGAACTCTAGGTCACCAAGCATCAAACACAGAAGAACAGAGACTATCCTTGGCCATTCACTTTCCCCACATACAGCTCAAGCACATCAAGTCATTGGTCACTAACTGTTAAGGGCTTTTGCATAAACTTTTTTCCCAAACATTTGAGCCCTTCACAGATTGATTCCAGCTTACTCCTCTGGCTTTCTGTCACACTGTGGATTTGTACCAGTCAGAACTGAATACAGTAGAGTAGTCAAAGCCCCTACAATCCTTCTAGTACCTTCAGTTAAATGGCACATTGAGAAGCCTGAGCAATGGGGCAGAAATGTCTTCTGACAGACTAAAGCAATAGGATGAGACCAACCAAATGAAATTTAACAAGAATAAACGTAAGCCGTATGAACAATGACAATGGAACTATAAAGAACAACCACAAAATGATAGAAACTAAATGTTATGAAATTATAAAGAACAAGTTTGGCCCCAATGAAAAGCTATAAAAAGATATCCATTCCCTACTCTTTTGTAAAAATGGGGTCCATGGGTATGGAACATTGCATATAGCATCAAATTTTTTTCAATGTGTGGAATGGTTTTGTTGAATTTCTTTTCTCTTCTTCTTGTATTAAAAGGATTGGCTCCTAGGAAGGATAAAGGGGAAATGTAGGCAATCTAAAAACAAAAAAGCACTGAAAAACAAAAAAAGCACTATTTAAAAAAAATAACAAATCTAAAATTCTATAGAGGTCCCCAAACCAAACTGCACTAGCATAGAATGTATTTACTACCATCAACATAAGCATGGGACAAGTAGAGCATGCAGAATAAGGAAAGGGTTCATTTCCCAATACCCAGATGCTCAGCTATTTCAGGGACATCTGCCTAGTTCTGGGAGTCCCCTTTTAGGAAAGACATCGACAAGCAACCATTCTTAGCCTCACTAGAGCAAGATAGGGTCACTAAATGAACATTCTATCAGTTTGTTTTTGTTCTAAAAATGTTTCCCTTGCCTTGACCCCAAGCCCCATGTTACCTACGTGGGTCCAAAGGTATCACCAACTTTGACTGGGTGGAAGTGCTGTCGAATGGCCTTTTCATATGGCATATGTTCTGGAGTCAAGAAGCAAGACAGTGAAGTCACTGGGTAGCTGTCTCCATAGAGCCTGAGAAGAGAAACACAAACACAGGCATGTGTAAGTATAATCAAACATTTGTAGGTTTGTGTATACGCATGTGTATAGAACTCAGACAAGAGTGTACAGAGGCACAGCTAGGTGGCTCAGAGGTTGAGATCCAGGCCTGGAGTTGGGAGGACCTGGGTCCAAATCTGGTCTCAGACACTTCCTAGTTGTATGATTCTGAGCAAATCATAATCCTTTTTGCCTAGGCCTTGCCTTTCTGCCTTAGAATTTTTACTAGGACAGAAAGTAAGGGTGTATGTATATATATGTGATCTATCTATCTATATATCTATCTAAATTCAAATCTTACCTCAGATACTGACTAGCTGTATGACCTTTCATGGACAAGACACTTAACCTGTTTGGTTTCCTTCATTATCCTCTCTGTGGTTATTGAACTCCTTGAAAAAAGAAAATGTGGCAGCCAAAGGCAACACTAGTTTAGAATTGTAAATTCATTTATGAAATCATACAAAGAAAAATGGAGGGAGGTTATGAACAGAATCATTTCATCAAAGTGAGATGTTATATAGGGAAGAGGAAGGGAACAAGTATGTTCATTCATTCAAGGTCAAGTACTCATTTTAAATAAAATTTTATTTTAAAAATATTTTTCCATGTTTCCATTATTCATTTTCTTTCCCTCTCCTCTTCCTTTCCCCTTCCCTGAACCGACAAGCAATTCCACTGGGTTATACAAATGGAAATGGGTATCAAGTGATAACATATTATTCATTTTTGCAACAGAAGAATCTTTTAAAACCAAAACCCCCAATCACAAATCCATATAAACAGTTGACCTTCCCAAAACAATTATGCTTCTGATCCTGGCCTACAATTAAACATCTAATCATATCCCCAAATCACCCTCCATTACATAAGTCATATGTTTTTCTTCTGCGTTTCTACTCCCACAGTTCTTTCTTTCAATGTGGATAGCATTCTTTCTCATAAGTCCTTTGGGATTGTCCTGGATCACTACATTGCTACTAGTAGTAAAATCCATTACACTGGATTGTTCCACAATGTTTCACTTTCAGTGTACAATGTTCTTTTGGTTCTGCTCATTTCACTCTGTATCAGTTCATGGAGGTTATCCTAGTTTATATAGAAATCCTCCAGATCATTATTCCTTACAGCACAAAAGTATTCTATCACCATCACATACCACAATTTGTTCAGCCATTCTCCAATTGAGGGACAACCCCTAGGAACCTGTACAGTCTTGATGACTTTTACTCCTTCCCAAAGTGAGACTCTAACAAAATTGGAGCATCCTTCCATGGTCTCTTTGTGACATGTTGCTTGTGAAGACTGGATTTGGCTCTCCCCTGATTGTTACAATGAAGGTGCTCTTCCCTGATTGGGAAGATTTAAATTGTAACCCATATCTATTTTTAGATTTTAATCCCCATAAGTGTAAACACCCCATTTAAAAGTTAAGTATGGAGACCTGCCTATTTTTAGATTCAATCGCAAAAAGTGCAAACATGGTACTTAAAAGTTAAGTATGAAGATCTGCCCATTTAGATCTAATCACCAATAGTGCAAATACCCCACTTAATCATTAAGTGGGAGGTCTGTGACTCATGTGTTCGATAGTGGGTAATGAATCAGAATCGACTAACTGCCTTCTGGGCAGTCCTAGAGCAAAATATCAGCTGCAATTGGTAGACATGGAATTAGGGGAAGTGATGCAAGAGAAAATGCCTTTAAAAGAGAGTGCTACACAGAGTTGGGGGATTCTTGGGAGTGGAGTTCAGACTTGGAGTGAAACCTCCTGTGAGAGGGAGTTCTTCATTTTTTGGAAGTGGAGATGGAGGACAATTCTTCATGCTTTTGAGTTGAGGCTGGTGAAGAGAGGCAGAAGAATCTGCTGACTGGAGTGACACATGGTGAGTGAAAGGCTGAATCTAAACTGCTGGATTTTTCTGAAAAGACTTCTTTAGGTCCTGGACTATAAGGGCCGAGGCCTATCCAGTTGAGGACTAAATTCCAATTGTAAATAAAAATCTCTTTGGAAATAAATTTCTGGCAACACTCTTAAAATATAAAATCCAACCCTTAAAAAAAGTAACTCCTTTTCCCCCTTTACATGCTCTTTCCCTAACAACTCTTATAGGTTCTACTTCCTCCTCATATAGCTCAATTCCTTTTCTGACTTCCCTAAGTCTGTCACCTCTTGAAAGATTGTGCTCATCACCTTCCTTAAAGGACCAGTTCTCATGGAGGAGTCATGTGAAGTAGCCATTCTAGAGCCTCTGTGTGCTGATGAATGTGCTTATGGCTCAAAATATGCCTCCATATCAAACAACCTCTTTTTATCACATATCCCAGAATCTCCTACCTTTTCACACCAAAGGCAGGGAGGAGACTATTAGAATGTCTCCTTCCTTAACCACTCCAGTGGATCTTTATTTTTAACTCCATATCAGTCCACATTGAATCACTCTCATTTGCTGTCTCTCTCTGCCAACTGTTAAGCTTTTAAAGGCCACTCCTATCCTCTCCCCACTTGGCTTTTCACTTCCATATTCCTTTGGGGCAACTGAACCAAGTTATATAACCAACAGGATGAAGATTGCCCATTTATAATCTGGATCATAACATGCAGTTGGATGGATGGCCCACTGATTTGATATGTACCTGTATTTTGGACAGAACCAAGAGTTGGGCAGAGAACTGGACCTGGAAGTAAACTTTTAAGAAAAGAGATTGTACTGAACTGCTTTTGAGAAATTGTAGAGTGCCCTTAGAGAATCATAAATTTGGATCTGGTAGGGTCTTTCAAAGTCACCTAATTTAATTTGTCCCATCCCCTGCCTTTATTTATTTGTTTTGCAATAGAGGAAAATAAGTCTAATAGAAATTAATGACTTGCTCAAAGTAAAACAGCAGAAAGTGGCAGATTCACATCCTCTCATTCCAAACATGGCAGTCTTTCTACTATAAAATTAGGTTTTCCCAATAATTCTGAACCAATCTTTGTGCCTCTTCTCTTCTGGTATATTAGAGTTCTTATAAATAAGGAAATAAGAATAACTGATGGGGACAGCTAAGTGGCTTAGCAGATGGAGAGCCAGGCCTAGTAGTGGGAGGTCCTGGGCACAAATATGGCCTCATATACTTCCTGAATTTATGACCCTAGGCAACCCCCATACATAGCCCTTAGTACCGTTCTGCCTTGGAACCAATACATAATGTTGATTCTATGATGGACATTAAAGGTTTAAAAAAAAAAACAACTAGCATTGTGCTTTAGAGTTTGTGAAGTGATTTTATGAATCATGTCTCATTTAAATCCTTACAACAACCTATAAGGTGAGCACAAAAGGTTTTACCATCCTCATTTTATAGAAGAAAAAACTGAGCTTGTGATTTGAAGTCAGATCTTGCCAGACTCCAAGCCTGGATCTCTTTCCACTACACAGGCTATCTTTCCATGGAATAATAGAACAATCTCTGAACATACACATGGTCAAAAAAGCCACAGAGGTATGAGTGACAGGCATAAGTAGGCTGCAGTGTAGGAACAATAAATAATATGTGTCAGAAGCAAGGTAAAGCTATCATCCAGAAGATATATGACTAACAAAAGAAATGGGCTTTTTATTCATATTGGATCCAGAGCAAAGGGAAACAAATAGACAGGTGGAGTGCTGGACTAATGTTCACAGGATGCTAAATATCTAGAGGAAGGCCCTGAGCATGCTAAGTATGATGCCTATGGAAAATCTGTGGGATAATATGAAGAAAAATAACAGAATGAGAAAGCCTGGACAAGTTGTGTTCTGTGACTTTGGAAGGCATATCTATATCAATAACATAATATATCCAGTCAAGTACTTAAATACAAAGAGGGGGGAACTATTCTGATACTTTTTGATCCTGGTACTCTCCTCAGGGTTGTCCAGATCCCCAATGAAATGATATAATGTTCATAAAGCACCAACTCTACCATACTATAGAATTATGAGTTATTACTGTTTCACTTAAAGTCTAAGCCTTGAGAAGGAAGCCAAGATATTTGGACCCATCTGTTTTGTGATTCACTGCAGGTTTGCAAAGTCAGTAGGAGGTATTCGGACTAAAAATGATAATTATTTTATAATTTTATATCTGATTTTCATAATTATAGGTGGAATAAAATTTTACACTTTATAATTACATAAGTTTTAATTTGGAGCAAAAAATTATTATTTTTCTGACCTTTTCTGAGCAAAAATTTATTGGATCAGCCCAAGGCCACCACTTAAAAAAAAAAACAACACAACCCTTTTTTCTGTATTGTTATCGATAGCCAACTGTATTGGTTTCAAGGCAGAAGAGCAACAGGGGTTAGGTGGCTTGCCCAGGGATCACACAGCTAGGAGGTTTCTTATTTTAAAATTCTCATTGAATAGGTCTAAAAGAGCAGAGAAATAGAGTGAACGTCCTGGGGACAAATAACACTTTTGTGGGGGATGAAAGCAGTTAGAACAAACTTGTTGGAAGTTATTGGAGGCCCTTCGGACAGTATTCATGGATATCCAACTTCAAATGGGGCTGCGCTGCCAGAGTGACCGTGGACACTTCACTAAAAGTGCAATGAGGACTGGTCGTGGCGCACAGAGGGGTATAATGAGAGATCTGGGGGAAGACTGCCTCTTTCCCCTTCTCAGGCCCATTTTCCCTTGAGAGGGAAGAGGAGAGAGAGGGACTGGCACGGTAAACAGCCCAGAAAGACAACCTTTCAGTCTGGGGCGAGGGGGCGGTGGCTGGAGCTTCCTCCGCCCCGGAAGGGGAGGCCGAAGCTCCGGCTGGGCCTCCCCGGTCGGGGGCTGTCTGCGGCCCGCCCTTAGGCCCACCGATGTCTCACCTGCCCCACAGGTTGCAGTCAGTGAAGTAGCAGGACGACAGGAACTTCTCCACCCGCTCCAAGGTGGTGCGCCGGTGCTTCAGCACCAAGGCCGGGGCCGCTGCCGCCATCGCCCAGCCGCAATGGCCGTCGCCTGCCCAGCTGGCTCCTTCCGCTTAGCAGCAGTATAGCACACGGGTGTGTGCGCACGCGCGTCTTGAGGGGGGCGGAGCCACCCAAAAGGTTCCAAGTGCCCTGCCCCACCCAACCCCGCCCCCCTTAAGGGCCCTGCCCCACCCCAGCCCCCTCAGCTCCACCCTCATGGAGTCGGGGCTCACTAAGCCTTTATCAGCCCAAGGCCACCAGTCAGGGGCCCTTCTGTGTTCCGTGCATTCAGGAGTGCTTCTTTCCCGCTGCTGTCCAGTAGTGTCCAGGTCACCCCACCCTGGCGACTAGGGGGCGCAGGCAGGAAGGCGGGTATCCCCGCTCCGACCCTGTGCTGGGGCCACAGGTGTGCTTCGGATCTAAACCCTTAGCCACACTCTCCTGGCCGGAAGGTCCCAAGGCACAGCCAACAGCCCTGGTCCCAGTCCCACCCGAAGCCTCCCCTAACTCCCTTAATTCTTGCCCATAAGAATCGTTCACTGCAACTGCTGCAGTTATCCAGTTCATCCTGTAGGCGGCTGCTTTGTGGTTGTGGGTTTCCTCCCTTAAATTGCAAACTCCTTGAGCACAGCAGGAACTGGTTTTGCCTTTTTGTGTCCCTGATTAGCACAGTGCCATTGCATAGAAGTTACTTAATACATATTGATTGAAATAAAACGGAACTTGGCCTCCAACTCCCATCTTCCTTAATATGTCCAATTCATCATCCACAAGGGCATGCGGAAAGTTTCAGAATCCGACTTTCATGGGCCCTGGCTCACCCTCAAGACACACCTTGATTTCCTTTGGTAAAATCTAGCCTTTTCTTTCCCCATGGCTCCTTTTATATCCAGCTTGTTTCTTTGAGAATTTACAGCTCTACAGGTGGGGACAAATGCCTTTCCCACCAGAGCTCCACATTCATCCCCCCTGAAACTCATTGTCCAAAATGACTCCTTCCAAGAAAGGTGCATTTCCTTCAGTGGAGCTACACAAGTGGAGAGGATTCTGCCTCCAGAACCCAAGGGCCAGGCTTCAGTCACTTTAGCTCCAGGCCTGGGTTTTCTCATCCATGATGAGGATACCAGATCCCTTGGGTGCTGTCCAACTGTTAGCATGTGGGCAGTAATCAATTCCCAGGTTGACATAACTGGAACCTAAGTCAGCTCAGCTATACCTTCCTCTATGGATTAAAAACAAACCCCTCATTCCATTTAGTCAAAACTCTAGGTGGTGAGTCAAAATGACTTATTCAGGGAATGAGGGTCTGTCTGAAGTCAAAAAAGTAGGGAAGGGGATGGAGGGAGAACCACAATGGACAGAAAAGGAAGCACCTCATGGCATCTTCAGGGCAGGAGGGAGTGGTTCAGAGTAAAAGTGCGAAATGCCAATGACCCAAAAAGTAGGACTGGGGGACTTCCTATTGCAGACATAGTATCTTCTATTTCTATTTTCCAACTCCAAATTTTGTCCACTTTCCACTGCAGGACACTGGATGAGATGTCGAAGGCTAAGCCTTGTTAGGGAAGAGGGAGGGGGCCTGGTTTACACAGCATAATTGTTGAGTGTGTGAAAGTCATTTCAAAGAGAGATGAGAGCCATTCCATAGAGCTCCAGAGGGAATGAACATGGACTAAAAGGACAGTAAACAAAAATGCTCATTTTCTGTATAATCAATGTCAAAAATGGCCTTCAAATAATCTGAACTCTCCAACAATCACTATTAGCTAGGGAGCTAATGCTATCTGTAAAAGGGATGACCTTTTCTGGCATGAACATCTCTAGAGAGGATTCTACCTCTTGGGTAAGGATGAAGTGCTGGCCAGAAAAGATTCCTCAAAATAATGAGTCTTCTTAGTCATGCTAATTTAGTAAGGGATATCTTCCCACAAGAAGCATTCTAAGGCTTCTTTAAACATTGCATTTCCTTAAACATGCCACCTAAAGCTCTGAGGAGATGATCTTCTGTAATACTCTGTTACCTGCAGGACATCTTTCCATCCAGGACCTCTTCTGCCCTTTGCTGCATGCCCCACTGAGACGGGCAGGAATTAAAATCATTCTTATTCTACAAATGAAGAGCTTGAAAGTAGGGAAATAAAATAGTAATCAGGACATATTTAAGTGCCTTAGGAAAGTGTATTGATCCACACAGTTTCCACTGAAGCATGCCAGTCTTCCATTAAGACATTCCTCTAAGTTGTCCTGGCTTCTCTCAGGATGGCTTATTTTAGTTTTAAACAAAGGTCAAAGGCTAGACATTTGAGGACAGCCCCCAAAATAAAAATTGTTCTGGGACACCCTTTTCTACATATTAGTACCTGGAGGCAGTGCCAGGAGATGATGTTTTAATGCAATAGAAACAGTTATAGTCTTTAAGCAAAAGGGAGGGTTGGAGGTTGGAGACGATTGACAAGAATTTCTATTAATGACTGTTTTTATCTCTATGCTTCCATACTGGGTGTTAAAAAATGGCAAATATATTTTTTTATTCCTATCCTACCATATTTCAAGCCTGGATTAGCCTCTATTCTGTCAGTCCCTTAATTTAAGATTGTTTCTTCATGAAGAGGCAGAAGTAGATATTTTACAGTCCTTTCCAACTCCTCACACTTCTAAGTCTAAATCTCAAATCTAAGTTCCTATGCACTGAAGACCAACGACAATCCTGTCATCCACACACCTTTTTCTCCCACCATCACTTAATATGAGTTTTCTCAACACTAGCCAGGCTTGTAGTGCTGTCCTTCTACCTTGGTTTTTGGTAGATTTTGGTCAGTCCCATGTCATAGTAGTTGTGGATACACATGAGGATGAGAATAGCTCTCCACCAAGGTTCAACACAAATACATTTAATGCAAGTGTCTGGTAGGAGACAGGAGTCTCTAGCTCACACTGCAACCTCTTTTCATGGTACCATGTTATGATGGTATTATTTATGTATGGATGATGTGGCATCATCATAGCTCAAAATAGATGAAGTAATGCTAAACATATGGTCTGCATTTTACAGATAGGAGAAAGGAACAGTTCCTCACCTGACTACTCCACTTGAGTTGAATACCTCATTATTTCCCATCCTATATCAATTAAACATACTGTACCTGATTTCCATTCTTGACCAACAACTCTTTTCTTCATTTTAGATGTTTCTTTAACACCCTCCATCACAGCATAGAGAACTAATCCTGTTCTTTAAAAGATTGTGCCAAAAGAGTACAAGCATTGGCAGGTCCTTCCAAAAATGGAAACACAGTTTTAAGTATGGGACAAGCTTCTGAAGGACCAATTGGCATCAAATTCATGATGGTTCACTAATAGAAGGTTGGTTCTTAGGTATAATTTTTTAAAATCATTGAATCTCAGGAAGCTGCTTCTTTGCTTCAACAGAAGCCATACTCATGAATGAAATCATACATTTTCTCTATTATTTCAGGCGCACAGTAAAAGGAAGGTGGCTAAAGAAGCCATGTGGAGAGCACCCACATGGCTAGTTAGAATAGGCTTTTTCCTCTCTGCCTTCTCTTATTCAAGTAAATATTAATAAACTATGGAAATTAAGGACCAGAGTTTAATTTAGTTATTACACAAGCAATGCAGTTTCTCTCTCACACACACACACAGACACAAATGTACCCCCATCTCCCTTGATTTGCTGAAACAAAGCTATTCTAAACAAGGACGATCTCTTTGCCCTTCCCCTTCCATGTGTATGAAGAAGGGTTTTTCCCTCAACAAACTGGCCTCATTCTTCCAATTTCTATGAAGTATATATTTCTCTTATTTTTTGTGTCTAACTTCTAACCAGGACCAGAAGAGTTTAAAATTTTGACTGGTCCAAATATAATGTCAGACACATATTACATGAACAATTTTTTCCCCTAACTAGAAAAAAAAAAGATATCTGGGAATGAAAACAGGCATTCAAGGGCAAGGTTTTCCATACAAACCTCCAACTTCATTTTCACTTGAATTGAATCGAAGGTAACCATGGCAGCTTTTTCTCCCTACTGGGAAACCAGAGGAAAAAATATATATACACCACACTTAGCCCTGATATTTTAATGGAGATACTGCACTACAGTCAAGTTTACATTTTTTATAGAAATCATCACATGGAAAGATGGCCAAGGTCACAGTACAGAATACAAAAAGCAATGTAAAGTTAAAGGAAATTTTTGCTATCTTACAAGCTGGGATCAGAGCTTGGAGCTCCAGATGTCTTACATCAGGAGGAATGAAAAAGTCAAGAGTTTTACCCACCCTTGCTTTCATAAGGTCTCCTTGTGTTTAAAAAATGTTATTCTAAAACAAAAACCAACTCTGGGGGTGGGGGGAAGGGCTGCCATATTCCCCGGATCCTTCTTCCCGAGTGGGTATAGGACTTTATTCAAAACTGCTCTTGATGACTCACTCCCCTCTTCTCCCTGCAGGAGGCTCTTTGGCTGTCCCCAGTCACAGGATTCTGGGCCCTTTCTCAAACCTTTCCACCTGACAAGGTATTTAGGGAAGAGCTGTTTCTTCTAAACTGTGGCTCTATTTCATACCCCTTGCCCACATTTTCAAGACAAAAGATGTTTATTTAAATAAAAGCAGAAGAGTCTGATATTCAAAGAGAGGTCAAAGAGAGGCTGGTCTCCTATTCTGAACCCTCCATCCTCCCTCATTGAGAATGTTTACTTATTGGAGGATTGTTAAACTCCAGGGCCAAGATGCTGAAAGTCACACAAACACTAAAGCACTCTGGGTCAGGTGCTAAAGTGAATGAGTGGGTCTTGGCTCAGAAGCCCAGGCTGACCACTTCCATCCCAATCACTCACATTTAAATGCCTGTCAGTAGTGCAGGTTTAAACTTCTATAATTAAAAAAATATATATCCCATTTGTGATTTTTGCTGGGGAAATGTATCGCAAAATTCCTCTTACTTGCCTAGCCCCCTTTATATATACCCCCACCCCCATCCATACACGCACTCACTCAACTCACTCACTCACTCTCTCAAATACTGGTCTGGTACTTAGGATATTCACCCTCTCTCCCCCCAATACTGAGAAGAAAAAAATAAATGAATACAATTAAAATGGCATAGCTCAATAACTTGCCCCAAGTGAAGGTTTTCTGAACTGGAAGACAAGGCAGATGCGACACTTAACTAATAGAATAAAGTTCCTTACATTGGAGGCAGACTATTTGAGCTGCTTTGTCATGACCATTTAAAGCAAAAATCACATTTCCCTCTTTGGGATTTGAAGCCAATGAATTAGTAGCATTTGACAGAACTGTGCTAAACAGTATCTTTTTAGGAGGACCAGGGGTTGAGAATGTTTTCCTCAAGTAAGAAGCAAGCTTTATTTATTACAAAAAAAGGGGAGGGGGATAAGGAGGAGGGGGAGAAAAGTTTCACACAAAAGCACTACAATGGTAACTCCCTTTGGTAAAAAGTGTAATAAATGTCTTGTACATCTGTTTGTAAAGACTAAATCTGAAGCCACCCGGTACTGTGGTACACAAGAAGCTAGAACAGTTATGCTAGCACATCAAAGCATATTTCCTTTAATAAAAAAAAAAATTGACAGTATGTACATTATTTACAAAAAAGAAGGGGGGAGGGGGAAATCAAGTTAAAACTTTCTCTGTGTGCAAGAGTGTGTGTGAGAAAAGCTGGTGGATGGCACTAGGCTAGACTAGTAAACAAGCAGGTACAAAACAGTTCCACTGGAGCTAAAAAGGACCAACTGATTTGACCTTAGTGAGTCAGGGGCTCAGGGACCAGAAGACAATAGAGGGAGGCATGAGAGGCAGGGCAATCATCAATAAACAAGTCCACAGATGCTCCCAAAGCCAAGCCACAGGGCCCAGTTACCCTGCAGGGATCTGGATGGATGGGAAGAACCCAAAGAAAAGGACATCTGGTTTGGGACGGTGGAGGGCAGGGAGTAGGAGGATGGTTTAGAACATTTCTGAACTTAAAAAAAGTCCTTTCCTATCAGTCTTCCCAAATGCCACATCCAGGAGAGCATTTACAGTGTCCGGTTTGCTCATTCAATGCCCAGGCTGTGGGGAATAAGGGCTCAGCACCACTGGGGTGGGCGAGCAAAACCGCCTTTGTCCATGCCTGCATGACCCTCAACAGGGACCCTCCCTCCCTCTCTAGGGCATGCCCTGGAGTCCCAGACTCCTGGGAAATACAAGTCCCAGCTTAGCTTTAAAAAGGATCCATGTTCCAAAACTTTAGCCCACTGGGGAGAGGCTGTACCAAGCTGCCCACTAGTCAGGTGGCCATGTTACAGAGACACAGTGAGGTCTGAAAGGCATCGTGCTTGTTTCCCTGATGCGCGGGGACACACACGCCACACATCCATTCTGGTGAGTTACGGCGTCTTGAATATTGTGCCGTATTTGACTCGGTACTTGTTAATGCTCACAAAATGCAGGGTCTCTGTGTCACAGGTGGTAGTGCAGGGAACCAAGCCTTCCAGCCCCTCTCCCATCAGCCATTTGTTGGTCTCAGCTGCCATCTCACGGGTCACATGTTCCTTGGTCCATTTGTCCACCCAGGCCTGGAACCGCTGGTGCAGCCGCTTGCTTACTCGTTCATGGGACTGCCAAGAAGGTAAAAGATGAATCTAGCACCATAAAATCTTTGTAAACATTAAATCAGCTTTTTCCTTAAAAATCTTATGCTAGGTGGCTCAGTGAATTGAGAGACAGACTTGGAGATGGGAGGTCTTAGACTTAAATCTGGCCCCAGAAACTTCCTAGCTATGTGACCCTGGACAAGTCACTTAACCCCTATTGCCTAACCCTTACTATTCTGCTCTTCTGCCTTGGAAGCAATACACAGTATTGATTCTAAGATGGAAAGTAAGGTTAAAAAAAAAATATATTGTCCGGAGTCAAAACAGAGAAAGATGCAGACTCACGTTCTTGACTTCAATACTTGCTGTATGGCACTTTGGGTCAAGCTGGGGTGAAGACCCTCACTAACTATTCAACCAACCTTTCTGCCTATTTGTTCTATTTACCTTTAATTCTACTCATGCATTACTTTCTTATCTGAGAGTCTCCATTGGGTACTATGAATGGGAACTCTGTGAGACACCGAAGACAGGGATAAATAACTGCTCTGTGTCTTAGAAATGTCAGTCAAAACCCTTGAAGGGAAAGACTTTCAAAGCACATACCAATGAAGAGAACTGTATAGGCCCATTAGCCTTTAGTCATCCAGGTAAGCAAAGAAACTGAGGGTGAAAGGATTACGCTTCTACTTCTCAAATCTGGACCTCTTAATGGCCCCCTAATGGGAGAGGAACAACATCTAATCATATTTTAAAGTCTCCAAAGGAGCCCCACTAGTTCCACATATTGTCATTTTTTACTATTAATTAGCTACAAGAATGACTAAATAAATACACAATTAATAAAGAGCTTCTCAATTCAAAGATTCAGACTCAAACTGTTTGTTAGGGCTAAAAGAAATTTGAATTCATCTGCTTCAACTCCTTGACTATATAAATAATGAATCTGAAGACCAGAAAGAGGATTTGACTTGGAAGAGCCAGTGTTTAATTAGAACACACTTGCGTTTTGATTAGAAAACCATGATTTCTCTTCTACTAAACACATCTTTGAACCTTCTCCTCATCTAGTATCAGCTCACCCCTCCATCCCCCACCCCCCAATTTGAGGAGTGAGAGAATTAGGAATGAGGAATGGGGGAAAGAATGCGAGTTTCTTTCCTCAAACCAGGAGGCTGGGGGTCCACCTTCAGGAATCTGTTAAGAGAAAAACCCCCAGTTGTTAGGTGCCTCTGCTCTCACCTGCTGGGCACGAAGCAGAGCCGTCCTCCGATACATGTAATCCTCCGACTTGATTACATACACCATCTTATAAGAATTCAGTTTGAATCGACACTCCAACTTGTCCAAGCTCTCCACATTTTCCATGGTCTTCTTGCTGTTTCCATCTTTCCCTTCCTTCTCCTGTTGTTCCCGTCCACGCTGACATTTACGTATGCGCCTTAGATTCCTGCAAACCAAAGAGTCCCTGCTGGGATCAGCTCTTGTCCTTGAGGCTGATTTAGAGAGACTACCTGGGCACTGGGCCACTTTACTCACTTCAGCCTGAGGACATCATGTCCAGCATCAAAGGCCACTAATGCCAGGGAGCACAGACTAGGGGGAAATCTCTCTTTCAGGCTCTGTACTCCATGCTAAGGATGTAAATGTCTCAGGGCTTCGATTCCATATTTGGGAAAGAGCAATGCTTTTCTTGCTCCCATACCACCGTTTTTGTTTTAGAACGGTTGTCTTTATTTTCAGATGAAAAGCCAGAAATCCCTATCTCCGATTAGTTACAAAAAGCAGGCCTTCACTAAAGCGCTCATCTCCCTTCTGGGAGATGATGAGCATTCTCTGGGTTAAGAGCAGTACAAATCTGTCAAAAAGCAGGTTAAAAGGATAAATGGAAAGATAAGGAAGTCAATTATTTTAACAGACATCTAAGTTTAAATTCCTAAACAAAATCTTTAGATGGATCAACCCAAAATCAGTAAAATTTCATGCTCACTTCACTCACCTGGGCAGAAATACTGGCTTTTGGGCCAGATGCTCTCTGAGTTCTGGGGAGGTAGTATCTGAGTTTACATAGCGCTCAACATAGTCTGACCATCGCTAAAAAGAAAGACATTTAAAAAAAAATAGGTTGTCACTATTCAAACTTACTTGCTATAACTTCATAAACATTCTAGAAAAGCCCAAAAACCTCAAATTTCTAACTGAATGCCTACCTACTACAAAAAATGTTTATAATTAGTTATGACAGAAGATATAATCTTTTGCATCTTTTGTGTTCTCACATAAAAATTAAGCAGGGAGGTCCAGGTCCTCACCCACACTGCCACTGATGAAGGTAGAATGTGATATGGTAGAAGAATCACTTCAATGAAACATTTATATTCCTCAGGAAATATAAAAGATGCATATGATGTCTTCATGACCTCAAGGTGCTTGACATTTAGTTAACAAAGTGACACTAGAAAGGAAATTTTGGAAATAACCTGGCAAAATCTCTTTATTTTATAGATAAATAAATGCAAAAAATATAGGCCCAGGCTTAGAGTCAATAAATAATAAGGCACCTGGATTCAAACCAAGGGCCTCAGATTCCAAATATAGTACCCATACTGTGAAAAGGAATGACATAAAAAACATAGTCAAGAGTGGAAATCCAATATGGCAAACTCAACGTGTGTATCAGGCCAAAGTTATAGGGAAGGCTTCAGAGAGAAGGTACATTTCCCCCAAAGGAAGTTGTTCTTGGTCCTTCTAATGAATCCCTAATCTGTCTTCCCCAATTACCAAGTCTATGTTAGTCTGTTTAGCTATAACACTGCCCCAGAAATTAAAATTTTTAAGGGTAAGTACTGCTTTGTTTCTACATATGCACTCAAACCAGCCTAGTTCAGGCCTCCATTCCTTTTCCTCTGAACTATTTCAGTAGCCTAAGTCCTAATTAGTCTATTTATCTTCAAGCTTTCTCCTCTGCAATTTATTCTCCCCTCAGCTACCAAAATGATTTTACTGAAGTGCAAGACCAACCACGTGTCACTCCCCTACTCAACAAAGTCCAGTGGTTGCCTAGTATCTCTTAGAATAAGGCAGGCTAAACAATGTACAATGAATAAACATAGTATTGGGCTTGAAAGCAGTTACTTAGAATCCTGCCTCAAGACCCCTATTAACTGTAAGTTGGTTCCTGGTACAGCTTTAAATAGGAAAAGGCTCAATGCCACATTAGAAGCTCCACTTCCAGGCAGTGGAGCCCAAAGGATTTCCTGAGGAATCCTGCCCTTTAGCAAGAGTCTAATGGAAATGACATACATTTTATAACTGCCCAATGTCACAACCTTCCCATGCTGGGCTCTCACATAGCATGATAGCTTTGTGGGGTGAGGAAGAGACAGCCAAGCATGATACATGGCAGTCCTGCTCAAAGGAGAACACACCACACATGGTAACTTTACATGAAGGTAGGAGGCCTAGCCTACCACCTCTGGCTGATTGACTCATACATACCTCTGCCTCCACAGGGTCATCTGAGTTTTCTTCTTCTGTGTCTAGTAGCTCGATGGTCAACTGAACTTGGCCTCTGCTCTGAATGAACATGAGCTACAGGTGAGAGGAAGAGAGAGTTAAACAATAGACTATCTCTACAGGTGATAGAGAATGAAAGTGATGAGGTTCAAAGGTTACTTTCATATACATTTATACTATCACAGAAAAAAAAAGGAGGAAAGTACTGAAAAATATTGGCAGCTAATAGCAAGATATAATGAAGAATGTTTAAAATATAGAGCAGTATCCCACTGATTGCTAGTAAACAGGTCAAACTCAAGGATTCTGTTCCAAGTTTACTACCAGCTATTTTACTAGTCTCATACAATGTCAATGCAACAACAAAACCTTCATTTAAGGAGCAAGATGAGCCTAACCATCTCATTGAGTTGTATAAAGACACTGTCAGAAGTTAATCACTGAGTCACAAAGGGATTGTCCCCTCCAAGGTTCTAAAATCAAATGGTCAACACACAGGCAAGAGCAAACAAGAGAGGTAGGCATTATTTGATCAATGGCATATAGACATGGCCTTCTACACCCCACTGATGTGAATGCACTCTTACTCAAAAAGGACTGCTGCAAAAGATGTTGATCCATGTCAAAAGATTTATCTAGATCTACTACTTCCAAGCATGCATAAGACCACTGGGTAAGAAAGATTTCCATCCATATAAGTCTTTTTTTCCTTTTTTTTTAAATCCTTACCTTCTTTCTTAGAATTGATAATAAGTATTGGTTGCGAAGCAGCAGAGCAGTAAGGGCTAGGTAATAGGGGCTAAATAGACCTCCCCAGGATCACTAAGATGGGAAATGTCCAAGTTCAGTTTGAACCCAGGACCTCCTATCTCCAGGTCTGGCTCTCAACCCACTGAGGCACCTAGGTGTCCCCATCCACATAAATCTTTAAGGATAAATCCTTTTAGCCTGAAATCAAGCAAATGGTAATAACGTTGGGCAATCAAAATTGAAAATAACTTAAATTGCAACTCTATTACCATCTTTCTCATGAGAAGAGAAGTGTACTTTGGTGAAAAGAGAACTGGGCAAAGAGATAAACACTTGGGTTTGAGTGAGAGCTCTGCTCTTTGCCTACTGTGAGACCCTGAAATGTAACTTGTCCCTAAATTGCCAATCAAGTAGGGGAATAATCCTTGCAGGAGCCACTTGTCAGAGTTGGTCAGAAAATCAAATAAGATATGTATGAAAAACTCTAAAACTGTTAGGCACTATACAAATGGAAAGTTTAGTATTATAGAGACAATTTGGGAGCAAATCATTTCATTGAATCAAATAGGCCTATGAGGATTAAATTATTCCTTCACTTGGGTTCTTCCTGCCATCCCTTCTGGGAACACCAAGCTTCTGAACAGCTCTCACCTTAAAGCAGTTCTCATCTGACATGAGCTGTTCTGCTTTCCGCTGATATGTGGATTCCATAAGAGTTCGAGAGGTCTGTGTATTTAGGGTGCCACCTGTGGCACTGTTGCTGTTTTCTGCCAAGTAGAGGTCAGTCACTTGTACACAAATCTCATCGCTCACAATGTGCTGGAGCTAGGAAGATGCAAAGTGAAAAGACATAAAGAAAGAAAATCTCAGAACATGAACCACATATAAACTAAGTTAACAGCTCTACTTTTCTCACATTATTTATTCAAGTTCTTTTTGCTCATTCTATCTAAGAATCCCAAAGGTTTGGCTCTGAAATGAAAAAAGCAAGAAGCAAAGGTAAAAAAACATAATTCTTTAAGAACTACATTATTATTGTGAAAGGGAAAAAAGATGAAGCTAGGTCAAATCTTGAAGCATTGTAATGTACAGCATTACTGGTCATCCACCAATATTCTTATCCATGTGCTAATTGATGAACTCAATTGAATAGAATACTCAAGAGTAATTTAGTATCAATTAGCTCTGCATTCATTTAAAAACCACTATAACAGCTATTTAGAGACTGATTAACAGTTGGAATTGCAGGATTGCCTTATAAACACTGCCTTTGTCAAATCTGGCAGTTAGAATCTTTTGGAATATTATTAACTATATCCAGCCTCTTTAAGTATTTTAATTCTGAAATTAAAATTCCCTCTGAGTGGAAAATTCATATAATTGGGGCAAAGTTAAAACAGAGAATTATAAGAATTGAAAGCACAAAGCGACATCTAATTTGGATCTACTTTATTACTTAAAATAGTCTGAACTCAGGAAACCTTAGTATTAGTAGGAAACACTAATTTTTTTTTTGAGGTGGCAATAATTATGACAACTCAGAATTTAATAAAAATAGGAAAAAAGGAATAAAAAATGATTTAGAAGAATAACTGTGGGGACACTAATACACTGAACTGATCCAATCATTCTGGAGAACAATTTGTAATTATAAATAGAGTGCAATAAAACTGTGTATACCATTGCTGGGTCTATTTCTAAGGAGATCAGGAAAAAAGGAAAAGAACCTATGTTTCAAAATATTTATAGCAGAATTATGTTGTGGCAAAGAATTGGAAATCAAGGGGATGTCCATCAATTGAGGAATAGTTAAACAAATTGTGGTATAATATTGTGATGGAATGCTACTACTATGACATAACTAATGATAAGCTGGTTAATCTTTAAAAACTTTGTAAAGAACTAGATGAGATAATGACGAGTGAAACAAGTAGAACCAAGAGAACATTAAATATAGCTACGGATAATATTTGAAGAATATTTTGTCAATAGTCACCGAAACACAAAAGACACAATCTATATATACAGATCTATTTGCCAGATGATGCCTTCTATGGTATGGAGAGGGGAGGGAAAGGTTGAGATCCCAAAATCTAATAATTGCTAAATGCCTCCTCTTCCCCTTCTCATCCCTCCCCCAAAAAGAATAACTAATTCACACCAAAATAAAGCCTGTGTTCTAGGAGATAATCAGAAACTAGAAGTCATCTTCAAATACCATTAGTGGTTGAGGAAAGTACAATCTCCAAGTTTGGCCCTAATCAGCAATCAGCAAGTAGTAAAAAGCAGCAAAGGATCTCCTAGATTGTTTCCCTAAAATAAACAAGGATTTTTTTTTTTAATAGCACCATTGGTAGGAAAAAAGTAGCTGAGAATACTCAAAAGTGGAGTTTGGGGAATCCAACACTATACCTATGCCAGCTTGGTGCCTTCTTCATTCTGATGCCACATACATAGCCAATAGTCTTTTTATCTTAACTTCATTTCCAAAATGGGTTTTCTTATTGGCAAAGGCATTTTCCATTTGTCAAGAATTACATCAGAGTTCTAATGCAAATCAGTTCAGTTTAAGTTAAGAGGCCAAAGACTCTACAGTGAGTTAAACCTTATAAATTCACACTCACATTTCTGATGCTTGTTCCCCTATGATCTGGGCCTCAGTTTCCTCATCTGTAAAATCCCCAGGCTAGATGAGATGGCATCTAAGGCCCGCTATAGCACTAGTTCTAAGGTTTAAAGATTCTATCTTCTTGAATATATGACTAATACCTATCACCTCTCTTGGGCCTTTGTTTCCAACTGCCCATCTACAAACTGACAAGAATTGGACTAAATAATATCAAAAAGACAACAGTCCTAACTCAAACACTGGACTGGGTCAAAATAAGAAACCAATGCCTGTAGATAAGTAGGCATCTTAAGTTCTTTCCTTCTAAGCTTTTCTTGCTACAAGATCCATTTCTACTGGACAAATCCAGTTGCCTTCTTAGCTATTGCTTCTGTTTAGTAATGAAAGCTGAAATTTTCTGTTGACTGGTTGGACAGGAATCACCATGTAATGGTATTAAGTATGAATGGATGGTGAAACAGAAGTATCAAGGTGAAACCGAAGGAAAAAGAAAGCAAGATTTCGGAAAGGTCTTCCGGGTCAGGGAGACTGCATGAAAATAAACAGGGAGAAAAGACTGAACAGAGAAGAGGTGAAAGTTACAAAGGAAGAGGATAAAAGTGAGGAAACAAGGTCTGAGTAAAGGTTCAAGTACCCAAGTAGAGTCCTGCAAAAGGAAAAGGATATGAGTCAGACTGAGAAAAGAAATAAAAACAGAGATAATGGAGAAAGAATAGCATCATGACTTGAACCCTTTGGAGGCAAAGGAAAGAAAACATGGACTAGAAAGCCTTCATCAGATCCATGTCAAGTATGTCAAGTATGAGATGAGACAGTCTGCTCTGAATGAAGAGCTAGAATCTGACTTTTGGTGGGTGTATTCAATGTAACCATTACTGAGAGGAAAATTTGCACTGAATTAAGTAACTCATTCCAAAGAAGCAATGACAGAATAAATGAATAGTCTATGGACTCAGCCTTAATATTCTCTCTAACAGATTTTACTATTCTGGGAGCAGGCATCTGGAGTAATCCACAATTAGTAATGGGCAGAAGAAGGGACCAAAGGGTCAGAGAAACAAGTGTCACTAGGCATCAAAGAAGGGAGTGTTGAAAGAAGCTGACTGGTACACACTCTAGGGAGGGAGGCAAGAGAAGCCGAAGGAATGAATAGAGCAAGAAATCATGACAAAGGCAACAGATAAATAGTAGACACTTGAGATAATTAGAAAGGTGAAAAGCAGGGAGACTATGATTGAAAGCAAGAGCTCTGTGTGTAAGATTCTGGCCACTTTCAAGCTATGGCTTTAGTGACTATCTTGGATGTCAGTCAATGACAAAAGATGATGCTACATTTGGACTTTGAAAGGGAGGAAGTGGCTTCAAAACTGGTGGCTGAGAGTAGTCTGGAAGTGGCATTTAAAGAGAATAAAAAGGAAGATGAGTCCTCCTTCAGAGGCTAGAAGAAGCAGAAAGAACATCCTCATCCTCCACTAGAGGCTGGAAAGGATTTGGGGGAAAAGAGAAAATAATAATTCTATTTAAAATTCAGTGTCATGAGTCAGCTGGGTGAAACCTGCTCTCATTTCCTAAATAAATGGTATCAGGGAAACAAGTAGAAGGTAGCAAAATGGACCAAGGGCTTTTTAGTCCTTTAGGCTAAACTTAGGAACCAGGGAAGGCCTACATTCAAACCCTGATAGACATTAACTGGGTAAGCAAAACACTCTGAAGTCCAAGTTTCCCAAATGTAACATGAAATAATAATTCTGCTGTATCTTCCTTGTAGGAATGCAAAGGGGTTCACACAAATGTACTATGCAAACTTTAAAGCCCTGTTCCAGAGATTCCTAATGAAATTTTATCTTGCATGTTTCACTTAAAAGACAGTCTACTACACATGTAAAAATCAGCCACCTTGAAGCTTAAAAACTGCCTTCACTATGTTATTGCACCATTTAAAAACAGGTCTATCAAGTTTCTGATGGACTACATTTTCCTCTGCATATCTCTTCCCTCTCTAAGAAAGCCAACATGCCTTCTAAGAATTTTTATGAGGAAAAGAAAAAAACCCCCCAGCAAAATCTATTAACAGATCCAAAAAACTGAGTTACTTCTAAATGACCCAGAAGTATTAACTCCATTTGATTGCAGAATTTCAGACATAGAAGAGACCTTATTGTAAGTTAAATCCAAACAATTCCTTCATTTTACTGGTAAGAAAACTGTACCTGGGGACAGAGTTAGGATTAAAATCCAGGCCAGGTCCTACTGACTCCTTTTCCAGACTTCTTTCCACCAGATCAGGTGGCTTTCCCAATGACAGCCAAAGATATTGAAAGGAATTCTAGTTCAGATCCCCTTATTTCAGAGATAAGGAAACTAAAGTCCCAAGAGAGGTGATAATTTGCTCAAGATCACAGAGATAACAAGTAGATGAGGTCCAGGACTCACACCCAAGTCTTCTAATTCCAAATCCCTGCTCTTTCCACTATACCCTGGGCAACACAATTTATATAATACCAATCTACTGCAATCATAATTACTATCAGTAGTACCTATAAGAATATCTACATTTCAGTGATACTAAAAGGCCCAATCATTTTTCAAACACAAAAAGCACAATTAGTTGTGTTTATAATTTTCCCCCAAAATGTTATAAAGAATAGGGATTTTGAAAAATGTTCATTTTAAAATCTAAACTGACCCAATGAAAGTGTATATATACACTAACTGTTCCAAGATAACTACCAGGGCATTTAGCATAATGTTAAAAACGGATTAGCCAAGGAAAACAAGAGGCACCACAGCAACATTTTAGCCAGATCTATTTACAAAGGAAATACAATCTTCTGTGATACTGAAGGCAAGGATTCAAGAAACAAAGACACCATGAACTATATCCTTTTAGAGAATTCAGAGCTCCAGGCAAAGCATTAGAATCAGTTTTCTGGGTACTCTCATTTGTTTTTATTATGGTTGTTTTAAATAACTAACTGATAAAGTACCCAGTCAAGAGTTAACAGGTTGGGAGCAGCTGGGTAGCTCAGTGGATTGAGAAGCCGGAACTAGAGATGGGAGGTCCCAGGTTCAAATCTGACCTCAGACACTTCCCAGCTGTGTGACCCTGGGCAAGTCACTTAACCCCCATTGCCTAGTCCTTACCACTCTTTCTGCCTTGGAACCAATACACAGTATTGATTCAAAGACGGAAGGTAAGGGTTTAAAAAAAAAAAGAGTTAACAGGTTTCTGGGTAAATAACAATGAAAGGGGATAGGGAGGTAGCAGAGTGGATACGCCTGGAGACAAGAGGACCTGAGTTCAAAATTGGCCTCAGACACTTCTTAGCTGGGTGACTCTGAGGGAAGTAATTTAACTCTCATTGTCTAGCCCTTGCAGCTCTTCTGACCTAGAATTGATCCTTGGACTGAAAGGAAGGGCTTAAAAAAATTAAAAATTAGAGGGGAGAAATATAAAACATAATCATTCACCATAACACACCAAAACAAGGAGAATCTCTGTGAGAGATGAGGAAGAAAAGCAAGTATCTGTTATACTATGATACATACCCTTTCCCTTTTAAATAAATTACAAATGCTAAAATGTAAAAAGAAGGACCTTAAAAGAAAAGGGAGCCTCATATCCTTGGAGTCAGTCCCCTGAGACCAGCTCACTCTCAGAACCTGCCAGCAAAGTAGGTAGTGGGGTGGAGAGGAACTGAAACTGCTACATGACATTTGAATGACCATGGCCAGCACTACTCTCTCACTACGGACTATAAAACAATGAAGCAGAAGATCCCAGAATCTTGGCCAAGAGAAAGATCTATGTACAAACCATATGGCTCTAAAAAACAAAGCACAGGTCTTCTGATAAGAGAAAAGAGAGATTTAATACTCTCACTATATTCTCCACACTCCCACCAAAAAATCTGTACAGATTGTTTTAATAGGAAACTACTTTTCTAGATTTCTAACTAAAATTTTTTTGCTCTATCTGCTAAAGAATTCTCTTTATAAAAAAAACTATCTCATCTCCAACTTTCCCTTTCTCACCTGTCTGACAATACTCTGGATCAGTTTGTCCATGGTGAAGGCAATGTAGGCATGGATAGTGAACATCTCTCTCAGGGAGTCCTCATACTGAGACGAGTCTATGTTGCCATCCAGCAGGCTCCGCACCATGTCCAGGAAGGCTGGGTAATAATCTTCAACATCAACATCCACTGTTGGAAAGAAGTGAGATGATTAAAGCCAAACATCAAGTCAAGGCACTTCCCATGGGAACTCAGCAAAGCCAGCCAATCCTTGAGGCCGGAGATGGCCTATATACTTGAAAAGGTGGATAAACTATCAGCCCAGCCTGGCCAAGAAGAGGACACTGACTCTGCAACGAATAGCAGATTCTAAAATTAAATGACCAACCACTGGCTTCTCTGAGTGATTCTAAGAGCCCAAAAATATCATCTTGCTGAGTGCAGGAGGAGAACGCTATTCTCTGGGGTTGTATTACAGCAAAAGTGTTGGGCTCCAAATTGAATGGGGATGGGAGGAGGAAGAGAGTATCAATGCTCAAAGGCTAAGCACTGTCTCCAGACAGAAAAAGAAGAAAATAGGCTATATCCTCTAGGAGTGATGGAGAAGTTTTAGATACAGTGTGCTGTTCCCTGTCCTCACTCTCCCCCCCATCCCAGACAGAGGAGGGAGGAGTGTTCCCATTAACTGATGGACAGAGGGGCAGGGAAGCCTGGTGGAAAGGGGGAGGGGAGCAGCTCTGCCAAAGTCCCTCTTCCTTTCTAGTAATGAAGTCTGGTGGGCAATGGGTACATGTCTAGAGGTCTCTGCATGCCCTTTCTGGCACATGTGCCAAAGGTTTGCCATCACTGCTCTAGGACAAAAAGTCATCTATATTTAATGGTAGTCTCTGTATACATTTGTGAGGGTCTTATTTAAGGATAGATCTTTGACTATATATACACTTTATAAACTGATTAACTGATTAGAACAAACTGATCCACCCACTGGCTAAAATAGACTGAAGAGACTGTTAAGCAACGACTAGAGAGAAAATAAAAGGTAATGTAAAAGAAATCTGAGGTGGCAAATGAAGTTGCCTAGGTCTTCTGCTCATATTTCTATCTAAATTTCAGAACCTTGCAATTTTTTAAGGTAAAATCAGGTATAGTTAGGAACTCTATCCAGAGAAGGCATAAACAATTATTTAGTTAGGGGAAGCTAGATGGCTCAGGGGATTGGAAGCCAGGCTGAGAGAAGAAGGTCTTGGGTCTAAATCTGGATGCACACACTTCCTAGCTGTGTGACCTTGGGCAAGTAACTTAAACTGCCTAGCCATTACCATTCTTCTGCATTGGAAACCAATACACAGAATTGATTCTAAGACAAGGTATGGGTAAAAAAAAAAAAGATTATTTGGTCAAAAGCATTAATTAATGTACAAAAGAGAAAAACAGCCTGACAAATAATGTAAGCACCCTGAAAAGATGTGGACCTTTTGTTTCTATGATTTCTTTCCATTTCCAACTCCTCTGAAAAATTCTGGAATGACCAGTAATTATATAGTGAAAGGAGAACAACCTATTCACTAGTAAGAAAGAAAACAACTCTCACTGCTATGGAACATCAGCCCCAAGAAATTTCAAGTTCTGCCCAGGGCTTTAGTCCTACTGTGGCAGAGGTTATGGAGCTTAAGGTCACCTCAAAAATAAGTGACCTATATCTATAGTCTGTCTAATCGTATACATGTAATCTCTATCAATATTACATATATCTATACTTTTACCTATTCATATATCTATAACTACTTCTCTACATATATATATATGGCATCATTTAAGGAGTCAATCAAGGTAGTCTTATGGCCTTAAATATGCCATTCTAGTTTCATTCCTCGGGGTATAGATGCCTAGGGTCCCACAGTTAGTGTCTGAGATCAGATAGGAACTCAGGTCTTCCTGACCCTACGCCGAGCACTCTGCCTACTGAGCCATCTAGTTGTCCCTAATGGTCAGATGAGCACTTTTGAAATAGCAGTTCCTCACACATATACTTCCCTCGTTCTGCAGGGCCCCGCAGACATCACTAAGGAAAACAATCATGTGGAGAAGGAGACGACCTTCCTCACCACCAGCAGTACAACTGCTGACTGTTTCCAGTTGGCAAGGCTCCAAAGGGGCCCCAAAGAGTACCAAAAAAAGGTAACATGATGACCTTTGTAATTGAGGTGCTCAAAGGACCATAGGGACCAATAGTTTTTCACCTACAGAACTAGAATACTACCCCTGGGTAGCAGATTTGGGAGTCAGGAAGACCTAGGTTCAAATCCTACCTAAGCTATCTATTCACCTCAGCTGTTAGAAGGGAACTAAAAAAAAAACGTCCCTTTCAGACCTAAATCTTTGGTCCTATGATCTCCATTGTCCATTTTGTATGAATTGGTGTAGCTCATTTGGAATCTGAGTATTTGTTTGGATACAGGGACCCAAGTCACATTTGTAGCCCTGATTAATGAGATCTCTTATATACAGGAGTAATTGGCCCTGTCTATCTTTGAGAAGTGGAAGGAACACAGTGAGCGAGCTAGTTGGAGCTACTCAGATGAAGTCACCACTGATGAAACCTAAATCTGAGTAAGTCCATATTGTCTTCTGAATAAGAAGTAATGCTGATTTGCATTTTATCACTACTACTCTTCAATTAAAAAACTAAACATAGCAGCGACCTAAGGTCACTGAGAGAGTGGTCAGCAATAAGACTGACCAGGGAATTCAACAATAGCTGTCTAAACCCTCTTTCAGACAAAGGTAATGGTTCTGAAATAACAGAAGTTAGACATTTGGGAATATAAATTCAAGACTATTTTGCTTAATTGAACGTATTTCCTAAAGGGGATCCCCAACCCCTCTTCTTTTAAAGAGGAGAGTGGGAAGGAGAGGAAATAAATGTTTGATCATTAGAAAACGGAATGGGAAAAAAGAGAAGTGACTAATCCGCCCATCCAACCTCCCCTGCCTAGCACTCACTGGGCTCTTTGAGTCTGAGTTGGATGGCCGGGCTGTCACTCTTGTCCCGCTTGATACCCAGCACTTCCCGTTCCCATTCCCTCTCTCGGTTTTCTTCTTCAATCTGTCGTTCAGCTTGAGAACAAATTCTCAGCAGCCTCAAGCACAGAATCTGGTGCAGCCGCAGGAAGATATACCAGTTGTTGTTGACATAGAAGAGATTGTAGACATCATCCATTCCACGAAACTTCTGAGCTGCTGTGTTGCTGAACAGCAGTTTTGATTTTGGGGGGCTGCCACCCACCCCGTTGTGCTTTTTCGCAGCCCCTGTGGCTTCATCCACATCCATCTCTTCTTCCTCTTCCTCTTCCACATCTGAGAGGTCCCCTCTCTGGGCAAAGAGCAGGTCTGGAATGAAATGATGCATAATCTGCTTGATTTTATATTTGTCTTCTTTCTGGATTCCTGTCTGCCTCTTTACATGGTGGATAATCAAAGCAGCAGCATCTTCCAGTATCTGCTTGTCTTCATAGGCGAGAGAAAGGTGTGGGCCAACAGGGACTCCAGAACTATCTTCTGTAGCCTGCTCTTGCCTCTGGTATAGGAAAGATACAAATGGAGCACACATCAGCTACAAAGTGGACTCAGGCTACTAGGCAACTCTACTGGTTACTGAAGAAATAAGGCATGTGAACCCCACATGGTAACACAAAATATAAGACCCAGGAGTTAATACTCAACATATCAATACTAATAGTACCCTACCAAAATGAAGAACATTTATCAAGGATCTTAAAGGTATTGTGGGAAGCTTTGCCTTTATTTGATGGATGATGAGGGGAGTGAGAATGAAGATTTCTAAGCAGGGACATGACAGGTGCGTAAAAGTGGGCCTTTATGATGACACGCCCAGCACTAGCATGTAGGATGGTTTGAAGGAGGAGACAATAAAAAAGTCTAAGACTAAGATGGAGGCCACAGATAGGAAATGGAATGGGGAGGTTATGAACAAAGCACCTACAGAACTTGATAAATATCCAGAGAACAATGAAGAAATATATCCAGACTTGAGAAAACCATGCTCGTCCCTTTCTGTACAATATATGGGCATGTTACATGAGCCAAGAGGAGTATCCTTCTGTAGATAGAATTGGGGTATTTGATTCTAGGTATGGGGTACAGTTGATGAACCAAGTTCCTTCCAACTCAGATACTATAATACCCGTACTGTAATCCCAGAAGAACTAATATTGATGCACACAATCATATTACAGATGAGAAGGCCTCTAGGGCAATGTTAGTGGCACACATAGAGAAGTTATTTCCCAGCTTACTTCATCGTAGATGCTCTCTATCTCATTGAGTAAGCTCTTTGACCTCAGGACCTTGGTGTCGTTCTGTTTAAAGTTGATGCCCTGGTGGTCTAGGGACTTCAGGTAATACTTCTCATTTTGCTCTCTCCAGACCTTGTTGAATCCTCTCTGAGCTTCTCTCCATTCTTCCTCTTTCATCTTCAATCTTGGATGGACAAAAACAAAATAAAAAGGAACTAAGGGCACAGAAGCACAAAGAACCAGACTCTTCCCAGCTTGTCACCTACTCAGGTCATAACAAGCACTTCAATAGTACTGAAATACATTAGTCTCTTTCCTCTTAACTCTTTTGATTACATCAATGCTTCCATTTGTTTTAAACAAAAATTAATGCACAAGAGGGAGACTACTAAAAGTTCTCAACCTCTTATAGACTTCAGAAATTTGAACTGAAAATACTAACTTTTAAAGAGAATAAGATAGGGAATTATGCAAAAATTAGCAAAGGCTCAAATAAAAAGTTAACATACTAATGTGAAAAGGAGTAAATAGATTCCTTGAATAAAGGAGAGGCAGTTGAAACCCCAGTTCTCTGATATTAATGCAACAAAAAAAAAGTTTAAGCAGCAGAGGTAAATAATAGGCATCTTAGATAACTAGAAGAGAAATTTGCTACACGGTGAAAAGTCATTCAAAAGTTAGATTAGTTGTAACCTTAGATATTGAATAAAGAGAAAGAAAATAAGAAAGAGTCTGTATAAATCAAAATTGCATTGGAAGATTCTGGTTTATTAGGGAAAGTTATTCACTAAGGACTTAAATTATATTTAGAAGTATTTCTGAATGACTGAAATAAAAATTTGAACAACTCACCTAAGACAATCCATTGGGGAATGACAGAAATGAAAATGGGGATAAAAACTATGAGCAATATTGAAGCAAAGAAATTAACTGCTGAATATTCTGTAACTTAAAAGTTGAGAATTAAACCTCACTGGAACTTCTCTTCACAGGTAGAGAGAAAAAGCCCATTTTCAGATACTTATTCTCTGCCACAAAAAGAAATAGACATCCAACAACTTAAGTCTAGTCTTTAAATATATGAAGGGAAAAGAAATGTATATTCCTGGAACTATTCAGGAAGAGATAAATTTTCACTAAAATATGAAATGTTTTAGTTCTCAGAAATTTCATAACTATTTATGTCACTGGTCACAAGCTAATATTTTGAATGCTGAAGCTACAGAATACAGAGAAATCCCATGATGAAGCTACGAAGTATCTTCACCCACTCTATATCCTGGTGCATATACACATACTCAACACCCCAGTCAGGTGGCTTCCTTATGAGTTTAGAAACTTTCTGAAAAAGGATCAATAAAGAAACTCCCAAGTTTCTTATTCAGACTATATGCTACATATTCTTTCCCCGTGCCTCCAAGTCACAAATGCACCATAACATACAATCCTCTATTGCTTGCATGATACCTTTTCAGGACTATGGGGACAGCAATGGATGGGTTCTTCCTCAAGCCATCAATAATGTCAGCTGCTTTATCAGCATAGATCCTCTGAAGTGCTTTGCGGTGGATCACCTCTGAGGAGCCACCCAGGGTGTTGTCTAAGCGAAATTTGGCCTGTTCCTCAGCAGATAAGCGGGAAAGTTTCTTCTGAATTGTCTCAAGGACCCGGATGGTTGCCAAATTGGTTTCTAAGACCACATCAAGCTAAGAACAGAAAAAAAGGTCAGTGCACATATTTATTTTAAAAATTTCTATATTCCTTGAGTAGAGGACACTCCAAGACTAAAGTTGTCACTTTTTCCTAAATAGCAAGTATGTCTTTCATTAAAATTAATCAGAATAAATTTCAGGATGCTAAAATCAGTCATAATTTTTAAAAAATCCATCACCTCATTCAAAATCAGCCTTATCCAACACAAGAAAATTCATGCAATATAGTGTAAAGACAACAACAATTAACATTCTTAGGTATAATGTTTATCTTGTTTAAGTACATATTAACATTTATCTTAGGACCAGATTGATTTTCCTTCATGGGTTGTACAATGGAACTGTGAATTCTTGGCAGACTAAAGACTTTAAAATCATTTTTCAACCTTCAATTGGCTCTAAACAGAATAATTGGAACACAGGGCACTGAAGTCAGGCAGGTCCCAAGACTTACACATCACCAAAGCTATCCACACATGCTTCAAGTAACATCCATCTCAAACTGCCTCCCTAAAGCATCTAATCAAAAACTGGCAAAAGAGAAGTGGGCAACCATTAAGGATGATATATTAATTAGAAAAATTAAATTGGGTTCCCTTCCTAGCAACTGAATCCAACAAATAATAATTGTGTACTAGTTGTAAGGAAGACATTGTAACCAGACACTAGATAAAATTAATTTTATTTAAAGAGTTGAGTTTTTAAGAAAATTTTTAAAAGAGTTTGAAGAGTTGCAAAACCCCAGAATATACTTTGTATATTCTGACTGACTGGGACTCTATGTATGCTTCTTAAAGCAAGACGCCTTCTCACAGTCACCTTCCTAATGCTGGTCATGGTGAATATCCCAGAAGTTGCCAGGCAGTCAGAAGCTTTATTAAGCTAGGACACCCTGTGTGATCAGCAATGACGTGGTAGAGAATGTCTGCATCCAAATGACAGCCCCTACTGGGGTTTCACCAAAGCACCTTTCCATGGGTTTCATGGAGATAAAACACTCTGTTGCTTGCCCCTCACAATGTTGTGAATAAGGCAAGCAACCCCTGCTTAAGAAGCTTGTTTCGTCACTGACCCCCCAAGCAGTAAAGGCCTCCAGACTTTGAGGACAACCCACCTTTGAAGCAAGCAGTTTCTCCTTAAAGTTTCCCTTTAAGAAAAAAATAGCATTTCATGCCAAACAGGAATTACACCTTGATATAACAAGGAGTATTTTTTTAAAAATCAGAGTGCTGACAGGCACCTTACTGGCAACTCAAAGTTTTGGAGAGTTGTCTGGGTCTTAGAGGGGGCTGGTCAAGGGCATTCCCAGAACAGATCAAAGGCAGGATCTGAAAACAGGACTTTCGATGGCACTGGCATGTTTATTCTAATACTTTAAACTTGGGGTAGAGTTGTCCTATGGACAGAACCTGGGGCTCAAGAGTCAGAAATACCAAGTATACCTTCTGCCTCAGACCCAAGCAAGCTGAGTGACTGGCCACATCACTTAATCTCTTTTATCTTCAGTTTCTTCATCTATCAAGTAGGGGGATTAAACCTCCCATGGTTGATGCAAAAGGTCAAGGGAGATAACATATGTAAATTGTGATATAAAGATTAGCTATTATTACTGAATTCAAATCAAGATTTCTATAAACTTTACCATACTGCCTCTAACATCAAAATATAAATTTAGAATAATCTCAATTTACATGTAAACAAAAATGTTTGCCATCTTTGATAATTATTATAAATATATATTAACATCTGGGAGCAAAAACTACTGCAGATTTGTTGACGTTGGTAAACTCTGGGCTATTCCAGCACCAGATAGTGTTTTGTTTTGTTTTTAAAACCCTTACCTTTCATCTTAGAATCAATATCATGTATTAGTTCTAAGGTAGAAGGGTGGCAAGGGCTAGGTAGTGGAGGTTAAGTGACTTGCCCAGGGTCACACAGCTAGGCAGTATCTGAGGTCACATTTGAACCCAAGACCTTTCATCTCTCTATCCCGAGCCACCAGCTGCCCCTGTCTCTCTCTCTCTCTCTCTCTCTGTCTCTCTCTCTCTCTCTCTCTCTCTCACACACAATCATCTTATATATAATCATAAAATGATGACTTCTCTGCTAGCATTGCATTCCTTCTGCCTTCCTACCTTTATTTTCACTCTAGATTTCCATTTCCTCACCAACTTTAATATAACCCATCCATTTGTCTTTGAAATAAATTTCAAATTTAAAAAATTAAAGGAAAAAAAAAGGAATTCTAGGTTCAGCTCACAAACCTAGCCAAGATGTCTGTTGTAAGCAGCTCAAAGAGGGGAACAAGGGGTAGAGGGGAGAAGAGAAGAAAGAGAAGGTATGAACTCAACTGTCTGACCAAATTTCCCCCTTTACAACTCAAACATGCTACTTCCAGAACTAGCAGTCAGCTCTCCAACTCCCTACAACTTCAGAAATCCAAGTAAAGTAAAACTTACCTCAAAGCGTTCATCCTCACATCTATAGATGTGCTCTTCATACTGTGTTTTCTTTGAGCTGACAAAAGTAGAGTCCTCAGACCATGATGGGAAGGACACCCAGGTATCATTTAAAACCTTTGGGGGAAAGGTATAGAGAATTTTTAAGCAAGATTTAAAACTTCCTCCCATCTTAATAAATATTTCTCCTTTTAAAAATATGATTTCACTACCCAAGCTAAAATAGGTCATTTCCTCAGTTTTTCTCCCCTAAGATTTCCCCTTGGTTTTCTACTCTAACAGTTATTTATTATGACCTCCAACTAGAATTGTGTTTACAAAAGGAAACTGGCACAAAATAAGAGAAAGAATTTTCCATCATGGCAATTTGTCACTCTTAAGAGAGTTTCTGGCTTCCTTGGAGTGAATTACCACATTCTAGACACATCTAGCTCTCTAAGAACATGAGGAAGCAGGGAGGATAAGAGTATTGATTCAGCTGCCTCTTTACCTCCTTACACAGAGGTGTCCGTCCTGTGCATTTGGGTTGCTGGTAGCTCTTGGGCAAGGCTCGGTAGCTTGACCCCAACCTTTTACAGGAGGCATAATCTATCTCCATGGCAATGCCTTCTGTAGCACGCTCTTTTGGAAATGTCTCCAGGTGAACGGATTCCTTATACCCAAGGAAATTCTTAAACCATGTGAATAATTCTGGGAATTTCCTAAAGAAAGAAGGCAAAAATATTAGTAAATAATAGCTATACCTTACCATGCCAAGCTTTGTTTCCAAAAAGAAACATCACAAGGTGTCAGAATTCTTCTCCTGTCCCGCTTTTAACCACTTTTCAATGCCCCAAATTCCCCTGAAGCCTTCTGAAGTCTCTGAGTAGTCTTTTCCATGTTAGCTCAGGACAGAGATCCTTGTTCATCTCTGTCATTCTCAGCTAACATGGAATGGTGACCTGAGACAAAGATTGGGCTCAAAACTCAGCCATGACTCTGGATCAAAACAGAAAGCAGGTGAAAAGCCTCCTGAAGAGTGGAGTGTCCCGGCTTCCTTTACTGGGCCTGAAACAATTTTTAAAACTCCTATCCTCCCTTGTTCAGGTAACACCAACTACCAATGTTCATTTAATTCTTGAGACCCAAGAATGCAATGACTGACCAAATCTCCATGAACAATGAAGAGGCTGGACAAAATGACCTTTAAAGTGATCTCTCATGTTAGCACTCTGTGGTTCTAAAGCACCAATGCTCCCCCCCCCCCCCCCCAATGAGTTGGTGTCTGGGTCACTGACTCTCACTCACCCCAGGAAAGGAGAAACAAGCTGCACAAGCTCAGGCCTAGAAATGACTTCTTGGTTAAAGATGACCAAACAGCGTAGGAAATTCTCATAGGCCTCTGTGCTCCGCAGGGCTTTCCGGACCTTGAAGAAAGGAAGAGGGTGGCGATGGTGAAGAGGCAAACACATACACCCAAGAGGAACCCACAATAATGGGGTCACCATTCTCAGTGTGTTCAGACAGGTCCACAGCAGGAATCTTAGGGACGGCAGCCCTTTGGAATAAGTCACTTCTGGCTCCTGACCTGACACAAATGCACTCAAGATAACCGTAGGCTTCTCAAGAGATAGCACAGGTCCAGAAAGAGCAAATGAATCAGAAGAACACATGTGGGAATGAGAAGGGACTGGCATTCTACTTGCTGGAGCTATGACAGCAACTGTCCAGATGTTGACAGCTGTCTTTCAGGAAGGGGCTATCACTGTATTACAAGGCTGAACTCAAATCACTGTCAGCAAGGTCCACAATACCTGTCAATAATCCTCATGATTGTTAGATTGATTAGAGTTAAATTCCACCCACTGAGAGGAAGCTTCAAAGGGGAAGGAAGTCAGGCAGAGGAAAATGCAACCTGAGGAGTTCTCTATACCACTGTATAGCATTTAAGATTCTTCCAGGTTAGAGCCAACACACTCCAATTGTAGGCATATCACCTAACCCTTCCAGGAGGGACACCAGAAGCCATGAAATGGTAGACTTCCCACTGAGTTAAATATTCCAGCAATTAAAAGACTACAACATGACATCAACGCCCAACAGATGAGGATTTTACAGACATTACAACTTGTCTGGGATATTCATCATGGAGAATTTTCAGTGGTATTACAAACAAGATCACACCTAGGTATTGTGAACAGTGAGTTCAAACATGCATGTGCACTTACACATAACTGCGAACATACATACACACACAACAAAAGCAACTGAATGGCCATGCTAACTAATTCTAACAGAACATCAAGGAAACACGTGATTAACAAAAGGCAGCCAAATGAAAAGACCACATGAATACCAAAAGACAAAACCCATGGGAATTTTTCTGAGTGTGGGCAGGAATCTTCTTCAGGTACTTCCAGTGATCCAAGGTGGTCCCAGAGAACAAAGGAGGTAAAGTAATGTACAAGACCAGAATGTTATATATGCTGTCAGGTCCTTGTTTTATAGATTAGTTTTTGCAGTGTTATTAGTCAGATGGTGGTTCAATGAGGGTTGAAGAGAGTGTGATATTCAGAAATCTTTTATTACGTCATCATCATCAAGAAATCTTTTATTACGTCATCATCATCAATGAAACCAGAAAAAAAATGATGCTACCATTAAAACAAATTGGAGGGGGCAGCTGGGTGGCTCAGTGGATTGAAAGCCAGGCCTACAGAAGGGAGGTTCTGGTTCAAATCTGGCCTCAGACACTTCTCAGTTGTGTGACCCTGGGCAAGTCACTTAATCCCCATTGCCTAGCCCTTACCACTCTTCTGCTTTGGAACCAATATAGTATTTATTCCAAGACAGAAGGTAGGGGTTTAAAAAAAATAAAATACAAATTGTACAGGATGCAACTTTCAATCCATTTGTACATCTCTCACCTTCTCAAAGAACAAGGATTCAGTTCCCACACCATGTTTGCTGGCTTCTGCCAAAGGCTGGTCCTTTAAGTTTAATAGTTTGGGTTTCTTCTGCAAAAAAAAAAAAGGGGGGGGGATAAAGTACAATCACATGATTAAGAAACTAAGGAAGTAAGAGTTCATTCTACTTGCACATTCAAGGTTTCATCTCTTAACTATTTTTGACTAATATTGAGAAAGCAAAACAAAGGAATTATTTCTCTGCTTCGGGGAGTACTCTAAAGCTTTCCAATCTCCTAGCTTCATTGCAGTCTGCCAGTTTTCGTCAAAAAAAATATTTTCAGATACTTGAACCTAATTTTCATTTCTACAAACTGTCATAACACTATTGTACTATTGGAAATACTGCTTTTCTTCTTTTTTAAAGGATTTTTTTTAGCTTTTTGAGGAATAGGTAATTATTTATAAATGACACAAAATAAAGTTGACTGTAATTCTTGAGTTCGATTTAGATGAAAGAATTGAGAATTAAATAATAACAAATTAAAATATCATTAGATGGGAAAGAACTGATAAAGACTACCAATATGAGGGTGACAGAGAAAGAGAGGAGACTTTGCTGACCTGATTATTGCTACTCTGGAAATTAATACAGAACAGCAGATAGCCAAAACAATAGTACATACAGAAGGCACTCAACTTAACTTGACATAATGGAAATTATACTAAAGCTCATTTTAAAAAACAACACACAAAGGAGAAGTAGCTCAATATAATTGATAACGTAGCCCTGAAGCCAGGGCTTCTCTGCATCCTTACCACCTAGAAGGAGAAACAGAGCCTGAGAAGGGGCACCCACATACCTTCACTGGAGGAGTAGTGCCAGTCCCAGAATGGCGGCGGATCTGACAGCCATTCTGGCTGGGTCTTTGCTGCTTGTTGTTCAGCTGGGGTTTCTTTACAGTGCCTCCATGATCATTCCTCACAGACTCAACCTTCTCTGCAGTCGTCTTACTTAATAGCTGGTTAAGACAAAGATTATCAAAGAACTCCAAATTTTTGTTTTGTGGAGTTGGGAAAGTGGGGAGCGGCAAAGGGAGAAGAGTGCTGTTGTTGCTCATTTCAGATGACCTCTGAATACTGCTCAGCTATTTTTCTGCAAATTAATCTATAGAGACTTCTGCATTAAGAGTTTAGTTTTAATGCCCATCACTGAAGTGAAATCATATCTTCCCAATTCCCTTTCCCAGACCTAGAAAATGTTCAGAATCCCAGGCTGTCAACTCCCTTAAGACACCCATACCCAGTGTATTGGTCTTAATGCAAAGCACTCACCACGGAGCTATTGGCATCAGGAAGGAACTGCCCAAACTCTGACAGGAGGTCTTCCTGATTCTTAAAGAGACGGGCCACCTGTGCATACACCTCCTGCTCTGTCAGGGCTGGCGTGTAATTCCCTCCAGCTTCCTTGGCATTCCGTTGCTCCTTCTGTCATGAGAGAGGGAGGGAAGCCTAAGCTCCATGTCTGACACACTTATATCATACACATTCCCAAGCCTCTGACCTTATCACTTCCACCACCTTCACAGAGGAAAGAGGAAACTAGCCTTCTTGGTTTTGACTCTCCCTGAAGGTTTCTCAGTTACTGAGATGAGAACAATGGTGAATGGCAGCCTTTTAAAAACTAGGGCAGGCATTCCTAATGCCCATAACTTTGTAGACAACTGACAAAAACCTAGATGTGGAATTCACCCCTTTACTTAACTATTTATACAAGTGACCCTCTAGACTCCCATGGTCTATAAATATTTATCTCATATAGAATCAGTTTTTTTAACTCTTTTGTTCAACTACTTTAAGACAATCTTATCACAGAAAGCAAGTGTGTTAAATTTGTTAAGCAGAGTAAATGACAGTAATATTCAGGAAGAGTCAAGGCATATCAACATGGTTTACATGAGTGGAAAGAACTGGAAGTAAATTAATGAGACAGCTCTTACCTGATATGTGTGCAAAATCTCCAGAAATGCTTTATAGATATCTGGCTGGCCCTGGAACCTATTCTTAATCTTGTTAACATAGTTGATGGCATGATTAAACTCCACAGGCTGATTGTTCTGCAAGGATGGGGCAGTTCCCAGGGAGATTGTCACAGGTGTGTGAGGCTGCACTGGTGGAGAACGTGGTGAAGCATATGATGGAAGGGGAGGTGTCTGCTGACTGGCTGGAGCATGTGCTTGGAGCTGGGATGGCTGGGGGGGGAAAAAAACATTTTTCCCCTTTAGGAACAGAGATATGATTCAAATAGGATCCCATCAGTATAGAAAGAATATGATCCCAGATAAATTGACATCATTTATTCACTCTTGGTATAATGTTTTGAATTCAAGGGAAGGGTGATCATGATTTCAATGGCATAAGAAACTTCCAGAAGACATTTCACACACTGCTACAGATAAGCAACTATTGGGCAATGTAGTCGCCTAAGGTCGCCTTGGAGCACTGAATTGCCTGGATAACTTGACCAAGGGCATGTGACCAGTCTGTGTCAGAGGCAGGATTTGAACTAGGATTTCCCTGACTGGAGGTCAGGCCTCTTATTTACTCGGCTACCATGCTGCCTCTTAACCACATCTTATAGGATATGATTACAGTCAAAATTAGAGAAGAATTCTCATGGTTGAAGAGGGGCAAAAAACTCTCCAAAAGTGGACTGCTCTTCATTTATCTAAATCTAATATCCAAAGGATCTGTGATTTCCTCTGAGCAGGATAACACTTCTTGCTATTTCTTTACTAAGTCCCAAGAAGATGCCTAAGGCTAACAGGAGTTAAATGTCATGACCATAGGAGTACAGGGAAGATTGTAGGCTGGATTTGAACCCCAAGTCCAGTACTATTTCTGCTCTGCCATATTACCTCTATGTTCTCTATAAATAACAAGTTTAGGTTTTTTTAATGGAGAAAAAACAGGTTTTCGTATACAAAATTAAACATCTTCACAAGAAAAGAACCCCACAGTATGGTACAACACACTATAAGCAAATTACTTGCACCTTCAATTTTAGACATTTTTTTGATGAACTTTTCTGACAAAGGATTATGAGAATTCAGAGAAGACATTTCCAAGGCATTTCTCTGATGTAGATAGAAATGCATCCAAGTTCTCACCTTGCTGATTTTGGCAGGTGGTGGCTGAGGGGCTGGCTGGGCAGGGGTTGGGGTGGACTGGGCAGATGGCTGGGAAGGATGCTGGGGCTGGGTCTGAGGCTGAGGCTGGATGCCATGGGTGGGAATTTGGTGAACTTGTCCAGGAGTTGTCACATTCACCATGTCGTTGGTCTGCACCTCAATTTTATAGCCAGGAGGTAAAAAGGTATTAAAGCCCATGATCAAGTCAGGGTGGCCTTTGAATAGCTGTGACACCCGACTAATAACTCCTGGAGTATCAATACTGAAAAGAAAAAACAAACATAACAAATTACCTAAAAACCATGCAGAGACCATACATGTCAAATATATCAAGATTCTTTTGGAATTTGCAATAAAAGTAATTGGGGTTTTTTTTCCATGAAGAATCTGGTTTCATAGGTATATAAGAGCCAACCCAAGCTGTCAATCATTGAAGCAAGGGAGAGTCTAGTTCAATAATTCATTTTTGAACAGTTCAAATTACTCCTTAACCTATACTAAAAATATACATACACATATATACAGAGTACATTTGTTTATATGTATGTTTATACATAACACATACTATGCTATACTGTATATATTACAGAATTTAATCTCTATTTCATATTTATTAATATTTCATACTATGAGAACTTCAAGGAGCCTTAAATTCTTTGGGGGGATAATTTAGAGCAATCTCAATGTGGATTTCTTAGAGAGGAAAATTTGATGAAAATTTTGACTCCTAGTAGCTAGAAATTTGGCTAGTGAGTAGAAAAATAAAGTGCTCGGCACTCTCCTTGCCCCACTATTTCTACTATCTAAAGCTGAAGAATTCTCTCATATCCCAAGAAATAGTATTAGACTTTATCCTCAGATAAATACTCACACCTAAATACAAGCTATCACAGAATAGATGTAAATGCATTTTACCTTTGAGACTTAAATTCCTTCATGATGTCCAGGAAATCATTGTAGACCTGAGGCTGACTACCAAACTGCAGCTTTACTTGGTCAAGATAGGACAGAGCATCCTCTACCTGTAAACACAAATACCAAAATTATCCATCAAAAGTGAACCCACAAGCTATAGAGTGATTCTTTTAGCTACAAATAAAACTGAGTATATAAATAAAACCTAGAAAATAAATGGAAAATTCTGTATAAACACAAAGAAAACAATAGGGATATCAATCACATACCTCAAGATCCAAAACATAATTAAGGAATCATATCATGGGGGCAATCCCCATTTCTGAAAATATAAGTAAAAAAAACACAAACACTGGTTTCCTCACATGAGTAAAACAATCATCAGAACATTTCAAGAAGCATGGAAAATGTCAAGAATGCTGAATTAGAAGTCCAAGAACCTGTATGTCCAGTCTCTGCTTCCATATTCATTAGTTCTTAGGATAGCTATAGTATACTTTCAATGGTGTAAATTTGTAAGCCATTCTCTATAAATCTGTCCATTTCTGCCAGAATACCCTTCATAATGTATTGGAATTCTTCCTCAAAATGCTTAGGCAATGTGTAGATACTTGTGGAGCACACAAACTTTCTGCTTATTATTCCTTATTTTCATTATATGGTCAGTTCACCCTGTTTATCCAGTCATCCTGATTCTCCTAATGACTTCTTCATTGGCAATATGATGACATATATTCAGATGTACCACATGCCTCTGTTGACAGTTAATGTCTTTTAATTTGACTCGGCAAACACTTGATAGTGTCTCCTATGAGACTTTTTAAAGAATCAATAGATAAATTTGTGCAATGAAATAAAAAGACAGAGAATTTTTAGAGGACTTCACCCCAGCAAACACCTGATTTCCTCATCAAACTGAAAGACAGCAACCATGGTGAAAACAGGATAGAAACACATTTATAAAATGCTACAGAGAAAGATGGTAGAAGATTATGAGCAACACTGACCCCCTAAAAGGATGAGATCATTCAAGAGAAGGGCAATAACTGACTACTTTTTCATCTCTATGAAATCTTTGAGAATAACCAAAATCTACTAAAGGCATTCTTCCTCCATGAAGATTTGAATGGAACAAGCATGTAATGTTCTTTAGATGATTACAACTTTATACACAAAATGGAAAGTAAATCTCACTGTTAGATATATATATATATATAAATGACTTTCAAGCAAAGGAAGGAGCTGTTCTCTCTCTCTCTCTCTCTCTCTCTCTCTCTCTCTCTCTCTCTCTCTCTCTCTCTCTCTCTCTCCTCCCCACCCCCCCCACCCCCTACTGAGGGTCCTGACTTGAACTCCCATGACCAACACTCCTTTAGCTGTTTTACCTCAATACTCAGAGCCAAGGTCTGGTGAAATGAGTTGGGATGGAACCACCCAGACTTCCCCTTAAACCTCTAGCCCTTTCCCCAAGGAAGGTGAAGTGTCTCTTGAGCAATAATGTTCCCAGGGGCGACACTGTTCAGAAGCCTACAGCCTTGAGCTGGCCCTGGTAGAAAGAAATTTGTGTGGAAAGTAGGTAGCTACATACATTAAACCTCCCTCTAGTAATGAAAGGATCGAAGTATAGATGGAACCCTCCACATTAATGAAAGGTGACCCAGGACTAAGGGTGGTGGCATTCAGCTCACTTTCTCCCCTTACAACCCTTCCCCAATGCTCTTGGGCTGGCTAGAATCAGTTTAGTTTGAAGGCAAAGGTAAAAAATCAAGGGGAAGGGGTCTCTACATTCTGGCTATAGAGATATTTTATCTGACAGTTTTATCCAAACAAAAAATAGAAACAAATATAAAACATTAATACATTTAGAATAAGAGGAAAAACAGTTCAATGGAGGAAAATATTTCTATCAAGTTTCTGATAAGCATTTGTTATCTAAGATATACAAGATAATCAATAGATGTAGAGGATCTAAGACTATTCCCTGATAGAAGTGTTCAAAGGACATGAACAAAGCTCTCAAAAGAATTGCAAAATATTAACAACCAAATTCCGAATGATAGGAGAAATACAAACCAAAAACAACCCTAAGATTTCATCTTGTACCCAGTAAATTTGCATAGGTGACAAAAGATGGGACTAAGTTAATGTTGGAAGGACTATGGGAAGATGGGCACATTGGTATATTGCTGGAGAGCAGTAAATCAGCTTTTGGAAAGCAATTTGAAATTATGACAATAAGTGATTAGGCTATCCTTTGGCTAACAGTCCATGACTAGATATATCTACTCTAAGGAGGTCATTGATGGAACTATGAATATGATGAATATAGAAGTATAGGAAGATAAACATAATTTGACAGGTAATGAAATAAGCAGAGTCAAAAAACATACATGGTGTCTAACAAAAAAAGCAAAATAAGCACAAAACTGAAAGTGAATATTTCCAAAATTATAAAGAATAAGGAGGGCAGTGGCTCAATGGAGAGGGAACCAGGCATGGAGACAGGAGCTGGGTTCAAATCTAGCTTCAGATACTTTCTAGCTGAGAGACCCTGAACAAGTTATGTAACTTCAAAATGCCTAGCTCTTACTTGCTCTTCAGTCTTAAGACACTTAGCATCAATTCTAAGACAGAAAGTAAGGGTTTAGAATAAACAAATAAATCAATAAAGCCCAAAAGAGATATGGGAAGACACCTCCACTCCTTTGTAAAAGTAGAAGGTCCACAGCTATGAAACATATGCATGTTTTCAGATTTTCCCCATATATTCCACATATTTCCAATAATTGGGTTTGCCAATTATTTTTCTCTTCCTCTTTTTCCTTCTTAAAAAATTATTCCTTATTATATGAGATGGCTATCTGCAAGGAGTAAATTAGAGGGATATGGGAAATTTAGGTGACATTAAAAAAAGGCAAATAAAAATTATTCCTTAAAATTTATTTTTTAAAAATTAACATTGCATATAGCTATCTCTTTTAAAATCAGCAAGCCATATGCTAAAGCACCATCTAAACATAGGTTTAAAAAGAAAGGATATTGCCTAATGAATCATCCCCATTTCCTAAATCCCTTATGTTTTCCTTAGTGGTATCCATACACATCATAATGAATTTGGGATCTGAAGACCCAGGTTCAAAATGTAACTAATACTGAATATCTGTGTGCTCTCAAGCAAGGTTCTCAGTTTAATGTACCACATAAACTGTAAGGTTCCTTCCAGGCTGAAATCTACAATTCACTGAATATAAACAACTAAAATACTAGTATTAAAATGCTAGTAAAGAATGTCTATCTGTTCATATATTTTCTTGCATTGATTTCCTTATTTAATAGTTTATAAATAATTTGAACATTTCTCATGAAGTTCAAACTAACTGTTAGTTTTGATACAGCATCATTGCTATTGAAAAACTGTCATTAGTGATCTGGATGATGGAACAGGGAGCAACTTTTTAAGTATATGGAAGGCAATTATGTGGAAGTATTAATTCTTTGAAAGGAACAAAATCCAAAGTGATATGACAAGAAAAGCACAATCTATAGCAAAGATGGTGCTAATGAATACCCTATACGAGGTAAATCATAAAAAATACAATTAAAGTGGAAATGCCCCTGCAGAAAATACATGATAGAAAATGCTATGTGCAAGCCTGGCAGGAGAGGAAATTAGGAATTATAGGGACTCGTAAACTGTACATTAATGAAATACAGTACATCTCTTTGAAACCCCAAAATGAAATGGATTTCATTGAAATGTAACATGGATAAACAATTAAGAAAATCCTTCTCTATCACATGAAAGTACCAACCACAGGAGTACTACTTTATTCATGTTTGGGATCCACACCTCAAAAGAGGAACAATATGAGCCTAACTAATTTGGAAGTGGACATAAATTTGATATTTTGAGGGGATTTCGGTAGGATACTCCTGGGACCTAGAAAATCCCAGCATTTATATATTAATAAAAGGAATGTCAACCAGTAGTGTTTAAACAGTAATGAATATTTTACTGACATGAAAAAAATGAGGGAAAAAATTACTCGGTACCTCTCAAAATTAGGCCTTTATTCATTTTGCTTGTCAAAGAGAAAGGAAAAAAATAGCATAGACAACTCATAAACTTCCATTTTTAACATCTTCTGAGATGTCTTTGTGGCACGGTGGTGACCCTGATTTCCCAAAGGCCATACTAGCAAGGCAAGCTCTTTCAGCATGTACCAAGATGGCAAGGCCTAAAGAGCATGAGCTTGATGGCAGGCTATGCATCACTTAAAAATGAGCCTACTAAACACAAAGATGCTTAGATACTACAGAAAATCAGGAAGACCAGATGCTATGGAATAAAAAGGATAAGATCTGTATCAATGTAGGGAGTACTTAGAAATGAAATCAAGAATTCTGGAATATTTTGGTATTCTCACAGAATATTCCTTTGTAACAGATTATACAAACATGTATAAACTGTTTTATCTAACAATTTTTAAAATAGAATTTGTGAAAACTATGCCTGTCATCAAAATTTTGAATAATGCAGGTATTCTTCAAAAAATGAACTTCAGATTAAACAGAGTCAATTCAATTATATGAGTTGAGTCAAATGAGCTAATTCAAATTCTCCGATTTATCTATGTTCCCTCTCTACCTCAGACATTTATTTAGGCCAATATAAAAGTAAGGTCATAGTTCCCTGAGAACACACTCCTTTCAAAGATGAGATTAGACACATTAATTGATAAGGATGACAACTTAAACATTTACCAGAACTGACCCACTGGAAAATGAATCAGGAGTTGTTGATCCCTTGGAAGGAAGGCAACAATTCCCATCAAGATTATCATGATTAAATCATCCCATTTACTCAATATATATTACATATATCACAACCAATTATCATAATATATAATCAATTTTCCTCTCAAACATGTGATTACAATGTTAAAACAGGTACAGAGGAGTTGACAATTTTCAAATGACAAAATGATATTTTATACTTTCATCAAATTCATGTTCCCTATCTGTAGAGAGAAAAAGCAGAAATTGTCAAATCTGAAGTGAAGATGTGATAAAACACAGAGATGTGGCACTCAAGTCAGGTGATTCCAAGAGCTCCAGTGGCACTTTAGCCTAGTGAGTGCAATGCACTTCTACTGCAAAAAACCTACTTACCGTTGGGAGAACAGATGCAAATGTGAACACATCATTCACAATTAGAGCTTTTCTCTAAAACTCAAGAAGGATTCCTCAAAAAAAGAATGGGACTTATTTATCAAGAATATGCTGGGAAAGTCAACCAGTTGGCTCTTGAGATTCCAAAATAGCAGTATTACCTGCATTATCATAGCATTATCGTAGCATTTTAGGACATTCAGCTCTACAAAACACAACTGAATCCTACCTTGAGCCTCTGAAACTGCTGTTGTCCCTGCACTGGTGCAGCTGGAGGGGCTGCATGAGCATGGCTCTGAACCACCTGTCCCCCATGAGGCTGAACGGATGTTGTGTGATGGTGGCTGCTGTGAACAGTTGCTAACGTAGGTCCATGGCTGCCTGAGCTCTGTGGTACAGCTGAAACCTGAAAAAATGAATAAATAAATAACTCTAGATCTGAGTCTTGGGTGAACCAATTCATCCCCAGCTAAATACAGTAAAGAAATCACCAGTCAGATCCTTCCTTCCCAATGTAAATGGTGTGTATACACTTTAAGAACGCACTGATGATATTCCAATGTATCATACAAACTCCTAGGGCATTTCCAAATGCATCTCCCCCAATGCATAATCCCTGCCAACAAAACAGAAATTCTGACTAACAGAGTACAATGTCAAAAGAAAGACCAGAGTATGTCTGATTGGAGAGGAGAGGGGTTCTAAACAGGAGTCATATTCTTTTGGCTCTGCACAAACTCTACGTGTGTATGGGGGGGGGGGGGGGGTGAGGAAATGTGTAAAGACTTCTTTCAGAGGGAAAATTCATAACTACTCTCCTTAAGAATCTTTGATACAAAAAAAGAAAATAAAGCTTTTAATAACCAGAATTCTCTGGGTTTTTAACAATAAGTGTTAAAAGGGTTCAGATTCAAAGGCAAGCTAGGACCCAATGAATTAAACTTCTATATGGAACATCTGACCAGAAGGGATGGAAACTTAAATTCTGAATACATGTAGAGAAACAATTTCAATAGGAAAAGGGAAACTCATCAACAAGGACAAAATGTCTGAAGAACGAACCATTGGGTCCTTCTCTATCCTTGCTCAAACCGTTTATATCTGGCTGGTTCACGCTCTTCCTCCAACTCCTACCCCTAGACTAAGGGGTGTGAACCTTCATGTTGCTACTCCCTTGGCATTCCACACACTGTTCTATGACCTAGTCTTCCTCAAACTTCAGTCACTAAAGGCACAGTAGGTGATACCCTAGATTTCATCATTAGCCAAGGGTTCCACTTCTACCCCAAACTGGCATTCCTCTATCTCATCATGACTTCCTATCACTCCATATCCTCCTATGCCTCACCTCTCCTAAACCTCCTACATGTTCTGTCCCAATGCCTCTAATCCCTCAGGTGATTAGCCTAGCTTTGGCTTCACTTTCCTCTCAAGATCTCAATTTTAGCTTATAATTGTGCAATTCCACGCTGTTCTCCACTCTCAAAAACCATTGCTCAACATGTCTTATCACCATCCAAGCCTTCACAAATCCAAGCCCTGGATTACTCTTACCTTCCTTCTTCTCTGCTGCTTCTCATGCTGAACAGAAACCCAGCATCTGGGTCTCCTCATAGCAAGCAATCCCTTCAATCCTCCCTAAATGATTCTCTATCCCACTTCACTGCTAAAAATGTATTCTTTCCCGAACACTTCCCCCCCACTCTCCTCTAAGAATGAGGTAAGCTAAAACCAGCTCCCCCCCTCTAGGTGCCTATAATCCCATTCTCCAGCAGAACGCTCCTTCAATCATCTTTCTAATCTCCAATCAGTTACAATACAGTAAAGTTACTGTGTTCATGGGAGATACATTCCAAGACCCACCATGGATGGACCTGCTGACTCCACATATAGGTGCTCTCTCTCACTGCTCCTGTTGTCTCAACTTGGCAGTCTGTAGCCACCCACACTACCACCAATACCCCCCACATGTAAAAAAAATAAAAAACCCTGTAAGAAGCAAAAGTGAAAATAAAAGGTGAAAGTGAAAGCAGAGGAGAGAGACCCCATGCAGAAAGAGTAAAACTCCAACAGGTGAACCTCTAGGGTTTTGTAGTGGACACAAAACTGCTGACTAGGGGAGACTACTTTTCCTGCTACCTTCAAACATATCCAAGTCTCCTGATTCTTCTTTTTTAAAAAAAAGTGAAACCCCTACCTTCTGTCCTAGTATCAATTCATTGTATCAATTGTATATAGTATCAATTGGCACACATAAGAGTGCCAAGGGCTAGGCAACTGGGGTTAAGTGACTTGCCCAGGGTCACAAAGCTAGGAAGTGTCTGAAGTCTGCCCAACTCCAGGCCTGGCACTCTACTCTGCTATCTAGCTTCCCAAAGTCTCTTGATTCTTAAAACAAACCAACAAACCAACAAACCCCTTCACTAGAGCCTCTAAACCCCCTCAAGATATGGGCTTTGACTCCCTTTCTCAGTCATAAATTCCCTATAATAGTGATGGCAAACCTTTGGCACACAGAATGCTCTCTGTGGGAACATGGCCACCCCCACACCCCAACAGTTTGTTACTAGAAAGGCAGAGAGAGGAACTAGGGTGAAGCTGATCCCTTCTCCCCTACACCAAGTCTGATGACATTTTTCACATCCCTTGCCCCTCTATCCAGCAGCTCAATGGGAGCACACAGGGAGCAAGGTGAGCAGCTTACAGGTAGCAGTGGTCTTGGGCCACTCCCCTCCCCCTCTTCACCTGTGCTGAAGAGATTCTTCATTTCCCCAGCCCCTCAGGCCAGCAGCCCAATGGGAGCTTCTTCCCTCCCCTATGTGTGTGGGGGGGGAGGGCACACAGTCTCTAAAAGGTTCACCATCACTGCTCTATAAGAAGCCTTCTACCCTCTATTAGGTCCACTTCCTCTCCTCTCTTCTCCCTCACTTCTCAATCCTTCTTCTTACTCTTAATACTGACCTGCAACTGCTCTGTCCAAACTTACTAATGATAACTGCCAAATCGGATGTTCTTTGCTCAGCTCTCCTCTCACACTCCTCGATACTCAGCTCTCTCCCAGATTCCTGTGGCACTCCCTTAGTTTTCCCACATGTCCTTCACAGGGGCTGTGCTCATGGCTGAGGCTCTTCACAGCCCTTTGCTATTTATTCTCTTGCTACACAATGAATACTTGGTGACCTCAACTCCTTTGGCCTTAATTATCTTAACAAGGAAGAGATGACTCAGACCTAGACAGTCACCCCAATCTCCACTGCCTGTTCCTACCAGACATTTCAAAATGAATATCCCACGATCCCACAATGTCAGAAAAATTTGAAAGAACTATAGGAACCAATATTGAATAATGTAAGCAGAACCAGAACAATTTATACAAAACAGAACATAACACTGTGAAGACAAATAGTTAAGAGATCTAACCAGCATAATGACCAACCATGATTCCAGAGAATCAAAAATGAAGCATCCAATTCTGGCAAAAATAAGGGACTCAGATACATTTTTTGGACATGACCAATAAAGAAATTTAGATAGCTAGATAAAGAGTGGAGAGAGCACTGAGCTTGGGAGTCAGGTAGATTCATCTTCATGAGTTCAAATCCAGTCAGATACTATGTGACCTTGGAGAAGTCACTTAATCCTATTTGCCTCAGTTTCCTCAGCTATAAAATGAGCTGGAGAAGAAAATGGCAAAACATCCCAGTATCTTTGCCAAGAAAAGTCCAATGGGGTCACAAATAAACAACCAAACAAGGAAATTTTGTTTGATTTATTTCTTTAAACCTAGATGTTCCATAGACCCATGCAACTAGAACAGAATTCTTATTTTTTCTCTCTAGGTTCCCTCACCTCTTCTCCAAATCATCCTGCTTCTGTCCTAGGAGGGTACAGAACTGTCTTAATAAGGGAGGACTGTCAGTTCATGACTGATACATGATAACTGTGCCTCCATAGACAAGGCTAACCCCTAATGCCCCAAATAGGAGAGGAGCTGCAGATGTGCACCAGCAGAGGGAGTTTCCAAACAAAGTTCTCCTTACGTATAGAATAAGAGCAAGACAAAATAAATAAAGGTTTACAGGACTGATGAGGGAAGGCACAGAGAGAGCCAGAAGTTCAGATGAAAAGGACTAAAGTTTCTAGTCAGGAGTATGCTAACCAAGAAAACTAAGGTCAGCTTAGGCTGCACTAAGAAAAGACTAGCCTCCACAGCTGGGGAGTTTGGGAGTTCTACTGCACTCTGTCCCCATCAGACTACATATGGACCATTGTCCTCAGTTTTGACATCTTTTGGAAAGGACACTGATAAACTGAGTATCCAGGTGGATGACAAGGACGGTGATATGAGCTTTGAGCTCATGGCCATTTGAGAACAGCATCAAAGAGCTATTAATGATAGCCAGCATTTAATATTACCTCAAGCTACCTTTATAGTACCCTGAGAGTTAGGTGCTATTATTGCTATTTTACGGTCAAGGACATGGAGGATGAGCAAGAATAAGTGACTTGTCCAGGATCACACAGTTATATCACATTTGAAGTCAAGTCTTCTAACTACTGGCCCAACATTCTGTATGCACTGTGTTACCAGGTCTCTGAAAGTGTGACCCAGGCCTACCTGATAGCTGGGAGTAACAGAGTACTGAATTCCTGTAGCTGACTGCATGGTCTCTGAGACTGTCTCATACACAGGAGGTGCAGGTGCAAGCACGCGGTGCTGGTGTGGAAATGCTTCCGTGTTACTGGCAATACGTCGCTGCTGGGACGCATACACAGGTGACTCCTGGTCATCCAAGCGTCGCTTCATTCTGCAGTCATACTCGGCGATGCTCTACCAAACCTGGGGAGAACAAAAAAATATTTTTCACATTTTCTAACCCAAGAAGACACACCATCAGCTGTGCTCCAACTTAATGTGATTTATGCCCAACAGTTTTAAATTCAAAGTAAATCTGTTTGGGAGATCTCTATGCTGGAGACATCTTGCCTGCACACAATTTCAGCACCTGTAAAAATGATCATAGGATTTTAGAGTTTTAGAGTTTATACATCACTCTCATTTTACAGATGAGGAAACCAAGGCCAAGTTAAGGGACTTGTTCAGGATCACCCAGCTAATAAGTTTCTGGGGATAAGGTTAGAAAACAAGTCTTTCAGACTCTGAAACCAGAGCTCTCTTCCATAAAAATAACCAAGTGTTCAAAACTAAAATATTTCTTGAAATTGATTTGAACTTGAAGAAAACGTAAGAAAATGCTATCTAGTTACATACCAATCACCACTTTTTAAAAAGTTCAATTCCATCTAAATGTCAGCCATACAGATATGGTCAACACAGCATTTTATTTCTAATACATATAATCAAACTTCATTATAAATCCTTAAAGTCTTGGTTAGTGCTCCAGCCAATTTAGTTCCTATTTAACAAGTGATCTGCCTAGATTAAATTTCTCCATTTTCCAAAGAAAACATTAGACTACCACTTCCTAGATGGTATTATCTACAAATCTTACTAGAATAGTGCTGTAGAGTAAGTCTGGAGATGCAGATTTTCTAGATCCTCAACACCATAAACATTCTATGTATATTCTAGCCCTACAGTTCTAGGATTCTAATAGCAAATTTGGTTCCAAGTTATCCAACAATTAACCAACTGTAAAAACTTTCCAACTCTCAAATCTTTTTTTTTCTTTTTAAACCCTTACCTTCTGTCTTAGTACACTTTTTTCAAAATCATTAACACAAATGTAATTCACTGAAGAGCAGGCAGAAGCATGTTCCATCCTCCAACAGACATAATGGGGCCATGTTTAACTGATTGTGATTTCAGAAAAACTTCTTAAAATACCATCACTCTGCCTGGTAGATGCAGCAGCAACAGAGCAGCAATAGTTCTTGATATAAAATACATATATCCAAAGAGGCTTCAATACAAGCTCCAGGGAACTCTCCCCACCAAACCCTAAGCCTAACCCAATTCCTTAGACATAAACTAGTCATGGAATGGAGGTGGTTCTCAGAAGAACTCCCTTAAAATTCCTTCAAGCACCTCTCTGGCTCCTTATCCTCAAGTTTCCCCAAATTGTATACTCTCTCCTTCCTGTCCTCTCTCAGTCAACCCATAGGCTTTATAAACCTAAATCAAAAGGAGAACATCAAAACAATTGTTTAGCAAAATATAGAACTTTAATGTTATTATGTGTGTATTGGTCACAAGTATGGTTAACTACATATTAGAATGGAGACTCTTAGAGCATAAGGGTCATGACTCTTTATCTCAACTTCAACCTAATATGTGGCCCAGTTTCAAAATTCAATGAACAATAACTTGTAAATTTTACAAAGAGGTTTCCTTACAAACTACCTTATGAGGTAATAGTCCCATTTTGCAGATGCGGAAACAAGACTCAGTGACTAAACTGATTTATTTAAGGTTATAAAACTAGGAAGTTACATGGGCAGGGTTTGCACCTTCCACTCTTTCCATTTCTCAATAATTCTCTGCTGGCTCCCTATGATCATCTCTATGACCAAATCTATGTACCTTGTTTGGCTTTTAGAATCCTCCCTCACCTGGCCCCCTCTGATGATTCCTTACACCTTCCTAACTCCCCCTTTACATACTCTATCATACAGTGACTGGCCTCTTGCTTTTCCTCCATCTCCTGACTGGGCATTTCCACTGACTGTACCCCACTTCTCCTCTACATTTCCTGGCTTCCTTCAAGACTCAGCTAAAATCTCACTTTCTAAAAGAAGACTTTCCAGGTCCTCCTTAATGCTTTCTCTCTGAAATTATCTTCAAATTATCCCCTACATACATAGTTTTTGCATGTTGCCTCCCTCCCTCCCTCAGATTAAAACAACAACAACAAAACCTTACCATTTGGCTTAGAATCACTACTTAGTATCAGTTGCAAGGAAAAAGAACAGTAAGGGCTAGGCAGTTGGGGTAAAATGACTTGGGAAGGGTTACATACAGCTGGGAAGTATCCACAACCATAGCTGAACCCTATCTTCCTGACTCCAGGCCTGGCTTCCTATCCACTGTGTTACTTAGCTGTCCCCTTCCAACCTTAGCTTGTGAGCTCAAGGAAGGTAGAGATTGCCTTTGCCTTTCTTTGAATCTCTAGCGCCTAGCACAGTTAATTGTACATATTAAATACTTAATAAATTCTTGCTGGGTGTCTGATTGGTCTCAAAGTAGCTTTAACTTTTATGAACTCCAAAATCCGGTTTTTCAGTTCTCTTGGTAAGAAACTTTGGTGCTTGCTCTTCTGACACAAATCTTTGAGTGAGCTAACTTTAACCTTTCATACTGGAAGAGCTTTCATTGAAGTTAGGAAACTAAATTAAGAATAGGAGACTCAGGGAATAAACCTACTCTTCTCAGCCCCTCCCACTCCCTCCAAACTCTACACAGCTTCCTCTTTTCCCGTGCTCCAAGCTGTCCTTTGAAGGTTTTGATTAAATCAATTTCTTTGTCACAATAGTATAACATATAATCCTATAGTGCCCCACTAGCAAACATTAGGGAGTCCCTCTAAGATCACTTTTTAACACCCTGATCCTAAGATTACCACTAATTAGAAGAGTGTGTTGTTCACCTGCCACAGGTCAAATGCCAGTCAACATAAAATGGGAAATCATTCTTAAGCATATATTTTCTTAATTCCTCTGTTTGAGGAAGTCACTTTTTCTTTTTCTTGTTCTTATTTCAAGTTAGACAATAGAGGTCATTTACTTTTGCAATTTGGTATTTTAAACAAATTTCCTTACTTTGTAAGGATTTTATTTGCTCCTTACGGAAAAACTACTTAAATATGACAGCAGGTGGAATGCTTTGAAAGAGAACACAAACAAAAGTTAACAGACCCATAAGAAACTGAGATAGTGGAAGTAGCTGAGTTGTAAGGTGGAGTTTCTTTGATCCCCAAATTATTCTGGATGAAGAATTCATTTCCCATAGGGGTACAATCTCTTCAGAGTTGCTCTTGACAATTGAGAGAATAAACAATCTGGGACTTCAGGAGGACAATTCACAACACCAACTGCTTCTACCAATTAAAAATTTCTTCCACTACCATGGGAAAGTCTTGGGAAAGCTTGTTTGTTTTGTTTTTCTTTAAGGGACTAGTCAATACCAGGAAACTTTATACCATACAATTCCTTGACCCTACAGAATTCATTCCACTCTTTATTTATTTTGCCTCTGGTAGAATCATAGAAGTAGAGCTATGAGGAAAATGTGTTGTTTTCTCTGCTTTGCCCTACTCTTTGCAATATATTTTTTAAATATATAATGCACAATTACCTTATAGAATTCATTCATTTAACTAAAAAATATTTACTAAGCTGATTTTTTTCAAAAGTACAAAAAAAAGTACATCAGAATTTAATACTCTAACTGGGAAGATAAAACTTATGAACATGAAAAGTTAGTTATTCACTTATAAAATTAATATGAAAACATGTTTTGCATGATAATACAAGAATAACTCAGATGGAATTGCTTGCCAGCTACAGGAGGAGGGGGAAGGGAAACAATTTGGATTATAAAACTTTGGAAAACTTAAGTGAAAATGTTATTAAAATTAAAAATAATTTTAAAACATAAAAGTGATAAACAAATTTGATTTCAGATACTTCCTAAATGTATGACCCTGGGCAACGTGTTTGCCTAGCCCTTGCCCTTCTGTCTTAAGAGTTGTCACCAGGACAGAAAGGGTCTTTATCTTTAAAAAAAAAAAGGGGGGGAGAGAGAGAACTATAGAAGAAAAAATTAGAAAGGGGATTAAAATCTTGGCATAAAAGGTATAAAATCTTGCCCACAAAACAATCTCCCTAAAAATTAGAATGAACTAAATCGAACCCAATGATTCCACAAAACAAGAGCTATTAAAATAAAGTCAAATGACTGGGAAAAGTGAAATTGTAAGATATTTCATAGCAAAAACCACTAATTGAGAAGAGTTTAAGAAAAAAACTTAAAATCTTTGAAATACCTGAACACCATGATCAAAACAAGAACCTATACAACATATTTCAAGAAATTTTAAGAGAACTGCACAAAAAAGAGCAAAGTAGAAACTAAAAGAATTCACTGGTCTCCTAAAAAACCCCCAAAATGAAAATTTCTAGGAACAGCATATCTAAGTCTAAAGCTTCTAGATTAAAAAATAATACTTCAAGCAACCAGAAAGAAAGAATTCAAGCAGTAAGGAGCCATAGTCAGGATTACATATGATTTAACAACTACAACTATAAGGGAACAGAGACCTTGGGAATACAATATTCCAGACAGCAAAGGATAAAAGCTTATAGCCAAGAATAACTTACCCAGAAAAAACAAGTATAATCCTATAGCAGAGAATTGGACCTTTAATGAAAGACTTCTAAGCACTCTTGATAAAAAGAACTAACCAGAATAGAAATTTTGAAATTCAAACACAAACAGAAGAGAAATATGAACATAAATGAGTAATTATCAATGAAAAATTATAAAGGTCTAAATAAGAATAAACCACTTACCTTCTAATATGGGGAGATGAAACAAAGAGGAGGAAGGGATAGAATAATACTAAGCAGAAGAAATTCTAAGGCTATAAAAACTAGAGCACTTCTTGAAGTGTTCTGAGGGAAACCTAAGGAGTTGATTACTATCAATTGGTGAATGTGTGAACAAGGTATGGTAAATCAAAGATAACGGAGTACTACTATGTTAAGAGAAATGATGGAGATGGTTTCAGAGAAACTTGGAAAGACTTGTATGAACTGATATAAAGTGAATAGAAATAGAACAATTTATACAATTACAATATGGTAAAGACAAATAATTTTGAAATGAATAAGGAACTTTGATAAGTTTAATGACTAATCACAATTAAAGGACTAATGATGAAACATTCTACCTAATGGAAGGTGAACGACTCAAAATGCAAAATGAGACATACCTTTCTGAACACAGCCAATGGAAATTTGTTTTGATTGAAACCAGGGTTTGGTTTTTCTTTTGTTCTCAATTGAGATGGGTTAAGGGAGGAGGAGGAAATGTATATATACACATATACATATTGATTTAAACAAATTATATCATTTTTTAAAAGGACAATAAGAGCTGAAAAAAAGGTCAAAGGATGAGCTCCTAAAAAAGGAAGGGGGATAAGGAGTGCAGAGGGTGGAGGAGAAAGAGTCAAAATAGTGCAGGAATTGACTCATTTACATGCCAGTACAAATTAAAAATTCCAGCTATTGAATTAAGAACCCACTATTCAACAAATAAGATGGGAAAACTGGAATGTTGTCTGGCAGAAACTAAGTATAGACCAACATCACACCATATGTTAAGATAAAACTCTAAGTGGATACATGATTTAAATTACCTTTTGGATCCCGATTAGAGAAACAATTCATGACCGAATTGACAGAGTATCATAAAGAATAAAATGATGAGTTTTGATTATACAAAATTAAAAGGGTTTTGCACAACTAAGAGCAGCACAGTTAAAAAGGGAAACATCTAGATTACTGGGAGGAAAAATGATTAAAGCAGATTTCTCCCAAAAAGGTCACATTTCCAAGATATATAAAAAGAACTGATTCAAATTTGAAAGAAGAGTCATTCTCCAATTAATATATAATTGAAGGAATGAACCATCAATTCTAAGGAAACCACCAGTTTTCTAAGGAAAAGTAGAAGTTATCAACAGCCATATAAATAAAATTTCCAAATGACTAATAATTAAATTACAAATTAAAAGCAATTCTGAAATCACACCCCAGTTGAAATCAAAAATGACAAATGTTGAAAGGGTTATATGAAAATTGGCACATTAATATATTGTTGGACTGTGCTGTCATTTTAGAAAGTAATTTTAAGTTATACTGCAAAGTATACCTTTTGAACCTTCCATGCCAATCTGTAAATCTACATCCCACTGAGATCTAAGGGGGGAAAAAAAACAAAACTTACACACAAAAATATTTGTAGCTGTCTTTTTTGGAATGGCAAAGAACTAGAAACTTGGGGAATGGATCCATCGATTGGGCAATGGCTGAACAAATTATGGTATAGGAATACAATGGAACACTTTCATAAAGTCATAAAAACCATGAGTTTCAGAGAAACCTGGCAAGACTTGTCGTAACTAAATCATAGTGAAGTTAGTAGAACCAGGAGAAAACTATATACAATAACAACAGTCCTGTAAAGACACACAACTCTGAAAGACTTAAGAACTCTATCAATGACCAATGGGAGAATAGTGAAGTATGCTACCCACTTCCTGATAGAGGTAATGGATTCAAGTTGCAGAATGAGGCATACTTTTTTATTTTAGGACATGACAAAAAAAAATTTCTTTTTCTGGATTTTGCTTTTCTACTGAAGTTGGGATAGGTAAGAAAGAAAATATGTTTATTAATTTTTAAAATAATAAAAATTTTTAAAGCAAAAAACAAAGTACTGGCTCAGATCAATTCATCTCCAACTGGTGAGTTCCAAATGAAGAACTTCCATATTTAAGCCTCCTGCATATGTGAGTGAAGTTCTTCCATAGCAACACTCTGAAGATCCCTAGAGTCTTTTCATCTGACCTGCAGCTGAACCCTTTTATATGAGGTGTCCCCCAATTAGAAAGAGCTCCTAGAGAGCAGGGGCTATATTGCTTTTCTAATTATATCCCCAGCATTTGGCACTGTGCTTGGCATGTAGTAATATCTTTTTCCAACATTCATTCATTCATTCAAACTAGTAAAAAATCAGAAGCTACTCAAGTTTTTGAGAAAGGGATTGAAAATTATTTTGGGAAGATTATTTAGAGATAACAGGACTATATCAACTATGTGAAAGGGGAGGGTTATGAGTCAGGCAGATGAAGGGGCATTATTCAGCTTCAAAAAGAATAGTCTGAATGAGAGGGGAGATGAAAGGAGGAGAGAGGAAACTCTGGAAGAGATGGATAGTTGTTACTTGTTATGTATTATAAATGACTAAATTAGTAAAGTAGGGGAGAATCCTCTAGAGGCAATACTTCTTTTTGCTTTCACCCCATAAACTCACTGAGGTCTTCTCCTCTTATTCATCATAACCCCATTGATAAATTGCCTAACTGGTCCCAAATGGCATCATAAACAACTGTCTGTGTGTCCCATACTCTCATATTCCTCAGTCCATTGCTATAATCAAAGATCCCATGCAGCACTATCCTGAAAGCTCCTCCCCAAAACCCCAAGGGAGGAAACATCTCATACTTATCAGAAATAAGACTTTTCCTATACAAAAATCTAGGGAATTGCCACATCTTGCTCCAATCAGGAAAGATATAGAAGTCAATAATATCCTACTTCCATCTCCCTATATATAAAATGTCCCTTACAATGATTTATCTGTGAAAACTTGGCTACTCTCAACAAAGCAATGATCTAGGACAATCCTGAAAGACTTATGATGGGGAATTGCTATTCACCTCCAGAGAAAGAACTGTTGGGAGTTGTCTTTCATATCAGTCTATGTTTTAATTTGGAAGTCTGGGTTATATATGAGTGTGCTCTTACAACAATGAGCAATATGGAAGCATGTATTGCATGACAATAAAAACAATTTTAATTATATAAACCAGGATGCCTATATTACATGGGGGGTGGGGGGGGGGGAGAGAAGACCCATCCCTTAATCAGCCTCCTTTGAACAATAAGTCTTGTGTATGGTTTTCCTTTTGTCCTTCCAACTATGAACACATGGGATAATCAATATTATGCACTCATGTGGAGGCATTTGCCATCCAAATAAAAGAATCTAAATAGGAAAGATGGCAAAATCTCTTCCTCATTTTTAAATTCCTCAAACTCAAAAAACCTTCACTCCAATTGTTAGTGAGTGCCCCTAATTCAAGTACAGAGAAGAGGATAGATATGAGATATTTCAGAAATAGAACTTACAATATTTAGTAACTCACTGTATGGGAGTGGATGGTCAAGAGTGAATGAATTGAGGATAGCTCCTAGGCTGCAAATGAGTACTAGAATAATGGTAGGGTGCTTTATGTAAAACAATTAAATTTAGAGGCAGAATCAAGTCAGCAAAGCAAGATGAGCATTTTAACTAAGCTCTCCCATTAAACACTCCTCTAAATAAAAAGCTATATAAAACCAAATTCTGAACAAGACCAAAGTCACAGTGAGTCATTTCTCCAGCCTAGGATAGTTTAAGAGAAAGGCTAGAAAGAGAAGTCCTGAGGCTGACTGGGAGGCCTGGCCCTGAAGAAATAGCAGAGATGTGGGTCTTGGAGGTAGTAACAGAAGCTGTGTGGCAGAACCATGAGCGCATAGTATCCAAAGAATGTTATGGGGACAGAACACCTGGTCAGAAGTCAGAAAGGGATTCCAGGGGACCCTTGTGCCAGTACTGGGCACAGGATCAGGTGTCAGTTGGCAGAACCATCAACCAACATTCAGTTCCAGGTCACAGTTCCAAGATGGAAAAAGACAGTTGCAATCTAGAGGAAGCAGGAGCACTATCTGGGAAAGGTTCAGGGTACAGACCAGAAGGGCAATGACCAGAGAACTCTTTCCAAATCACACAACTTTAGAGGCACAAAAAAACTTAACAGACTTATGAAAGTAGCAAAAGGACATGAAAGACAGAAGCTCAGGGCAGACATCCTCCCAAAACCCAGAAGTGAGCAGAACCCAACCCAAACATAAAGATCAAGGTTAAGAAATGGAAAATATGAAATAAAAAATTCAAAATACCATGAAACCACAGTCAGAATCACATAAGATTTAGCAGTCATCACCATAAAGAAGTGGAAGGCTTGTAATGTGATGTTCTAGAGGTCAAAAGAGCTAGAATTAAACCCAATTAATAATATACCCAGAGAAACTAAGCATAATCCTTGGGGATGAGGGGAGGATTTAATAAAATGAAGGACCTTTCAAGAATTCTTGATGAAGCCAGAGCTGAAAAAATCTGACATTCAAACATAAGATATAAAACAAACATAAAAAGATCAACATAAGTAAGAAATTAGAAGGGTCTTATAATAAGGGTAAACTTTATATTTCCAAATGAGAAGATGATACATTTAATCTCTAAGAACTTTATCATCATTAGGGCAATTAGAAGTCTACTTGGAGTTCAAGGGTATGAGTCTTAAAACATTGGGATGATCACAAAAGAAGCACACAAGGCTGAAAAGGGGATTCAGTGGGAAAGGGCAGAAGAGAGGAAAAATGAGGAAAGTATGTCACATAAAAGAGGTGGTTTTTTAAATGGAGTGGATGGGAAACAGGCAACACTTGACCCTCACTCTAATTTGAACTCATTCAAAGAGGGAAAAATATATAAATACACACAGTTAGGTATAGAAATTCATCTTACCCACTAGAGAAAAAGGAAAGGAAGGAACTAAGAGAAAGAGGGTAGATGGGACAGCTGGGTAGCTCAGTGGATTGAGAGCCAGGCCTAGAGATGGGAGGTCCTGGGTTCAAATTTGGCTTCAGTCATTTCCCAGCTGTGTGACCCTGGGCAAGTCACTTAACTCCCATTGCCCAGCCCTTACCACTCTTCTGCCTTGGGACCAATACACAGTAATGATTCTAAGATGGAAAATAAGGGTTTAAAAAAAAGGGGGTAGAGAAGAAGGGGAGCATAAGAAAGTGTAGATTAAAGAAGGCTGTGGTCAGAAACAAAGCCAACTTTGGAGGATGGGACAGGATTGTTTTTAAAAAAGTGAAATAGAAGAGATAGGATAGAGAGAAATGCACAATTAGCCATCATAATTGTGAATGTGAATGAAAGAAATTCATCCATAAAGCAGAAGAGAATAGCAAAATAGATTAAGAACCAGAATCTAACAAAGTTTTTTTTATAAGAGAGACACTTGAAGATACACAGGGTTAAAATAAGGAGCTGGAGCAGAATTTATTATTTTCAGCTGAAGTAAAAAAGGTATGGGAAACAATCATTATCTCAGACATAGCAAAAGTAAAAATAGACCTTTAATGAGATAAGTAGAGGGAACTCCATTTCACTAAACAGTACCAGAGAGAATGGATTAAAATCAATACTGAGCATATATACATCAAATGACATAGCATCTAAATTCTTGAAAGTTAAATTAATTATAAGAGGAAATATAGTCAAACCATATTGGGGTGGGGTCTTCAATTTACCCCTCCCAGATATGGATAACTCTAACCATAAAATATACAAGAAATAAGATGAGATGAAAATTTTTAGAAACATTAGCTATGAGATACCTCTAGAGAAACACCAAATCAAAAGAGAAGTAAACCTTTTCTCAACTATAAATGGTATTTTCAGAGAATTTGACCATATATTAGTATATAAAACCTCACAAAAAATGTAGAAAAACAGAAATTCTAAATGAAATGCTTCCTTTGGGGGATCATAACAAGATAAAAATTACATTTTATCTATAAAAGACCTTTGAAGCACTGATTAAAAATTAATTGGAAACTAATCTAATCCTAAAGAATGAGTGGGCCAAAGAACAAATTACAGAAACAATAATTTCATTAAAGGTAATAGCACTGAGACAACATCATAAAATTTGTGGGATGCAATCATAGCAGTAGATAGGGGGAAATTTATGTCTCTATAAACTCTTATATCAACAAAAACAAAAAAGACCAGATGAACAAATTGGCACGAAACTAAAAAACTAGAAAAATAAATTAAAATTATTCATTAAACACCAAAATAGAAATTCTGACAAAAAAGATTTTAAAAATCGAAAGTAAAAAAAAAAAATCATTGAACTAATAAATAAAAACAAGAACTGGTTTTATGAAGTAAAAAATGAACTGTTGGGTAATTTGTTTTTTTAAAAAGGAATGAAATAAAATTATCAATATAAAAAATGAAAAGGGTGAAAGCATAACCAAAGAAGATGAAACTACAGTAATTATTAGGATCTATGTTACCCAACCATATGCCAAAACTGACAATCTAAACTAAATGGATGAGTATTTACAAAAATATAAATTGTTCATGTTAGCAGAAGAAATGGAATTCTTGAATAATCCTATCTTAAAGAGAAAGAAAACTGTAAACCAATTTTCCTAATATTGATACAAATTTTAAAATAAAATATCAAGAGAGATAACAGAAATTTATCACAAAGATCATACACTATGATCCAGCTGGGTTTTATCTAGTTTTACATGGATACTTCAATTTTAGGAAAATGATAAGCATATCTCATTTTACATGCACAATTCATAAGTACTGCATTTTTTTTTGCAAATTGAAAGCAATTCTGCATCAAGCAGTCCATTAACATAATTTTTCCAACATGCACTTGCATTGTGTCTGTGTCATATTTTGATAATTCTTGCAATATTTCAAACTTTTTCATTATTATAATATCTGTTATAGTGAGATGTGATCAGTGATCTTTGATGTTATTATAGTAATTGCTTTGAGGCACCACAAACTGCACCTACGTACGATGGCAAATTTAACTGATAAGTATATATGTTCTGATTGCTCCACTGTCCAGTAATTCATCTCTATACCCCCCAATTCATTGAGAGGAAACAATATTGAAATCAAGCCAAATAATAAATACAATGGCCTAAGAATTCAAGTGAAAGAAGAATCAACTGATATGGTAAACTTCAATTGTTGCCTTATTTTAAGAAATTGCCCCAACCACCCCAACCTTCAACAACTGCCACTCTAATTAAGTCATCAGCCATCTACAGTGAGCCAAGTCCCTCCACTAACAAAAAGATTACATGCTAAAGGTTCAGATGAGATGATTTATCAATAAAGTATTCTAAAATTAAGGTACATACATTAGTTTTTAAGACATAACACTACTGCACACTTAATCAGCAATAACATTATATAAATGTAACTTTAAATGCACTGAGATACCTCAAAACAAATGTGACTCACTTTATTGTGGTGACCTGAAACCAAACTCACAGTATATCCAAGGTGTGTCAGAATAAACATAACCAACTATATCAATAACAAAAACAACAAAAATCATGTGATTGTATCAACAGATGCAGAAAAAACTTTTGTTAAAATACAATATTTGTTTCTAGAAAACACTAGAAAACAGGAGAAAATGGAGCTTTTCTTAAAATTATAAGTAGCGTTTATCTAAAACCAAGAGCAAGCATTATCTGTAATGGGTGTAAACTAGAAGTCTTTCCAATAAGATCAGGGATGAAGCAAAGTATCTATTATTACTTAATGTTGTTCAAAAAAATGTTAGCTACATCAATAAGACAAGAAAAAAACTGAAGGAATAAACAGAGAAAGAAGAAACAAAATTATCACTTTTTACAGATGGCATTATAGAATACTTATAGCACTCCTTGAATAAAAAAAAGTTGAAACAATTAACACCTTTAGCAAAGTTGTAGGATATAAAATAAACCCACACATATTTTGAGCATTTCTATATATTGCCAACAAAACCCAGCAGGAAAAGATAGAAAGAAAAAGCATTTAAATTAACTGCAGACAGTATAAAATACTTGGGAGACTGTCAGGACACACACAAACAATTTAAAAAACACTCTTTGCAGAAAGTCACATCTAAATAATAAGAAAATATTAATTATTCAGGGGCAGGGCAAGATAATAAAAATGACAATACTGCCTGAATTAATTGACTTATTCAGTACCAAACTACCAAATAATCATTTTATAGTTAAGAAAAAAAATTAACAAAATTCAACTGAATCAATGTGAAGTTAAATAGCCTAGTAGTACCAGGTCTCAAAATATATTACAAGGCAGTAATCATCAAAACAATTTGCTACTGGAAAAGAAATAGAGCAGAGTATCACTGAAACAGATTAGGTATGCAATATATATAAGTAAACGATCACAATAATCTTGTGTTTGATAAACTCAAAGATCTCAACCATTGTGGCAAGAATACATTATTTGACAAAAAATGTTGGAAAAACTGGTTAAATAGTCTGACAGAAATTAGATATAGACCATTATCCCATACCACTTACCAAAGTAAAGTCAAAATGGGTACATAGTTAGACACAAAAATGAATATTACAAATGAATTTGGGGGATATGGAGGAAATTATCTGTCAGATCTATTAAGAATGGGAGAGAACAAGAACAAACAAGATCAATTCATAGGAAGTAAAATGAATAATTTTGACTCTATTAAAGTTTTTACACAAATAAAACCAATGCAGCCAAAATTAGAATAAAAGCCTGGGGAAAATTTTTGGCATTAACTTTTTCTGATAAAGGTTTCACTGCTCAAATATATAGAGAACTGGGCCAGATTTATAAAAACAGGAGCCATTACCCAATTGATAAAGGATCAAAAGATATAATAGTCAACTTATAACAAAGGAAGAAATCAAAACTATTAATCATCACAAAAAATGCTCACTAATAATTAGAAAAACGCAAGCTAAAAAGCTAAAACAACTGAGGCACCACCTCATACCCATCTGATTGGCTAACATGACAGAAAAGGAAAACGACAACTGCTGGAAGAGATGTGAGAAAATAAGTACTTCAATGAATGTAGCTCTGTGAATTGGAGAACAATTTGGAACTATGCCCGAACAACTATAAAATATATGCCTTATATATAAAGTATATATATCCTTTGACCCAACAATACTGCTACTTGGGTGTATAACCCAATGAAAGCAAAGAAAAAAAGGTAAAGGACTTATATGAACAACAATAAATTTATTATTGTCCAATTGTTTAAGAGTCATGTCCAACTTTTCATGACCCCATTTTGGGTTTTCTTGGCAGATACTGAAGTAATTTACTATTTCCTTTTCCTGTTCATTTTACAAATGAGAAACTGAGGCAAACAGGGTCACGGTTTATAAGTGTCCAAGGACACATTTGAACTCAGTTAAATTAATCTTCTTGATTCCAATCTGAAATTCTACCCATTGCACCACCTAACAAAATTTTATAGCATTTCTTTTTGTGGTAGCAAAGAATTGGAAACTGAAGAGATATCTATCAATTAAGGAATGGCTGAACATACTAGAATCTATAATAACAGAATACTATTGTGCTCTAAGAAATGACTAAAAGGAAGGTTTCAGAAAAACCTGGAAAGTCTTATGGACTAATGCAAACTGAAGTGAGCAGAACCAAAACAAACTAGATAGCAACAGCAACTGGAAAGGTAATCAAGTGTGAACTCAGCAACTGATGATCCACCACACCAAAGGATCATGAAAATGTTCTCCATTTCCAGAGACCTTGATAGATCTAAGTGCATACTAAAGCATACTATTTTTCATTTTATTTTTCTTGTTGTTTTTTTTAATGGGGGTTGGGGGAGGGGAGTAGGAAGGGAATGGGCAAGGTTAAGGAGGAAATGTTTTGCATAATTTTAAGGATATCTATATTTCTTGCCTTCTCAAGGCAAGAGAGAAGGGTTAGAGTAAAGGAAAGAATTTGGAGCTAAAGATAAATGTAGAAATGAATAATTAAATTTGATAAAGATGATGTGGGCACAAAAAGGATCTCGTGCATTTACCCCTATAATTTTATTTTAGGCTTCTTATTGTTAGATTGTTTTGGTCATGTCCAACTCTTCCTAATTCCATTTGGGGTTTTCTTGGCAAAGATTCTGCAGGGGTTTGCAATTCCAACTCCAGCTCATTTTACAGATGAGGAAACAAAGGCAAAAAGAGTAAAATGCCTTGCCCAGGGTCACATGACTAGGAAGGATCTGAGGCCAGATCTGAATTCTGGTCTTCCTGACTCTAGGACTAGCACTTGATCCACCGGGCCATCTAGCTGCCCTTCATTTAGATTACTTAGTACTGAAATTATCTGAGAAGTAAAAATAGATCTAATCTGCCATGTTAATTTTAATCAAGGTTCAGGTCCTTAACCTGTAAGTAGCCCTTCTTCTCTCCATCTGCAGAAAAGAAAAGTTAAGGGCAAAGTAGGAGTAGGGGAAATTTTTAAACTAATTTTCTGACTCTGACTGCATTGACTGACAATTATCTTTTGAAATATTCTTGAATTATTATTCTTTTTTAAAAGGCCTTAAACCACTTTTAAAATTAATTTTCAAATCACTAGGAGCTCCTTATCAACAGCTAGGATATGCCAGATAAAATATGGGTTTCAATCAATTACTTTAGAACCATAACATCTATGAATCTGTTTTTCAAAAGTTCTAAACAGCACATTCAAGGAATTTGGGTTCTCATGGATTTCATTTCTCAAAGCCTTTTGGAATAGTATCCAAGCCTCATCACCACCACCCAAACCAACCAATTCTTCATATGACAAGCATGTTAAAAGCAATCAAAGAAATAGAATCTAAAAGATGGGAAGACGGAATCCAATTGTTACTATAGGACAATTTTAAGGAAAAAGGTAATTTTAAAAATCTGAATGACTGAGAATAATATCCTTTCACACTTGACTGTTTTATCATAGAAAAGGCTAAACCAAGAACCTCTAACACATGATGCCAAGCTTTATGCTTTTTATGAACAATCACTCCATCTATGGAGGATCTAGGGAAGTCATGTCTCATCTAACACCACATTTGCAGGTAGATAAAACTTATTCCAAGAATCCCTTAGCCATAACTAGCACAGTTTGGGATACCCAGTGGATCATGTGATGAAATGGGTATAGTAAGACTAAGTAACCATGGCTAAAATCTGATGTAAATAACAGAAATAGTGACCAAAATAGATTAATTGAACAAACTTCAAATGTCATTTTATCTTGGCAACTTTACTGTTCATTTTATCACTCTAGACACTCAATTTTTTCATCTACAAAACTGGGATAATGAAAACTTAAAGAGTACCCAAAATATAGGGCTGTTCTTTTAAGAATAAAATGAGACACTGTATACTCATTAGAGACAAAACTATAATACTGTATATATTCTTTTTACGTCCAAACAAAAATAACCCCCAGATTTCTTTTTATATCAGCATTTTGCTCAAATGTAAACTCTAGTAAGGGTAGTATATAAAAGAAATGATCTTTGTAGCACTTGTTGGCATTTTCTGTCTTCACTCTACAATATATATTTAGACAACAATATATAAAGCACAGTGCTAGACTTTGCTATGACTAAGGACTACTGACTAGGAGCCACAAAAGGCTTCCAAAACCATAGGAGAAAATAGAGAACAATACAATCAAGTCCCTACTACTGACCAAATAGTAGAGAGAACTAGATTCTAGGCTTATCAATTCTAAAAGTCAAGAATGAGAACAAATTGAAAAATCTTTTAGACAGCAGAAAAAATATCCGAAGTATATGCTGTATCCATGCCAGCCCCTAAAATATAGTTAACGATAAACACAAAAAAAGAACTATCAAGGGCTCACTGCTGCTTTTTGGTTAAAGAATTTATATCCGTAAAGGAGCAGCATTTGTTCCTTCTCCATTCTAACTGCCACAATCAGAAAATCCTAACAACCTTCAACAGGGAGACTCCTACATTTTTAGTGGGGAGGGAAGGAGTCCAAGAAAGGCTTCAAAGACAAAGTGATACTTGAGCAGAGAGACTGAGAAGTGAGGTAGGAGGACATTCCAGATAGTGAAGTCCCAAGTGTGGAGATGGAAGGATAATGGCAAGTCCAGTCTGGCAAGCCCCCTAAATTCAGAAGGGGAGGAATGTAGATTGGGACCAGCTAATCAGAGGAATTCAACAACTGTAAGTTAGCATTTACAGTCTTTTAAGGTTGGCAAAGCACTTCACCCGTCATCTCATTTGATCCCCACAACAATTCTATGAAATAACTACTATAGTTATCCCCATTTTACTAAGGCTCAAAGAGGATTAAATGACTTGCCAGGTCACACAGCTAATAGGAGTCTGAGGCAGGATTCTAACTCAGGCCCTCTGCTTTCAAGTCCAATACTGTACCTATTCACCGCACTGTCTAGCTGCCTTATTCTAAAGATACTAGGGAACCACGACAGTTTGTTGAGTAGGAAAGTGACACAGTCAGCTGCACTTTAGTAAAATCACTTTGATGGCTGAGAGAAGGATAAATTGGAGAAGAAAACGCTTGGGGACAGACTAATTAGGACTTGGGCTGTTGAGATAGTCCAAAGGAAAAGTGATGGAGACCTGTACCAGGATAGTAAGTGTATATGTCAAGTTTCCATTGTCTAATTTGTCAGGTTAACCTTCCTATAGTACTACCTTGTCACATTCCTATTCAAATCCCTAAATGCCAAACTTCTTACCCTTGTAATTAAAAACCTCCACAATTTAGCACACACCTACTCCAAATGCTAAGCAATCCAAATGCATAATACTTAAGAGACTTAGAATTGGAAGGAACATTAGAGATTACCTTCTCCTCTCCCTCCTCTCTAAAAAAAAAAATCTTTGCTTTCCCACATCTTTATTTATACTTTTCCCTGTAACTTAAATCTAACCCCATCTCTAGTTAAAATGCTCAAGGCCTTTTGTCCATAAAATCTTTGCCAATTAAAAGCTCTCCACTATAAACCTGCATAGCTGCTCATTTGTATCATTCATCATATAAATTGTCTAATATCTTTCTAGGATGTAAATTCCTTCAGGGAGGGAGAAATGTATCTCATCCAGAGCTGGGTTACCTAGTCATTCACCATGGTAAATGAATCAATGAACGAGAAAGAAAAGTGAATAAATACTTTGGTCCAGAGAAATGCAAAAAAAAATTTTTTAAATCACATAGAAGGATTATTTGAGAAGGAAGTGAAAAGAATATGAAAACTCCATTTTCAATGTACCTTCAATCACCATCAAATTTCCTCATCACCCCAGATGTTGTTTAAATGAAGTTATCAAGGAGGTACAAAGCTGATTCATTGACAGTCAATCAGGGGTCTGAGTCTGGAACACTTCTCACAATTAGATCACTCCAATCAATCAAGAAGCATTTTTTTAAGTACATACTATATCCCAGGCATTAAGGATACAAACACACAGAAAAAGAATGAGTACAAGCCCCAAGGAAACATTCTATAGAAGAAACATGTATGCATATAAACATATACAAAGTAAATACAAGTTAGTGTAAGGAGAATGGCAGAAACGAACAGGAGAAAAAGAGGTTGAGAAAGATCACCAGTAGTTGCCAGTACCTAAGAAGATATAAGAAGCAGAGTGGCGAAGGGAGGGCATTCCAAATATGAGTAGAAAGGAGATGGAATGTTGAATGTATACAAGCAAGAAGAAAAGATGGGCATAAGAAAATGAAAAGAGGAATAATATGTAGGATTAGAATAGATTAGAGCCAAACTACAAAGGATTCTAAATAAAAAGGGGGGTGAAGGAAAGGTATTTTCCGTATCCTCACCCTTAAGATGGATTTTCTGAAAAACATGCAAAATAACAATGTTCTTGACTAAACTTAGCATATAGTACGTCTGTTCTATGGTTCCATTACCTCTCAATTTAATCCATATTTTGTTCAATAATTTATTATACTGCCTGCTAAATTCAAATGTGAATAGTAAGCTCCTTAAAGGAAAGGATTATTTCATTTTTGTCTTTGAATTCCCAGGACTGAGGTACAGGGTCTGGCACAGAATAAGTAATCATTTTTTAATCGCTCAATTAAAAAATGTTGCAGATGAGAATTCTTGTGGGAATAGAATTTAAAACTTTCTAAGAGTTTTAGGAAATGTAAGATTCTTTCCTTTGGGCTGTTTGAATAGCCGCTATCTGTTACAGTTACTAAAAACACTGAATGCTTGGATTGAGTCTCATTTACACTATCCTTGTAGCTTCTAGACAAAAATTATAATATAGGTCTTCAGTTTCATCTACACCATGTATCTATCCAGTCTTGTCAGTGATCACTTAACTGTGAAAAGCACTTCTTTCATACAGAAAGCAGTGTTATACTGGAAAGACCTCCAGGAATTGATGCAGAGTGAAATGAGCAGAACCAGGAGAACATTGTACACAGAAAATGAAACACTGTGGCACAATCAAATGTAATGGACTTCTTTACTAATAGCAATGTAATGAATGATCCAGGACATTCCATAGGAACTTAGGAGAAAGAATGCTCTCCACATCCAGAGAAAGAACTGTGGGAGGAGAAACACAGAAGAAAAACATGATTGATCATAGGGTTGGATGGGAATATGATTAGGGTTTTGATGTTAAAAGATCATTCTATTGCAAATAGAAGTTGCATGGAAATAGGTTTTGAACAATGATACATATATAACCCAATAGAATTGCTTGTCAGCTCTGGGAGGGAGGAGGAAAGAGCATGAATCATGTTGGCAATCAATCATACTTCCCAGATGCCAACATGCCTGGTATGCTACATGTAACTATGGAAAAATATTGTTAATTAATTTTTAAAATTAAGTTATTCTATGTTTTTTAAAAAATAAAGTAGTGTGTTACCTCTTATAGTACTTCTTGGTGTTCTTTATTACACTTATATGATGAAATACAGGACATTACATGTTCTATTAATGAATTAAATGTAACAACATTCAATCAATAATGCATACTGCTTACATGGTGTAGAAGGGAATCCAGCCAAGTAGAACTGCTACCAATAATAATAAATATCAAAGAGAAAAAGTATACTATAAAGTAATAATCAACACTGTTTGGTATCAATTCTTTAAAAAGTAAACAAGAATAAGCAAGAATCAAAAATAAACTCAGCAAGTCTAGTGTTTTTCTTTTTTAACTGGGTTCACAAAAATAACAAATTACTCAAGGAGGGTCTCCCTAATTCAACAATAACTGCTGGGAAAACTAAAGAGAAGTTTGCCCTGCTCCCCAAATTAGTTTAGGCCAGTATCTTACACTAAATTTCAGAGAGCTAAATGACAAATATGAAAAATCATATAATTTGAGAGAAAAAGAAAGAAATGGAAGGAGCTATCTTTCACTACTATGGGATAGAAGGAGGGGAGTGTTAATAAAAGCAGGAAATAGGTGTGATCATAAAAGGTCAATAATCTTTGACTATGCAAAACTGAAAAACTTTTGCACATAGAGAATGAAAGCAAAGTATTTTGGACACAGAATCATTCACTAAGAAACCGGTCAAAGGTAATGGACACTTATCAAAAGAACTGTAAACTATAAAAGACTACTTTCTAACTACCCCAAATCACTAGTGAAAAATACAAATTAAAATAATTTTGAGCATTCATCTCTTTCTAAGCAAAATGGCTATGGTAGACAAGGGATTGAAATGGGCAATACTAGAGAGTCTACAGAAGAATAAGCATAACTGTGCTGTGAATATAGAGATCATTCTGAGAAATCATTTGAACTTATGTATGTGCCCCATCCCATTCTCCCCACCTTCCCTTGGACTATAACTAGTTACACCATGTGAACCAGATATCACCACATGCCTAAATATTTATAGCTAATTGGAGGCATTTCTATAGAGTTTAAGGTTTGCAAAGAAATTTACAAATATTACTTCATTTGATCCTCACCACAACACTAAAAGGTAGGTGGTATTATTATCCATAGTTTATAGATGACAAAACTGAAACAGACAGAGGTTAAGTGACCCAGGGTCACACAGCTAGTGTCTAAGGCTGGATTTCAACTCAGTTCTTCCTGACTTTGTCTAGTGGTCTGTCCAGGTTATCACCTATCTTTCTATTAGAACTCCCTCCCCCTTAAAGCAAAGAATTGGAAACAAAGTAGGTGTCCATCAATTGGATAATGGTAAAAAAAAAATGTTATGGCACATGAATATAATGCAACTGATATAAGAAACAGTGATTATGAAGTATTTAGAGAAGCATGTGAAGATTTACATGAAATCAGGCACAGTGGTGTAAACAGAACCTGGAAGGATAATATACATAATGACCACAGTAATGTAAATGCAAATAATGTTAACATTGGGTTAATTACAATAACCAATCTTGGCCTAAGGAGATGAGGAAATAAATTAATGAAGAAAGCTGTCACAGGAGGAAAATGAATAATGCAGCATTCTGCCAGTAGATGCAGTTGCTTTTGCTTAACTTCTTTGTTAGAAAAGGGGGTTTACAGGCAGGTTGTATATGGAAATAACTGTTGCTTAAAAAAAGGCTATTGATGCCTTTTTAAAAAAAGGATGTATTTACAAATCTTCAAAGTTTCTATGAAGAAGCATTTATTGAGGGAGCATCTGGGTAGCTTAGTGGATTGAGAGCCAGGCCTAGAGATGGGAGGTCCTAGGTTCAAATTTGGCCTCAGACACTTCTCAGCTGTATGACCCTGGGCAAGTCACTTGACCCCCATTGCCTAGTCCTTACCACTCTTCTGCCTTGGAGCCAATACAAAGTATTGACTCCAAGATGGAAGGTAAGGGTTTAAAAGAAAAAAATTTTTTAATTTAAAAAAAGAAGCATTTACCATTTAAAATCACCCTAGACAATATAAAATACTTAGGAATCTATCTGCCGAGACAAACACAGGAACTATATGAACACAACTACAAAACACTTTCCACACAGTTAAAACTAGATCTAAACAATTGGAAAAACATTGATTGCTCATGGGTGGGATGAGCTAACATAATAAAAATGACAATCCTACCTAAATTAATTTACTTATTTAGTGCCATACCCATTGAACTACCAAAAAACTTCTTTACTGAATTAGAAAAAACCATAAATAAGTTCAGTTGGAAGAACAAAAGATCAAGGATATCAAGGGAAATCATGAAAAAAAATGCAAAGGAAGGAGGACTTGCAGTCCCAGATCTCAAATTATATTACAAAGCAGCGGTCATCAAAACAATTTGGTACTGGCTAAGAGACAGAAAGGAGGATCAGTGGAATAGACTTGGCGTAAATGATCTCAGCAAGACAGTTTATGACAAACCCAAAGACCCCAGCCTTTGGGACAAACATCCATTATTTGATAAAAACTGCTGGGAAAATTGGAAGACAGTGTGGGAGAGATTAGGTTTGGATCAACACCTCACACCCTACACCAAGATAAATTAAAAATGGGTGAATGACTTGAACATAAAGAAGGAAACTATAAGTAAATTAGGTGAACACAGAATAGTATACATGTCAGACCTTTGGGAAGGGAAAGATTTTAAAACCAAGCAAGACTCAGAAAGAGTCACAAAATGTAAAATAAATAATTTTGACTACATCAAATTAAAAAGTTTTTGTACAAACAAAACCAATGTAACTAAAATCATTAGGGAAGCAACAAATTGGGAAACAATCTTCATAAAAACCTCTGACAAAGGTTTAATTACTCAAATTTGCAAAAAACTAAATCAATTGTACAAAAAAATCAAGCCATTCTCCAATTGATAAATGGGCAAGGGACGTGAACAGGCAGTTCTCAGCCAAAGAAATTAAAACTATTAATAAGCACATAAAAAAATGTTCTACTATAATCAGAGAGATGCAAATCAAAACAACTCTGAGGTATCACCTCACACCTAGCAGATTGGCTAACATGACAGTTATGGAAAGTAATTAATGCTGAAGGGGATGTGGCAAAGTTGGGACATTAATGCATTGCTGGTGGGGTTGTGAATTGATCCAACCATTCTGGAGGGCAATTTGGAACTATGCCCAAAGGGTGATAAAAGACTGTCTGCCCTTTGATCCAGCCATAGCACTGCTGGGCTTGTACCTCAAAGAGATAACAAGGAAAAAGACTTGTACAAGAATATTCATAGCTGCACTCTTTGTGGTGGCCAAAAATTGGAAAATGAGGGGATTCCCATCAATTGGGGAATGGCTGAACAAATTGTGGTATATGTTGGTGATGGAATACTATTGTGCTCAAAGGAATAATGAAGTGGAGGAATTCCATGGAGACAGGAACAACCTGCAGGAAGTGATGCAGAGTGAGAGGAGCAGAACCAGGAAAACATACACAGAGACTGATACACTGTGGTACAATGGAATGTAATGGACTTCTCCATTAGTGGCAATGCAATGTCCCTGAACAATCTGCAGGGATCTAAAAAATACTATCTACAACCAGAGGATAAACTGTGGTAGTAAAAACACCGATGAAAAGCAACTGCTTGACTACAGGGGTGGAGGGGATATGACTGAGGAGAGACTCTAAATGAACGCTCTAATGCAAATACCAACAACATGGAAATGGGTTCGAATCAAGAACACATGTGATACCCAGTGAAATCACGCGTGGGGTATGGGAGAGGTGGTGGGAGGGGGGAGGGAAGAAAAGAAAATGATCTTTGTTTCCAATGAATAATGTTTGGAAATGTCCAAATAAAATGTTAAAAAAAAAAGAAGCATTTATTAAAAAGCTATGCTTTTCATTCTCATCCCAGTCTGAGGGAATAATTTTTAGTAGAAACAAGCACGATTTCCATAATTTGAAAAGAATTTTAAGACAATTTCTTGAACTTAAGCACTACTATGTATAGGAAAAACACTAACTGTTCCTTAAAACCTACAAGTTTGTTATTTCAAGAACCTAAAACTAGTTATGAGTTAAAGGAACAGGAATATGGTGGTTGTAATTGCATAGAGATAATTTTGACTTAAGGATCATTTACAAATTGGCTATTTTCCCACTCACCATTAAGTTGTGTGTGCATGCAATGAGGTGGGGCACAGTGGGGAGAACAATGTACCCAAGGCAGAAACATCTGAATTCAAATCTTCTTCAGACACTTACTAGCTATGTAATCCTGGAATAGTCACTTAATCCTCAACCTCAGTTTCCTCATCCAAAATGGGAATATTTGCATTTATCTCACAGCATTGTTGCAAGAACCAAAATAGAGAACATGAAAATTCCATTCAATAACCCTTTATTAAGCACCTATTATGTGCCAGTCACTGTGCCAATTACTGGCGATACAAAGAAGAAAAGCACAGGCCCTGGTCTCAAGGAGCCTAAAATCAAATGCCAGAAACAAAATGTAAACAAATCTATACAAAGCAAGCAATATACAGGATAAATAGGAAATAATTAAAAGGCACTGGGATTAAGAAGGGTTGGGGAAAATTTCCTGGAGAAGGCAAGATTTTAGTTGAGATTTTAAGGAAGTCAGGGAGGTCAGTAGTCAGGAATGAAGGAGGGAAAACATGCCAGGCAGAGAAAATAACAAGAGCAAAGAGATGGAGGGTCTTGTTCACAAAACAGTTAGAAAGCAAAGTATCACTTGGAGGGGGGGGGGGGGGGGGCGGCAAGGAAAGGCAGGTGTAGAACCGTAGAAGGGGGCCAAACAAAGCCAATTATATTTGCTCTAGGAGGCAAAGAAGAAAAGCCTCGATGTGGAGTTTAGAGTGGGGGAGTTACATGATTAGACTTGTGTTTTAGGAAAATCACTTCAATGCTAAATAAAAAGACTAGAGTGGAGAGAAGTTTGAGGTAGGCAGACTCCCCAGCAAACTATTACAATAATCCAGAACAACACTTTACAAACCTTAAGAAGCTATGTAAATGCCATCATAATTATGTTACTGCATCACAACTGCACATTTATGCTCAAAAGAGAAAATGGAAGGATTAATTAGAGAATGCAAAGGCCTCAACAACCAACCAGACTAACTCATTCACAAAAGGAATCCCCACTATTTAACTTCAGTGACAATCTCCAGCTTCTGCATGAAAACCTTCAAGATAAGGGAAGAGATCACAGCTCTAATTATTGTACTGTACATACTACTGTATAATCAGACCTCTCCTCATCTTAAACTTGTGAAATTTATTTTTGGACAGCCACGTATAAGACTTCACACACATCCAGCCATCCAATCACTTCTAAATCCATTCTTTAATTATCACTTACTTAATCCACATCTCCCCTTCACTACTGTATTATATATTACACTACTTAGATACTATATATATGTATGTATACACACACACACACACACAAACACACACACACACACACAAACACATACTATATATAAAAAGCTTGAATGAGATTTGGGTTAAACTGTGTTCACACACATTCACTCCATTAGGATCATGGAAGAGAAGAGCCAGAAGGTGGTTCTTTAACACTTAGTTAGGCCTTCACACCACACACTATAATGATGCTGCATCCATGGCCTTCACATGGTCTTAGATTGAGCTAGAAAGGGGCCTTACTTGATTAGATGGGATTTAATCCAGTCTTTACATTTTAAAGATGCAATAAATAAGACCCACCACATGGGCAATGACAATGCCATGAAAGCAGTCAAGTCATTGCCAGTATTTGAACCCAGGTCCTGACTCCAAATTGAATGATTTTCCTATCACATGAGAACTTATTATGTAAACAGTCTCCAGGTATCCCCAAAAATGTTACTACAAAGTCATGGAATTTTTCGACCTAAGAGAGATCTGAAATCTGAGATATCATGCTCAAATGCTATTGTTTAGCTAGCAATGAAGACTTGGGGTAGTTCACTGAACTTTTTGGAGGACAATTTATACTATCCACCTCCAAAAGTTTCAGGGCTCAGATCTATAGCTTCATTAGTCTTTCATCAGAGACCTCTTCCTACAGATGCATATAGCCTGGCTCTGGAAGGTTAAGTTAACTTAACTCACCTCACCCAAGAGTCACACTAGGACCAGACTCCATATCTGAACCCAAGTTTTCTGTCCACAACCCTAAAGATGTCAAACTCAAAAGAGAAAGAGATTCCTGCAGGCATATATTGACTTGGAAAACCATATCTTAACATTATCTATTTTGCATTTTTATTTATTTTTTAAATATTTTGCATTTTAGTCCATGCAGTGAGTTTAAATAATTCTATACTACATTATGCTGCTTCTCTTTACAGAGATTAAATAAGAAATATAATCTTAAGGGGCAACTAGGCAGCTCAGTAGATAGTGAGCCAAGCCTGGAGACAGGAGGTCCTGGGTTCAAATGTGACCTCAGATACTTCCTAACTATGTGACCCTGAGCAAGTCACTTAACCCCAAATTGTCTAGCCTGTACTACTTGTCTGCCTTGGAACAGAGAGTATTAATTCTAAGACAGAAGATAAAAGTATATTTCTTTTTTAAACTCATATCCTTAAATCTTGAAATAAATGTAAATATTTAATAATAATATATGTAATAAATATATTATTAGTACAAGTAGATAAGGAACCTGAAGCCCAGAAGTTAAATACTTGCCCAAAGTCATAAAACCAATCGGCTCTAGAGCCATGCCTAGAGCCCTGATCTCTGACTCATAGCTAGTGTACTTTCTATCCTTCTCTTCAGGAAAAGGCATGTAGAACTGTGAAAAAGAAAGGATTTGGCATAATGGTCAATCATCAGGGTATCAGAGAAGTAGGCATTATTCAAAGAATAGAAGCAAAAACATTTTGTGTTTCCTTAAAAAGCATCATAATTAAGCTTCTTAGCACTAATTAGAATCCAATCTTTCATTCCTTCAATCTTTAAGGAAGAAAAATCCTACTTCCTGAATTACCTATAGTACTTACTTGGTATTTCACACATCTTACTTTGTACTGTTATTTTAATGTATATAGATAATCAGGCTTGCCAACCAGGTGGTGCCCATCTTCAAGTGTCTTACAATGATTAATTTCCATGAACCAACAAAGAAAATAAATAATAAATAACATTATTAGGTATTCACTAAATGGTAACTCATATCTACTTCTTGCTCTTAACTTCTGAAAAGGTGTTAATTCAGATTTAAGGACCACATAAGGTAATTAATTCTACCTAATCTATGAATCACCAAACAACACCAAATAATAATCACTTTTTTAAATGTACAAACATTTCTCAGAAAGATGTGCTCATTTTCTTTCATTACATTGGATTGTATATTTCCATAGTGTCTATACATCCAAATGTCTAAGTTACTATGGTGTCCTTTAATGCAATGCAATGTAACTCTTGCTAATGGAAAAAAAAAAGAAATAAGTCACTACTGAGTTTCATGGCAATCACAAAATTTACAAGAGGAAACTGAGACCCAAAGAAATTAAATAACACAAAAAACTCATGACAGAGCCATAACTGAAGTTCAGATCTTTAAATTTCCAACCCAGCATTCTTTGCCACATTAAGCTGTCTTTTTTAGATCAACTCTGGCATGGATGATGTGTTTCTTTAAGGTCCTTAGAGGAAGCCAATTCTTATAGTTCTGCCAAAGACGACAAACACAATAAACGCTCACACAATTTTAGGTACCTTCTTCTCTTATACTTAAGTTGCAGGCACAGAGCTAGAAGTTTATATAATGGTAAATAATGCAGGTTTTTTTTTTCTGCACCAATAGAAATTGGAACACGAGAAGAGATGAGAATAATTTCTGCCTTAAGTCAAACTAGCTCTTTAATTATCTATCCTGGTCACCTCCTACTTTAAGTTTCTCATAATGAGTCCTTAAAAAAGAGCCCCCCTGCAAGATAAGTTTAAAATGCCAAATATCCTATTACAGTATCTAAAGAGTGAATTGATGGAAATTGCATATTAGTCCAGTGAAACTAGGAACAGTAACAAAAAACAGTAACAAATAATCAAAAGACCATAACTGGATAAAAAGATAAAAGCCCATATTAAGTTGAATTATTTCATGCACAAATGAAGTCATGACAGCTATGACTTTGCTTATGCAAATATGGATATCCTAACTCCTTACAGACTCAGAACACATACATTTTTATCAGTGTGGATGCATTCCTTCAAGAAGTACTTATTTAGCACCTGCTATATGCAGAATAAATAACTGTCTCTAGCATTAAAGAATTTACAATCTGATTGATCCAACCATTCTGGAGGGCAATTTGGAACTATGCACAAAGGGCTCTAAAAGACTGTCTACCCTTTGACCCAGCCATAACCCTGCTGGGCTTGTACCCCAAAGAGATAACAAGGAAAAAGACTTGTACAAGAATATTCATAGCTGCGCTCTTTGTGGTGGCAAAAAATTGGAAAATGAGGGGACGCCCTTCAATTGGGGAATGAATGAACAAACTGTGGTATATGTTGATGATGAAATACTATTGTGCTCAAAGGAATAATAAACTGGAGGAATTCCATGGAGACTGGAACGACCTCCAGGAATTGATGCAGAGTGAGAGGAGCAGAACCAGGAAAACATTATACATAGAGACTGATACACTGTGGTACAACTGAATGTAATGGACTTCTCCATTAGTGGCAATGAAATGCCCCTGAACAATCTGGAGGATCTATGAGAAAGAACACTATCCACATGCAGAGAAAAAACTGTGGGAGTAAAAACACCGAAGAAAAACAACTGCTTGACTACAGGGGTCTAGGGGATATGATTGGGGATGCAGACTCTAAATGAACACTCTAGTGCAAATACCAACAACATGAAAATGGGTTCAGATCAAGGACACATGTAAAACCCATGTAATATTGCGCATCGGCTATGGGCTATGGGAGGGGCGGTGGGAGGGGAGGGAGGAATAGAAAATGATTTTTGTATCCAAGGAATACTGTTTGAAATTGACCAAATAAAATTTTTATTCATTAAAAAAAAAAAGAATTCACAATCTGAACCAGAAGAACAGGCTCGTTGCAAATAGATAAACAACAAAAGAGAGCTATGAGAATTCCAGGGAGGAACAAATGGGGAGTCAGAGAAACTTTTTCATGGTGGAAATAGATCTTGGAAGAGAGCAAGAAGATATTAGGGAAGGTGAAAGACATCTACAGATTCAGGAGAAAAGTTAAGCAAAGAGAAAAACAAATCAAATCAAATGCCAGCAACTGTTTGGTTGCAGTTTGGGTGCAATGTAAAATAAAGTCTGGAAAGGACAGTCCCTAAAAGGTGGAAAGCCTTGAATGTCAGGCTAAGGAATCTAAACTTGATCTTTTAAGGGGAGTGAGCCCTGAAGGTTTCCAAAGAACAAAATGATATGATCTAAGATCCATGGAACCCAAAATTAGTGCAGTCTATTAAAGCCCCCTGGACATTTCCTTCCCTTCTCTAGGTCTAACCTTTTTCAGCAAGAGTTGAAATACACAATCTCTACAGCCCTACCAGTTTCACCATTCTGTGATTTTCCAGTTCTCTTATTTCTCTCTCCAGTCTGTAATGCCCCAATGTTTAACTAAATGTATTTAATGAACGCTAGCACCCCAAGGAAAGGAAGACATTCAGCAAGTGCTATTGGGGGGGAGGGGGAATATAAGAGATATGGTATAAAGAAAAACATTCAAAATTAGTCCTCAGGAAACTTACATTCTAGTTAAGTGTAAACACACACATTCATGTGCACTGACTTCAATCACATGTCAAGTAAATTACTGAGTTGAAAATTTCAATTAATCCTTCTTAACCCTTAAAGACAGGGAAGTAATAATTTCATGGCCTGAGGAAGTAATCATGCTGGATCTGATTAAAATCATAGAATTTTTAGTACCAGCTTTTAATATAAAAAATTTCCAAAAGGTAATTCAAGTTTTAACTTTAGGAGGTACAATTCTTAATAAAAGAAAACTTTTTGTTATTGGTTTTGTCTAAATTCATATTCTTTATTTTTTTAAAGCATTATAAGAGAACAAAACAAAGAAAAAGAAATTTTAAAAAAACAAAACAAAACTGAGCAATAACAATGTTACTATCTGGCAACAAGTACTTGATTCCCTCAAAGTGGTAGTTGTAAGTCAGTAGGCCAAACATTACCTAGAGTACAAAGATATATATCTAACAGGCCACCAGTTATATATAACAACATAGCAGCAAACATTTATGAAACACTGTGAGACAGGCATCTTTCTACAGATATTATCTCATTTGACCCTCATGACAACCCTTTAAGGTAGGTGCTATTATAATAGCCATTTTACAGATGAAAAAACTGAAGCAAACAGAGATTAAATTACTTTTCCTGAATTACATAGACATATTTGAACTCGGGTCTTCCTGACTCCAAGCCTGGCACTTTATTTACTGTGCCAGATAGGTATCCAAAGTTCTTTAGTCCTGAAAATAAAGCTAAGTGATATCAAATGATGCCTCTAACAACAGAACAAAGACAACTAGGTGAAGAAAAAGGGGAAGTGAAATCAAAAGCAAAGGAAGATAAAAGTACAGAGAAAGTGGTCCAGGTACAGGAGTTTCCTACTTCCAGAACATCTGGAGTCTCTATGTAGTAAACCTAAAAGATAGTGATGAAAAGACTTTTGGATTGCAGATCTTCAATTAGACCAGTATCAGGTAGAGCAAAAGTAGAAAGGAAAAGGAAAAAGAAAAACCAAGTGTTTTACTAGGCAAACAAATCTAGCCAACAGAATGCTTTTAGTCATTGAAGAAAAATAATCTTCCATTTAATTTAAGAGTTCAGATACAATTATGAATTTCAATGATTAAAAAAACAACACTTAATGGGGGAGGGAAGCGAAATGGATTATGCCAGAAATATAGTTTTACAGAATTAACTACTTGGAAGCATGGAAACAAGCTGGAAATTACCATGCAAAATGCCCCTAGTATCCTTTCAGTTCTGGTATAATTATATTCTTTGGCAAATTACCTGAAACACCACCTGAAGTGAGGTAAATGATGTAATAAATCCCTTAAGTTAAATTATCATTTCTATGAATCCATGCCTTTGCTGGTATCATTGTCTATCCCCTCCATTGGAATAAACTTCCTCACCTCTCTTTAAAACCTCTAGTTTCCTTCAAATCTCAGCTCAAGATTATCATTTACATGAAACTTCCTCCTGCCTATCTAAGGTACCAGTGCCTTCCCTCTTAAATTATCTCGTAGGTACTTATATTTGGAAGTTGTCTTCCCCAAGTGAATGGAAGTTCCTAAGTGTAAGAATTGTTTCTTTTGCTATCACTTGGTCTATAGCCTGGCTGACTAGTAGGCACTTTCTAAATTCTTGTTGGGCAATCAATATCATAAGCAAAAACTGAATTATAAGAAATCCCTTCTTCCATCATCTATTTCCTTATATCAAAATCATGTGGGAAAATAGATATATTAGCCAAGAGTGCTGACCTATAATGAATACTCAGTTTGGCAGTCACATTAAAGCACAAGCCAAATTCCTATTTTCATTTGTGAGAGTTTTAAATGCCTTCCAAAGCAAGAGAGGGAACTAGGTCTGTAAACTAGACAGAATGGGATTCATGAGCCTTGGAATCCAGATTCAACTATGTACGCCAATTTCAACATAATACTCTTCATTCCAAGACTTGAAAATTCCACAAGTATTGAATGGAAAGGGTTTCTTAATCAAATTGTCCAACTACACATTACTTCAACCTACTAAGTAAAATAAATCCATGACAGTCAATCTTTCACTTTAACCAAAAACTGGAGTGAACTGATTTGATTCTGCAAATATAGTTATTCAAATCTTCTTTGATTACTCTAACCAAATGATCTCCTACATCAATGATTTTTTTAAAAAGGCTCCATCTTTCCCTAATCATTAATGGCACCTATTTTTGTAGTATTAAAGAACTGGAAATAAATAAGATGTCCATAATTGAAGAATGGCTAGACAAGTAATAATATACAAATGTAATGGAATACTGAGGATAACACAAGGAAAAACTCTCACGAACCAATACAAACTGAAATAAGCATTGCCAGGAAAACAATACATACAATAAAAACAAATTTGAAAAATTAAATACTGTGAAATAAAAATGAACAACCTTGGCTGCAAAGAATAATTAAGAGAAGGCATCTTCTATCTTCTTTGCTGAAGAAGGGGCAATATTGGAGTACTAAAAACATTAGATTTGTGATGTATTGCTGAACTGTTTTCCCCCCATAAAAAAGATTTTATGCTTTATTATAAGAGATGGCTGGGGGGAGGGGCAATTACAGGGGAAGGCACACAATGGAAAATACAGGCAATGTCAAAGATTTCTGTTAAAAAATCCATATCATACCTCCTCTTAACTTTTAGCATTTGATATTGCTTATATAATTAGATGACAGTACAAGTACTATCATTCCAATAATTTCATGACCTCCTTTGGACAGGGTTGACAATTTCTTAAAAACTCTCCTACATGGGGGCAGCTGGGTGGCTCAGTGGATTGAGAACCAGGCCCAGAGACTGGAGGTCCTGGGTTCAAATTTGACCTCAGACACTCCCTAGCTGTGTGACCCTGGGCAAGTCATTTAACCCTCTTTGCCTAGCCCTTACCACTCTCCTGCCTTGGAACCAATACCCAGTATTGAATTGAAGACAGAAGGTAAGGGTTTAAAAAAAAAGGGGGGGGGGGAACTCTCCTACACCAAACATAGCAACCTGTACATAATGAACAAGTATTAAATTACACTATTTTCCTTTTTTATTAAAAAAATCACCCAAAGTCTTAAAGGGACAATTACTCTTTATCTGAGTAACTTAACATTCACTTTGCTTAAAAAGTCCTTTCTCTTTTTTGCCCTATCATTCTGAATAAGGCTTTAAGAACACTTTTCTTCTCTACCAGAAAAGATTTCTAATTCACAAAGAGATTGATCTGGATTACCTCTAAAAGTCCTCTCCATCACTTCTAATTTTTTTTTTGTTTGTTTGAGCCAGGCCTAGAGATGGCAAGTCCAGGGTTCAAATCTAGCCTCCTGTGTTTACTAGCTGTGTAATCTTGTCACTTAACCCCCCTTGCCTAGCCCTTACCACTCTTCTGCCTTGGAACCAATACACAATATTGATTGTAAGATAGAAAGTAAAAGTTTAAGAAAAAGTGCAATAAAGCTATTTTTGTACAATTTGTTCTTCATCCAAGATGATGTACTGTTTTGTTCCTCTTTACTAGTAAACTGGATAATTAATGTCACATTCTTCCTGAGTTAGTATAAAATTTCCCCAACTAAATAATAAACTCTTCTTGGAAAGAAACTATTTCTTATACTTTTTTTCCCTATACTTCCTCAACCATAATGTGCATATTATAGATTAAAGATTAAATAGTAGTACAAATATTAGTTTGACTTAAATGAGAACACTGAGCTAACAAAAAACACAAAGTAGCTCTGTGGATAGAGTTCTGTGAGACCTAAGTTTTATTTCCACTGGATATTTGATAAGCTGTGTGTGTGTCCAACTTCTCAGAGCCTTCATTTCCTTAATAAAGTGATTTAATACCTGCATTACCTATCTCACAAAACTATTGTGAGGAAAAAATGTTAAATAAATCTCAAAGTTCTAAAAAGTCAGCTTTTACAATTAAATACAAAAGTGTCTTCTATTACTGCCTGTGAAGCTTTTTTTAACTTCTCTTTTCCACATCAGGTACTTCATACATTAATGTCATGTACTCAACTCAGAAGACAGGCTGTTTACTTCACAAGACATACCCTCTCTCTAGCAGAGAAATTTGCTCAAGATTGCAGAACACTCTCAGCCCCTACTGGCCAAAACAGAGATCTAAATTTTAATTTTAGTCTTTCCACAGCCAGTCGCAAAAATTCATTTGTTTTTACCAGAATACGGGAAGTAAAAGAATTAGGGGAATGTATTTGCCAAATATTTACTTCTATATGACCCAATGGAAGTACTAGTTTCAGAAATTGGTAGAAAAAGCTGAGTAGTTTCAATTAACATAAAAAAGTAAAATCAACCCTTTAAGTAGGAAAGGAAAATTCAAGAGAAATCTCCCATTTTAATGCAAAAACGTTGTTGTGCTACAGCTTTTAAATAGACAGGAAATAGCCTCCCCTTTGGTCTACAAAGTAGGAAGGCAGCACATCCCACTTTTCCTCCCCTAAAGTTTCCATCAGCTACCTAGAGTGTATTAGAAGACCCAAGAGAATCAAATAAAAATGAGTAAGTTCTGAAGAACTTGCTTATAAAGTAAGTACCTCCTCTTATTGGCACATGCAATTAAAAGAGGGCACGTCAGATAGTTTTGTTCAAAGCAGCCAAAATGGCAACAAAAAGCTCCCTTCTAAAAAGATCACACATTTATAGATTAGAAGCTAAATGCATTCCTCCTCAAATGTCCACCCCCCCCCATTAGCCTAATAACGGGGACCTCTGCATAGATAACTAAGTGAAACTTAGCTCTAGAAAACTGAACCTTGCCAGTCTCTTTTTTAGTTTTAAACAAATCATTCCCAGGCAGGATGGTAGTATAGTCGGGTGGGGCCTAAAAATAACTTAAGACGAATTGGATGGGGAGTTATTGACCATACAGTATCTCTGTGCGTGACTTTTTGGTTCCCCTGTGTGGTTGTAAAAACAAAGCAGCAAAAAAAAAAAAAACTTCTCCCATCGCCCCCAGGAACAAAACTGGAGGTCTCCGGTGGGGAAGAGGACAAGTCAGAATCCGAATGCCAAAATGTTCTAGGGCAAGTTTCTGGGCCTGGCAGCAGGGCCCTAGGTTTTTCTATTCCCCAACCCCGGGATATCCCTAGAGCAGCCCTACAGTCTGCATCTCCGAATACACCAGCAGCCCGAGGGCCCTGCAGCCTCCCAGCTCCTCGCCCACGGACCAGAGAGGCCGGTCAGGCTCCTGGCATGCAGGAAACGCCTCGACAGCGTTGATGCCATCCGTCATCTGCCTTCCCGCGTGGCGAGTAGAGCCTTCATCCATGCAGGGAGCAGCTAAGGACACAAATGCAGAGCTCTCTCGCTCGGAACCCTCCACTCAAGTCCCCAAACCCAGAATGTCCGGAAGTAACCCCGAGAACCGAAGTAGCACCGGGCCACTTCGGAGGCCGCCAGAGCCTCCGGAACCCCGCGTGGCCGGGGCAGCCCCCGAGCCACGTCCCCGGGCCGGCCCCGCCCCCGGGCGCCGCGCCTGGAAAGGCTTCCGTCCTGCCCCTTCCGAGACCGCGCCCGGGCCTAGCCCTGGCCCACCCAGCCCCCATCCCGCCCTGGGAGGGCCTCCCGCGCCAAGGGCCCCGGCTGCCCAAGGCTCCGCCCCTCCGGCCCAGCAAGCCTGGCCAACAGCACCTGGCGCTAGGCCGGCCCGGCCCAGCCCGGCCCCGCCCCCGGCGGCCGGGCCCGGCCAGCACACGCGCGCGCCCGGCTCCTCCCCCGGCGGCGAGGCGGCGGCACGAAATCCCGCCCCGTTCGGCGCGCACCGGCGCGACGCTTGCTCGCTCCCTATTCCCTCCCTCCTCCCGCACAGGGAGCTCCCCGCTCCGCCCCCCATCTCCCTCCTCCGCCCCCCCGCGCGCGAGACACCCTCTCATCCACACATACACCCCGGCCGCCCCGCTCTACGGGAAGCAGAGGGGGCCAATCCCCTCCCCCTGCATACACACCCCTCGAGTCCCTTCCCCACCCCCACATTTCCCCCCGGGCCGCACGGCGAGCGGAACCTTGCCCGCTCCTTCTCCCGGGCCCAGCGGGGTGTAAAGGGAGGCGGGCCGGGAAGAAGGGAGGGAAGGAGGGCGGGCTCCGCACTCTCGCCCGCCGGACGGCCAGCCCCTCGCCCTCACCTCAAAGCTGCCTCGGCCGTTCACAAGTCTGTCCCGTCTCGGGCAGCGAGAGCTCCCAGGCTGAGCGGCGGCGACGGCGGCGGTGGCAGTAGCGAGGGGGCGGGGAGGGGAGGGGAGGGGAGGCCGGAGCAGGGCTCTCGGCGCGGGGCCCGAGCGGACTGGCAGTCCCCCGGCGGGGGCTGGGGCGCTCACGGGCCCCGCTCCCCAGCCGCAGCCAGACCCGGGGAGGGAAACTCCGAGGGGGGAGGGGAAGGGGGGGGAAAAGACGAAGAAACCGTCTCCGCTGCCGCTACCGCCGCGGCCGCTTCTCTGTTACCCGGGAAATCCCGCCCACTCTCCTTGCCCGCCCCGCTGAGGGGAGACCCAGTCCTGCCGCGTTACAGGCTCGGTCGACTGTTCATCAGGTCCCCCACCAATCATTGCTCCTGGTCACCTAGGACCCGCCCCTCTACTCCCCCCTACACTGCAGGGGGAGCCACTTACCTTCCCCACACCCCTATTGGCGGGGAGCTCCCCCAACTCAGACCCACCTATTGGAGGCAGCCAGTGGACTCCCGCCCACTCGCCTCTAGGTCATTGGAGAAAACTAGGAGATTCTTTGCAACTTATTGGAGGAAGGCACGAAGACCGCCCCATTCCTACTATCCCATTGGAAGATTCGCTCAGCTCCCACCCTGCTAGCTACCTCATTGGGAGAAATTGCTCTTCCCTCCCCCCTCAGATCTTCTACCACCCCAGGAAGGTAACTGGTGTGGTGTAAAATGTCCGTAAATGAAATAGACCCCGCCCACTCCCGTCGCCCTAAGACCCCGCCCACCTCCCTCGGGATTGGGCAAATTGACACAGGCCAGCATGGCTATTGGACTGTTGACCTGTCCAGGAAGCAGATAACCCCGCCCCCGAACTAGGAGGCAGTGCCTCTTAAGACCTTTTGTGGAATGTTTACACTAGAGACTGAACCCAAGAGAATTCCGGGTCCCCGAGTAAGGGGTGGCGCCAGCAATTGGGATCCTAGCTTATACAGGAGAGGCTGCAGCTTCTGGATTCCGTTCCCATCCCCCACTCTCTTCTCTACTACCACACTTCCCAGGTTAACGCATGCAACCCACTGGAGAGACCACAGGGTCGCAGATGCAACCATTCTGGAGCGCAGTTTTCGACTAAATGGACATAATAACCTGATCTTGCATCTTGACCGGAGGCATGCATTACGTTAGATTTTGTCTCTTCCATGACTTATCTGACCCAGCTACCAAACCCCCACGTTCTGGGAGTGAAGTTAGTGATTTTTTAAAAATTGAAATATCCTGAACCCTAAACAGAACGACCACAAAATCCTGGAATCTTAACATGAGTAGGAGAAATCACTGATCCTCAAAAGTTAAGTCAGCAACCAGGTGCTCATGTCAAATACAAAAGTCAAGCGGAGATACGTCCACTGAAGTGACCAATTTGAAGCAGAGGGGAAAAGGAAAGAGATCTGGGCACATCGAAAGGAAATTGGAAAAACCACACATTTTGGAGCCTAATGCAGAGGATTATTTATAGTGCTAATCCACTTAACCTATTGCAAATAAATGAGCAAAATGATTCCACAAAAATGTCTTTTCTTTTTGGAGAGGTCATGGTCTTAAAGATATACCAGAGGGCTCGGCTGTAACAACTACTGCTTCTCCAAATACAAAAATCTTCTAGCAATCCAAAACAGAAGACCATGAGAATTAGGTCAAGTTTAGCGCATCGAACAAAGCCTGTTTCTATTGGGCGTGGGGAGGAAAGGGAAACCCATAGTGGCCTCCTAGGCTATAAGGGTCTATGCCAGAGCTAGTAGAAAAGTAGATAGGGAGGCAGGAGGGCGGGACTAAACATGTACGCCTGAAAGCTCCCCAAGGTAAACGAGTCTGTGAATGGGAGCTAACCCTGCAACAACTGATTCTTCGTGGGAAGCTAAGGTGAGCCTCTGTTTACACAATGCGGTTTTCCGAAACGTGTAGCATGACAACCAGTGCACCGGACAACAGGTAAATACAGGAGCCAACATCGCTCTCCGCGGTTTCTGGTTCGCTTGGCTCCCACCCTCCTTCCCTTAAGAGCTTTGCTCTCTCTAAGCTTGGATGTTCTGAAACGTGGGCTGCCAACAGGTGGGGTCTGAGAATGCACGACTCCCAACCGCTAAGGCAGAGGACGCGCTGGGCGACAAGGAAACTCTCAAAGAGTTCCCAACAGGTGGGGAATAGGAGAAGCCCGAGCAGCCGAGGCCGGAGGGGGTCGGCTGGGCATCCCGAGGCCAGCAGTAGGTGGAGTTCCCATGGTGGACGCCGAAGCCCACGCTCGCTTTGGACTAGCCAGCCACGGAAAACAGACTCTGCAACACTAAGCGCGGGAACTGGGAAACCAAGGATCCCCATCAACTCCCCGCATCCTAAGACCCACAACCACGGGGCCTCGCTTTGGCCTTCCCAGGCCCTCGGCTCCGCAGCTGAGAGCTTCAGATGCCCAGCCCGAGCAGGCCTAGCCTAACTCAAACCCTGCAGGGCGCAGGGCGCTCGACTTCCGGGAGGGCGGCTTGGGGCGGGACTCCCACGTGTGGGGCGGGGGGAGGGGGCGTGAGGAAGAGTAGGGCGTGCCCCTCTCCCCCCGCAGTAGGCGGGCCGCCCCATTGGCCAATCCACTTCGACGGTGAGTCTTTCTACTCTTAACTCATCCAGTTTCCGGGGCTAGGAGAGAACCTAGCAACTTGAACCAAAGCCAGGCTTTTCGATAGGCGGAGTTCACGGAGGGAAGCGCAGACCAATACACAACCGGGAGGGGGAAAATGGAGTCGCTTCTAGTCAATAGGAAACAAGAGAGGGCGGGGGAAATGGGGGGACGAGGGAGGAGCGGCCCCGCCCCCTGCGCGCCCCCGGTTGCCCAAGCCAACGCCAGAACAGGTTGTAAACAGGCCGGGCCCAGGACCAGAGGAAGTCAAAGCCTCCCCTTCCCCCCAAGAGGCAGCCCAGTCGGAGGACCCGCCCCTCGCGGGCCGGCCGCGGCGGCGCCCAGCTGACAGCGCCCCTCCCCCTCCCCAAAAGCTCCGCCCCCCCACGCTGATGCATTTCCTCTTCCCGAGCCGGAGCGTGTAGATTCGGCTCTGCCCGCTCGCTCCCGACCTTCACCGCCCCCTTTCCTGCCTCTGCTGCCCCGCGCTCGCCCACGCCGCTCCCCGCTCCCTCACTCCCCGGGCACTCTCGCGCCCCGAGATCCAGGGCCGAAGGCGGGGTCAGCAGAGTCAGACGGGGAAAAGATGCCCACCCGTCCGCCCGCCCGCCAGGGCCAGTCCCGGGAGTCAAAGCACTAGGACGCCCAGACTGAGAAGCCGGGGGTCCTGCCAGTCCACAGGAGTCCTGAGGCCCCCGCCCAGGCTTCAGTCAAGTTCACGGGCAGCCGCAGTCAGCGGATAGATCTCCCAGGGAACAACACCGGCCAGAGCCGGCTACCTTCGGGAGGCGGGCGGGGACTCCCCAGGGGGCCACGACCCACCCCCACCTCCCAGCCCAGGCTGAGCGGCCTGGCCCAGCCTGCCCGCCAGCCCGAAGCGCCAAGGCTACCTCCCGGCCCTCTCCCCATCCAGCAGCCCCGCGTCCCGGACACCACACCCCCCAAAATCCCGATATTGGGGGGGGGGCTAAATAGAAAGCAGCTGTTCACATACCCTCCAAGCCCAGACGAGGAGTCCTGAATGGGAGGTGACGCCCCCCATTCGCGATTGGCTCCGCGAGTCGCTGACGTCACCCAGAACCCGCCTTCTTCCCTCTTTTTCTCCTCCCCTTCCCGCGCTGCACCACCTCCCCCTTTCAAAATTAAGGTTTGCTCTGCTGGGGGTGGAGCTTAGAGGGGCTTTGGAGCGGGAGCCCCAGCCTGCATTCACGGCCTCGATCTCACCAGGTTCCATCCTGGTTCCCACCGGAGGGAGCCAGGTAGGGCGCAGCGGAGGCTCCCTCCTGGGGAACGGCCTAGGGGTATCTACGTCTGGGACGGTCGGGGAATATTACTCTTGTGGTCCAGGAGGTCAGGGAACCAATCAAGAGTGAGATGAACCTGGACTGCATCCTCGTGCTGGGCCTGGGCAGCCTCCCCGAGATACAGTGGCCCAGGAAGCCCACGTTGTGCTAGGGGTCTGATCCTATTGGCGAATCTTGGCCTCAATTTCTTCTGCGAGAGGATGGGCTTGTCCCGGATGACCTTCAAGGTCCTGACCAGCTCTAAAGCTACCATCCTCACTTTGGACTTTCCTCTTCACTTGCCAACTCTAGGAGGGAGGGGCTATTGTCTGATTCCATCTTGGTAGACAGATAAGAATCTGGTGGTGGCCCAGTGCATACGGCTGGCACTTAAAGTTAATTGACTTGAATGAATAGGCAGGGACACAAGGACATGTGTTAAATAGCATAGACAGTATTTCCTAGGGATTTGCAAAGATGAATCCTGGATTCCTGACAGTTCACAGACTAAAAACAGGATAGTAACTTGGGAAGATAGCTTGGTTTCTTCATCTATAAACTGATGGTCCTGGACCACATGGTCTTTAAGGTCCCTTCCAACTCTAAAACTGCACTCCTATTTTATTCTTCCCATTAGATGGTAAAGTCCTTGAGTGCAGGGGCCCCTGCCTACTTTCATCTTTTGCCTAGTGCAGAACAGTGTACATAGTTAGTGTTTAATAAGTGTCGATTTGAATGAAAGGCAGCTAGCCATACAAGGCAGTATGTGGTAAGTGCCAGTAGTATAGAGAGTAAATTCTACAGAGTTCAGAAAATAGGCAATAACAGGCTAGATTAGGAGCAACTGTGAGAGGGGAGCTTGGCATCAACATGGAAGGATCTATTGCCCTGAGAGTTTCAGCAACCAACCCAAGGCAAATTGAAGGGAAGGTGCCATTCTGGGGAGCTTCCCAATCCCAATTTGTTGGGCTTTATGTGAGGTTCTGAGGATACAAAGGCAAATAGTCTCTGTCCTCAGATCGTTTACATTCTACTTGAGGCATAGGACAATTACAGAGGAGTAAATATAAAGGGGGGATGGGGAGTGGCAGTAGTGCCAGTACCTGTTAGGGGATCATGAAAGGCCATCTGCAGATGATCACTGAGCCAAATGTTGAAATTAAGAATTTCAAGAGACTGGAAAGAAAATCTTCCAAGCAAATCTGCTGAATTCTGAAGCAGGAATAGGAATGGACTTAGGAAAGGGGGGGAAAGGCCCCTTCCCTGAGGGCCCTGTGGTGGAATAAGGTTACACAGGGAGCAGAAAGGGCTTCAATCCTATGAGAACCTTTAAAATCACTCAGGCTGCTGGAGACCCTGGAGAAGTCCTCTCTAGTCCTGCTTGTGGTCAGCAGAGAGGGTACACCAATAATCACCAAAAGGAAAAATTTCTTGGGACTCTGAGAAAAGATAACCTTGCCAGAGGATTTCACCATTCCAATAGAGGATGCTTTTTGCCAAAGTGGTATTTTGAAACATGGAATGAGGAGGAAAGACTTCAGGCCTTCCTCTCTTGAAGCTATGTCCCAAGAGACATTGGTATTTGTCGTCCCACACTAAGCTTCCCTAGGCCCAGATCACAGGAAAAAAGGCCAGTATAGCCTGATTTCACCCTCTGTCCTCCAGCTAAGACAAGGAGTAGGATTCAAGGTCCTCAGGACCTGAGCTTGACCCATGTAATACAGGTGTCTGATCACCATTTACTTTGACTCCCAGGTTTCTTCTTTTCCTTAGACCATAATCAGAAACCTGGACCTCATTGGGGTGAAAGTGGAGTAAAGAGATAGCAAATGAAGTGGGTTTAATAAATCAGTGTCTTAATTCATGGAGTTCAGATTAGAAGGGCTTCAATATCTCCAACCTGATTCAATTAGTAAACCAATATTTACTGAATACTGAGGTTCAGAGGGACCTATAAGACATGTCCTCAAAAAGCTCCCAAAATGAAAACAGAGGCAAAATTAACATACAATAAAACACTGAAAAAGAGCTCTCTCAAATCTTGACTCCCTCCAGCCCTCACTGATATCCCTCTCTTCTGAACTTCTGTAACATCTGGAGTACATTCTGAACTTTGGTATTTAATGATGCTGCCTTGTGTTTGCTCATTATTTCATATACTCTCCATTAAAGTCCTCCTGTAATTCCTCATGGGGGTGTGGTGATGACTGACTCACTATGCCAGCAGATCCACCAAGATTGAGTGGTTTATGGGATAGGTCCAGTGATGGTCTGTTGTCTGGGGACCAGGTTAAGCCAGTTCAGAGAAACATCACCAGGTTGGCCTCTGGGTGATGAATTTCTCAACTCTTCCAACTCTCAGTCTTGTTTTCAGATTAAACTGCTTACATCAAGCCCCAAAACACTGCTTAGTCTCCTAGAAGAGATCTATCACCACTCAAATGAGTTTGGTTTGATCATTTACTCAAAATGTAAATTATCTAATCCTATTGAATCCCTTATAATTTCTTTTCCCTGTTTACTTTTTATGCTTCTTTTGTGTCTCATATTCAGACATCAAATTTTCTTTTCAGCTCTGGTCTTTTCATCAGGTATGCTTGGAAGTCCTCTATTTCATTAAATATCCATTTCCTTCTTGATCATTTAGTCAGGAAAGGCTATGTGGAAGAAGATGTCTATTACTCAGGTTATGACATGTATCTGGATGGACAAACTTTAGAGCTTCTCTCTCAGTATGTATATCTGAAAGATGGTACAAAATGGACAGAGAACTGAATATTAAACAAGAGGAGGATAGTAAATTGACTTGCCTTTAGGAAACTGAAAAGTTCCTCTAATGACTCCCCAAATCTCCTAGAAATAATACATAAATTCATTTAATGTTTTCAGTACCAGTCCATTGTTGGTGTTGTATGTCTTAAAGACACGGAACCAGAGGGCAGTTAGGAGGTGCAGTATAAACTAGAAAACTAGGCCTGGAGACATGAGTTCCTGGGTTCAAATGTGGCCTCAGATATTTCCTACCTGTGTGATCCTGGGAAAGTCACTTAATTCCAGTTGCCTAGCCCTTACTGCTCTTCTGCCTTGAAAGTGATATTTAATATCATTTTTAAAACAAAAGATAAGGGATTAATGAAAGAAAAAAAGACTTAGAACCCAGCAATCTCAGAAGAAAATGAATACCCCAGAGAGCAATGGAGAAGTTGTTGGTAGGTGGGAACAAACTACAATATTTAACAAAGGGAGAATTTTGAAGGAAAAAAAGAAAAATGAGAGTAAAAGGTTTCATTAGGGAAATGGATGAAAGAAAAAGTTATTTAGTTATGAGGCCAGGGTAAGGGAAAACAGAAGGAGAATGTGAGATTCTACCAATATCCTCAGGATTATCAGGAGAAGGGAAGTCTTACATTTGGTTGGTTCGCAAAATTATGTGAGGACAGGAATGAAAGTCCTCCAAGATGGGCAGAAAGAAATGGAGTAGAAGAAACACTCATCTAAATCCATGATTGCAAATCCATTCATTCAAATACCTGGCCAAGTAACTCTTGAAGACAGGCTACCAAGATAGAGAGGGGCCATAGTCTACATTATTGGAGGGGGCAGTCACACCAAATCACAGGTCCTTGGAATACTGAAGTATTTCACATCCCTTAACATCACTTCCACATTTGGATTGTCAGACCCCTGAGCACAAGCACTGTGTCTCATCTATCCCTTGTTTTCACCAGCAGCTAACACAGAGCTCAGCATGCCAAAGGCATTCACTGAACACTTACAGATTCAATGATACTATCCTAACTAAATAGAAAGGAATCTTGAAGTACCTGGGAAGCTGTGACAAATAAAGTTCATGTAGGGGTGGAATGGTAGGAAAAGCATGCTGTGGAAGGCCTTGAATGCCAGAGAAAGGAGTTCAGAGTTTGTCCTGTGTTTTCTCCTGCTCTTTCTTTCCAATGGTCCCAGACACAGCTTCACCCTGGAAGCCCATTCCACCCGTGGACATCACACATTAGAATTGTCCTCTTTTCTGATACCCATCCTTCCTATTGGCCAGTTCCTCTTGGTACCTTCGCTTTAAGGAGGATGCCCTTATCTTTATTTGTAGGGACATTCCCTACCTTGTGCTTGCTGGGGTACCCTCATCTCCTCTCTTCCTCCTTTTCCAATCCCCTTGTATTTAGTCTTTCCCCCATTAGAATGTCAGTTTCTTGACTGGCTTTCTTTCTGCTTGTATTCATATTCCCAAAGCTTAGTAAAGTTCGTGGCACATAGTAAGCTTTTTTTTTTAACCCTTATCTTCTGTCTTAGAATGTATATGAAGTATCTGTTCCAAGGCAGAAGAGTAGTAAGGGAGGGCTTGGCAATGGGGGTTAAGTGACTTGCCCAGGGCCACCCAGAGAGGAAATGTCTGAGGCCACACTTGAACCCAGAACCTCCTGTCTCTAAGCCTGGCTCTCAAATCACTAAGTCACTCAGTAGCCCTCATGGTAAGCTTTAATAAATACTTAACTTGAATATAAGTAACAGGGAGCCATTATAGTTTTCTGAACAAGAAAGCAACATGATTCAAGTGGTATATTATGAATATTATCCTGGTAGAATTGTGTAGAATGGATTAGAGGCAGAGATTAGAAGGGAGATCAGGTATTCTAATAAACTAAGCCAGAGGTGATAAGTGTAGGAAGCACAATTCTAGACAGTCATGAAACCTGGGTTCTAATTCTGACCCTGGACAAGTGGTTGGCTTCTCTAGCCCTTCATTCCTTTAGCTATAAAATGGGGAAGTTGAACAAGATGATCACGAAGGCCCTTTGCAGTTCTCTGATTCTCTATGAGGAATGTGCTGGTAATGAGAAGGAAAAAGAATGGATGAATCTGAAATCTGAATCTGAAAGACACTGGGAAGAAGACTGGATCAGAGAACTTGGTAATAGATAGATAAGGGGAATTTAAGAGTAAAAGGAATCAGACATGAAACCATGAAGATGAGAGGAGAAAATCTGGGGCTGGAGGCTGGGGAGGGAGAAGTAATCTCTTCAGTTTGGGACCTGCTGAATTTAAAGGACCATTGAGACATTGGGTCAGAGATATACAGCTTAGAAGCTCAAGTTTAGTTCCACAAATCTAGCAGAGAGGTTGAGACAGAGACAAATTTGTCAGGTTTCTCTAGAGATGATCATTGAAGCTGAAAGAGAGAGCTTGCCAAGGGTTCTTCCAGAGAGAAATCAATTTTAAGACACCAGGTAAAGGCTTTTAGATAAGTAGATAGCTAAACAAATAAATGAGACACATGGACATGTGTATGGATACAATGAACTGGCCGTGGAAATGGAGAAGAGTCAGGGATGCCAAAGGAGAGTTCTCCACTGGTCAAAAAAGGACCTGAGAACAGTGGCTCTGTGTCCCCTTCCCTCCCATAGACAAGAGCAAGGTTGGGTCTCCTTCCATAAGACTCCTGAAGCTCTCTGTCACTCCATCTTCTTCTATTTCTCCCATCACCCAGCTCAGGACTCTTGCAGTGAGTTCTTCCAACTGTGGACAAAAGAGACATTCTGGTACAAGAAGAACAGGGGACACCTGACCTGGGGCCAGAAACAGCCAGGACTACAGGGGGCTGGAGCTCCTCTCTCAGGCTCCCCCCTGAAGACAGGCAGCAAGAGCAATAGCAGCAGAAAAGCCAAGCTCCACTGAATCAGGGCTCTATATTTGCTGGCTTTCTTTTTCCTCCCATAAAGGTCTTTCCCTGCTCGTGGCTTCGATGAACTATTATATGGTCTGTGAGTGCCACATTTTGTGCTATTCTCCAACCTAAGCTACCAGGCCTGGCACACAGCATCCACCAGGTCCTTAAACCTTGCAAGTCCTCAAAAAAAATTTACTAAATTAATCAATGAAGCACAGATTTCTTCCCTTCTAGCACCTGTCCATCCCCTTCCTGGACCTCCATAGCTTAGGTTATTAACTAACTGAAGGCTCTTCCTACTGTCAAGTTTCTCCAAGGTATTAACAGTGATAAGGAGGGAGCTGAACAAGTTCAATTCTAATCCAATATCGGTGAGCTTTAGCTACATAGTTGGCCCTGCACCAGACTGAAGCAAAAAGGAGGAAAAGCTTTAGTACCTGCCCTCAGGAAGCTAACAGTCTGGTTCAGAAGAAAATGTTAGGGGGAGGATGGGACAGCTAATAGGTAACTCCGGGGATTGAGAGCCAGGCCTAGAGATGGGTTATCCTGGGTCCAAATCTGGCCTCAGACATCTCTTAGCAGTGTGGCCCTGGGCAAGTCACTTAACCCCCATTGCCTGGCCTTTATCGTTTTTATGCTTTGGAACCAATACACAGTTTGGATGCTAAGATGAAAGGTAGGGGTTAAAAAAAAGAAAGAAAATGAGTGAGAAAATTACTTATTAAACATTAAAGTTTTTTTTAAACTATTTATCAAAAACCTATTAAGTGCAAAGCCCTGTACTCGTTACTGGGGATACAAATAGAAAAGCAAGCCTATTCTCTAATAAGGGCAGACCACAGATAAAGGAAGTTTCAGCTGTAAGTCAGATGAAGAAGCCCACATGCCTTGGGATGCAGCAGTAAAGCAGATTGTAATACATCTTATTTAGGCAAGACTCCCGTATGTGGAACAGAGGACAGTACGAGAAGACAGCCTACATAGCACACACTCTATAAATACGGGTATGAAAGCAGCACTGTAACTGCAGGGAGACGGGACAAAGGTCGCCATCCAAAAGCACGAGTGTCAACAGGAAAGTCCTCATCCGTACATGGCCTATCAACAGAGAGGCTCTGGGAGTCTTGGCCACCCTAATCATCCTCCTCATGGTGCCGGCTCCAGGGCCAGAGACAGTCCCCCAGTCAGGAGAGCTTCATCCCTTTGGGCATTCTACGCAGGAGCAGGATAAGCTCCCAAGGTCCTAGGTGTCAGGCTGGAAGTGCTTTGGTCCTGCAGAGAAGAAGAGACGGCAGGAGGGAACAGAAGGCAAGGCAGCCTTATGAACTGGTCCCAGGCTGCCCTAGGGGGCTGCTCATGCTGCATCTGCCCAGCCAAGGGATGCTGGCACCAATAGGAAATGAGGAATGTAAGGACTACTTCTCTCTCCCTCCCCTAAACCCACCAGCAAGCTCAATGCTTCCTCCTTCAGGAGGATGGAGCCCAACAGGCAGCTTTTGCTCCATGTTCCCTTAAGAACTCTGGGATGGCTGCTTCTTTTGGGGGTTCACTTTCAACTTGGGTATGTAGCTTATTTCACCCATCAACTCATTCTCGGGAGGCAGAGGCATTCTCCTCCCTCAGCTGAAAGGTCGTTCTCCAAAGACAAAGCCCAGATCACCTCACCTCAGGATTTGAGTGCTGGAAGGAGCTATCGAAGTCATCTCTTCCATTCTATAGACAAAAAAACTGAGCACCAGAGAAGGAAATGATGAGTCCAGAGTCAGAGCTTTGCTGGTGGCAAAGCAAGGGGTTGATTCTAGATCTTTTGATTGCAGTCCAAAACCCTTTTCATTTTAATAATGATAGTTAACATTTATTCAGTACTTTGAGTTTTGCAAAGCACATTACAACGGTCTCATTTGGTTCTCACAACCACCATGGAAAGTAGGAGCTATTATTAGCTCTTTTTTGCAGATGAGGAAAACTGAGGCTGACAAAGCTTTCTGACTTGTTCAGGGTCACACAGTGTCTGAGGTCCAGATCTGAATTTGCATCTCTGATTCTACTGTGTTGGTGGATAGAAATGCTGGACCTAGAATCAAGACTGGAGTTCAAATCCTGCCTCAGACTTTTAATAGCTGTGCACTCTGAGCAAATAACTTCATTGATGTCTGCCTCAGTTTCCTCATCTATAAAATGGGGATAATGATAGCAATTACCTCCCAGGGTTGTGGTGGGGACCAAATGATATATTTGTAAAGTGCTTTGCAAACCTCTAAATGTCATATAAATGCATACATTTATTTCTTGTGACAAAATACTGAGATTCTCTCAAAATAGATCACCTTCCTTCGCATTTCAAACCCTCTTCCATCACTACAGGGTCCTGTTTCCTTTTGGTCTTTGATCCCTAGAGCCAAGGACAGTGCCTTGCATAGAGTAGACATTTGATGATTTTGTAAAAAGTGAATTACACAATATGGTTTAGTGAATGTCTTTGATTTTTAACTTCAAGTCTCTATGTAAAAACAGTTTAGCAAATTCAGAACTCCCTGTTTGGATTCCCGTGGGAAGGGAAGGGGTGCCCTGGCTCTTAGCACAAGTTGGGCTAAAAGGAGTGCTGGTAGGGCTGCCTTTTTCAGACTTCACAATGGATGTGAGCTTGACCAGGGATAATTAGACCCAAAGCAAAAAAAAATCCTTCAGCTTGGCTTGGGAACAAGCATTTTCAAAGGAATCCCATTCTCCCCTGCCCCCCAACTTTATTCTGCCATCTTTGATTTGGAGGCATATGACCTTTAAAAACCAAAATTCATGTACACAAAGTTCATTAAAGGACTAAATATTTGAAAGTCTCTGGGCATCTGAGTATTCCATAGGAAGAATTGGGACCAACTACATATCCCATCTCCTCCACCTCTTTTTTTCTTTTTAAACCCTTACTTTATGTTTTAGAATTGATATTAAGTGTCAGTTACAAGGCAGAAGAAAGGTAAAAGCTAAGCAATAAGGGTTAAGTGACTTGCCCAGATTGCACAGATGGGAATTCCTGAAGCCACACTTGAACCCAGGACCTCTGTCTCTAGGCTTGGCTTTTGATCCACTAAGCCACCTAGCTCTTTTCTTAAGAGAGAAGGTAAAAAAAAGAAACTTTGGGAGACTTAAGTAAAATAAGAACTGTGTTCACACCCTAGGCTCCATGACTTTCCACCTGAATGACCAGAAGAGACTTCACCTCCCCCTGTTCCCTCAGCTATAAATGGGAGGATCCCAAAGGTTCCCAGGATCCTCTTTTCCTGTGATTCTTTCCTGAAACTTCAAAGCTTTGGCCCCCTCCTCTACTACAAGCTCTTGGTGGAGTAGAAGCTGGTGGAGAGTCTTCACCCCTGTGGCTTTAAAGGCCACTCTTGGGGGTGGGGGAAATGGTTCAGCCTCTTGGTCTTGGTGCTCTTTTCACAGGATGGCCAGGATGTGAGTGCTGCATTATGGCCTGGCCTCTGGAAGCTACCCACTAAGGGCCCCTCCAGGACCCCAGATCATGAGGAGTCTGAGAAATGCGGGGAGGAGAAGGAAGATGGAGGCTCCCTCTCCTAGGATGCCCAGCACCACAGCCAGAAGTAAGGACAGAAGCATGTTTGATGCTTCCTGAGAGGATCCATGACGTGCCTGTGGTCACGGGGTGGTCCTGAAGCCGAGTCTTCCCAACTCCAAGGCTCGGCCCACCTCTCAAGGGTACATTCTTATATTCTAATTCATTGGAAACAAGGAATCCATAGAAGGGAGCTAGAGACACAGAAAGATACCAGCTCATTCTATACGGGGAGTTAGAGGGCGAGGAGGATGGCAGAAGCTCAAGTATCTTGGTTCCCCTTCTGCAATTAACAAGTAAAATTAAAAAATTAAAAAAAAAAAAGCGGGCATCTGGGTGGCTCAGTGGATAGAGCACCAGGCCTGGAATCAGGAAGTCTTTGGTTCAAATCTGGCCTCAGACACTCCCAGCTTTGGGACTCTGGGCAAGTCCCTTCAGCCCCATGGCCTAGCCCTTACCACTCTTCTACCCTGGAATCAATCTAGAGTAAGGGCTTGGCCATAGTAGAGAAACTTGGGCCAGGTCCTGGGGCATCTGCCTGTCTGTGCTGCTTCCCAAAGGGCCAGAAGCTTGCTGGGGCTCCCTGTGACCTCTGTGGGCAGAGCAGACCTCCTGCTCTCTGCACACAACTCTTCTTTCCAAGATGAAGCTCCGCAGCGCCTCTGTGGAAGTGCCTCGAGATCGGGATTCCCGGCACCGTGGGCCTCACAACCAGTGAGCATCCCACGGAGTAGTCCATTTGCCCAGGTAGAGGTGAGCCGCCCGAGAGCCGGCACTGGGGAGCCGAGGGGGCAAAGGCTCTCTCCCTCCCTCCTCCCTCCGCCCAGGGGGCTGCATCAAAGAGGCTTAGAGGGCCGGACCATTTGTCGGTATATTTATATGTAAATACAAAACTGGATCACCGTAAGGTATTGAATATGAACATTTACAATTATTCTCCAAATCTGACTCAATCCTTAAACGTTAAATACAAAATGAAAAGATTGTAAAAATAAGAATATACACATTCAAAGAGCTCGTTACAGTATAAAATGGCTGAGGGCCCATCAGCCTCCGACCCCGTCTTCTGGGAGGGGGAGGTTTCGGCATCGCTGACGGCAGTCTCCCCCCTCGGCACCGGGGCGAGCGTGGGGAGCAGAGTGACCAAGTCATGGCCGAGCGGGGGGCCCCCAGCCGGGAGCCACGGTCAGCTCTGGCCTGGCATGGAGCCGGGCTGTGGCTGGCAGTAGAGGAGGGAAGGCTTTGGAAAGCCCAACAAGAAAGAATCCCTCTTCCCGTCAAGTGACTCTCCCTGGTCAGGCCCCCTCCCGTTATACCCCTCTGAAGACGTCGTACCGATTGCCTTTGGCCTTGGCACCTCACTGAGTTTGTTCCCAGCATCCCCCAGGGGGACCAGGAGAGACAGAGGGCTCGAGCGCCACAGTGCAGATCTGCAGCTCCTTGGGCAAGGGAAAGGGCTCCCCCGGTTGATAAGGTAGACAGAGAAAAAGCGTTAAGTTGGGAGCATAACGCGCGGGGGTCCCCACGCACAGCATTCCCAGGGCCAAGGCAGGCTGTGACCAAGACAGGGAGATGGTCCACGCGCTGGGCACTGCCAGCACGATGCATAATGGGCTCCCCAGCCGCACCGTCTGGGGGGCCCCCCGGCAACGAAGGCTGCTGTTGCTCCAGCGAGCTCCAGCATGGAGCCCATGAACTGCTAGAAGAGCTGTGTACATACAGGGATTTATATACTACGTACATATTAACACAGACAGTATAGATGACACACAGACACACAGACAGACAGACAGACAGATCCAGACCCCCACACAGAGACACACACACAGGCACACAGAACAGTAGAGAAGACTGCAGGACACGCCTTACTTCTTACACCTTCTTGGCACTGGGGAGGATCTCTAGAATATGGAGCTTGGTCAGACTCTCTTGGGATGGACCGGAGGGGGCTCCCCTCCTTCCCCGTCAAGCTGTGGCTAAGTCAAGGTGAGGAGGTGAGAGGGGAAGAGAAGGTCCTTTCCCACTTCCCTCTGGGGGCCCCTGTCCAGAAACAGTAGCCACAATTTGGTTTTGATAAGGCACAGTTCAATAGCAGGTGCTAAAAATTGAGAACACAAGCTGCTAGCCACTGGCAACTCGTGGAGATTTCATGAGAGCTAGCCAGCCAAAGGAAAAGGCTGCCGTGTACCAGGAGACACAAAAAAGAGGCGGATCTGGTTCAACATTACTGATGGCCACCTAAAGGCTTGGCAGTGTCCCAGGGAGAGTGAGGAAGGCTGGACGAAGGCTCCCGCCACCAGGTGACAGGCTCCAGGGGCCAGCTATTGCCTCTCTGTGCCCAGCAGATGGAAGCCGGGGGGCACCATGCCCTCTTTCAGGGCATATTCAATAATGGCCTTATAACAGAAATAGTACTGCTCCGGGGTCTGGATGCTGAATGCCCTCTGGGTTCGCATGCGAGACACAGTCTGAGACACGTTCAGAGTGCCCAGTTCTTCCAGCTGTGCCAGGCAGATGTCCAGGGAGCAGAAGGTGCCTGTAGAAAGAAGCAGATGGTCAAGCTTGCTCCACTGCCAGTCCCCCTTACCCTGAAGAAGCTCAAGTTCTGTCCAAAGTAATCCGACACAAAGAAAAACATGGAACCCCAAAGCAGGCACCCATCGTGAGAGCTGAGATGCATGGGAACCGGGTGGCACAAAAACATGCCTAAGAGGAGGCAGAGAGCTCCTCCTTCTTTCCTGGCAGAGGGGAAAGCACCTAAGGGTGGCACACCACACATCGGTCAGACTTAATGGATGTGCTGGAAGTGATGGGTCTGCTTTTCCCCCCCAATTTTTTATTGTTATAACAAAGGCTCACTGGGTAGGAGAGCAAAATGTAGATGATTTCAAACAACAGATATCAAGATAAGAAGGACTGTTTCTCCTGGAGCATAAGGGAGATTCAGGAACACGAAGGGGAAAAGGAAGCAAAGACCCTCCAACTAGAATCTAGGACAGGGGGTGGGGCACAAGAGCAGTACACTGGCCCTTCACTCTACCACACACTACGCAGAATAAAAGGGAGAACTATGGGATGGCTGGTTTGGAACGGACATAAATGATGTCACAGACCTCTTGGGGGGGTGAGGAACCTGGTTGCTTAGTTTTGGGGCTGCTGCCTATCACAGGAAGAAGGGGTGGGATGGGGGAAGAAGAAAAGTCTAGAAGGGAAAGAGTAAAAGAAAGGGAGAAAGAAGAAAGGGGAAAAGGGAGGGAATCGAGGGTAGGGGGAAATCCAATTCAGCTTAGGGTGCCCTCAGCCGTTGCCAGCCATAGGTCAGTGCCACCGGAATGTTCTTCGGCATTCCTTCCCCACTGGCTATGTCTGTCTCTGAGATTTATCACAGTCAGGGGCTAAGAACTAGAGCTGCCAAATTCACACTAAACAAGGCTCCCTAAGGAAATGTACTTGCCACAAATCTAAGGGACCCTTTCCCTGAAAACTGACCACTGTGGTCCCCCATCACTCTGTTTCTTTCAGTCCCCTGGAACAGGGTCCAGTCTGGATGGCATTACCTGTCCTGCCGATGCCCGCACTACAATGGACCACAATGGGTGGCCCTCTAGGATGACCTTTGAAGCGTGGTCCCAAGTTCCTGACCGACATCTTCTGCTGGTTTCTGACCACTCTGAGGAAGTCAATCAAGCTGTCAGCTGAAGAAGGGACCCCATAATCTGGCCAGCTCAGGAACTGAAAGTGGATCACCTGCCTTTTTTGTCGTTCCTAAGGGCCAAAAGTCATTGCCAGTCAGTGCTGTTTGTCACTTCCCCCTCCATAACCTTCACTCCTCCCAAGACTGAGTAAGACAGTATTTTTTGCCTCATTCATATTCTGTTCAACCTTCTGAGTTCTCTTCTTTTTTGGATATCCAATTTTCTTCTTAGTTAACCTGAGCCCCTTCCCCAGTGCCTTTCCTCCTATCTCCTTTCCCTTCTCCCAAACACCCCATACCTGAACCACCCCACAGTGCATGCTACAATTCCAACTCCTGAGAAAAAAAATGATTCTTTAGCAAATCATAGGGTTCCACTACCCAGGGAGGCAACATAGCCCTCCAACTATCTATGTTATGGGGCCTGTGTGCAATGCCACTGTGGTATGAGGGCAGCAATGCTGGGTTGGCAAGGAGGTGATGGGGCTAGCCATGTGGTAAATAGGAGCCCCCAAACCAATTTCCAGACACCAACATGAAATGGCTTCCAGTTATTTTTATCCCCTTATACTGAAATCAATGCTAGCTAAAAACTTGAGGGCATAAGCTTTTTCACTAAAAGGGAGTCAGAGAGGATAATTACTTCTGTGTTATGAATTTCCAGCGTGGTTTTCTTATAATGGTTCATGTTTTCAACTCCTTGATTGGTCACCGTGAGAAAGCCAAATTGGATCCGACAGTCTTTTTCCAAGGGCCAGTACTGACCACACTTCCTCCTTCCACCTTCCTCGAATCTGGAGACAAACAAGGCCCAAAAGGAATTTGTTAGTTAGCCATCCACCTTCAGCAGGGTCCTGCAGTGGCCAAGACACTTTAAAATGTCTTTGCCCTTGTTTCCTGGCAACTAAGTCAATCAGCTCCCTTCTAAATGAGTAACGATGAAAACTAAGGAGAACATCCTATTGCCACTGTCCTACGAGAGAAGGCCTCGTGGTGCCTCAGTGTCTCTAGTCACACCCATGTTCATGTCCACTGCACAGAGAACAAACTAGAGGGAAAGACACTTTGAAAAGATGCCTGACTCTTCCAGACCTGGGGAGTAGCCTCCAGACATACATTCACCTAAGATAAGTGGAAGGAGGAAGAGAGAAGATAAAATCCAATCCACATTGATTAACCAACCATCTCCTTGGTACAGGGCACTCTACTCAGATATTAAGATGTTAAGACTTAAGAAAGTCCCTGATCTATAGGAGATTGATTCCTCACAGAGAAGAAAACAGGAATCTGAGATTTTCAGCAGAGATGAAAAAAGGTAGGGAAGGACTCCAAAAGGAAAAGGGGAAGGGAAAAGAAAGTGCATACCAGGCAGGAGGAACAGTGTGGACAAAGACCCAGAAGCAGGAAAAAGCATCAGGTATGGGAAATAGCCAGCGGACAGTCTGGCTGAGTAGAGAATGATGCAACCAGGTGAGTTTTGCCCTATAGGAAACAGAAACATCTGACTGGGGAAGTGAGAGGGTCAGACCTGCATTTCAGGCAGACTAAGTTGGCAGCTAATTTGCAAGGTAGATTAGTGAGAGGCAGGGAGCAAAAGTCTAATTAGGTAGGCCTGAACAAGTGAGTGGAAGAGACAGGTGGGGTATATGGTGAAGGGAGATTCAACAAGCCTTGGCAATTCACTGGCCATGGGTGGGGGAAGGAAGGAGGCAAGAGAGAGAAGAATCAAGAATGACTCTGAGGTTGTGATTCTGGATATGTGGGAGGATGACAGAAACAAGAAATTAGGAAGAGGGACAAAATGAAGAGGAAAATAGTGAGTTCCACTGAGAATGTAGTAAGTTAGAGATAGATGACCATAGGATGTTCAGAAAGAGCTAGTCAATAGGCATGTGGGCATGGGGGACTAGAACTCTGGATATGTGGGCTGGATATATAGATTAAAAGAATGATAACTTAACTCATAAAAGCTGCTGAGATTAAGAGAGAGAAGAAAACAGGACCAAGGACAGCCCCCTAGATGATACCCATGCCTATAGAACAAGACACAAATGATGAACTGGCTAAGGAGAGTAAAAAGGAGCCATCATAGAGATAGGGGAACAAAAAAAGCACAGTTACCACAAATATCTAGGGACAGAATATATCCACAGGAGCAGGGAATAATCAGGTGTCCAAAAGGATCAATAAAACATAAAAATAAAGGGGGGGGGGGAAGGTGATGGGAGTGAGAAAGCAAGAGGCAACTAAATGACTAGAAATCACAATAAGTACAAACAGATGGTGGGATGCATAAAAAGTTAGGGTCTGAGAAGAATTTCTGCATTCTAGATGATGAAGACTGAAGTGCTTTGGATAATGGCAAGATCAGGAAATGACAATCCCTCCTAGTATGGCTAATGAGGAATGGACATGCAGGTCTTGGGGAGGCCAGGATGGGACAGTGACACATATACTGCAATATTTTCCCCTCCCATCCCCCAGTATAAAGGCAGAATTGGGATAGAGAAGATGACTTGTGAGCCAGGGGTTTGACTCCCTGAGAAAGAAGGGAAGACAGAGGGGGGGCCACAAGATAATAGCAACCAGGCTCCAGATAGATAGATAGATGAAGACAGATAGAGGATACCAACCCTTCCTTGACAATTTTTGGGGGGAGCCTAAATCTATCTCAAAGTATTCCCATTTAGAATTCTATTCACAAGGTCTTTTCTATTTTATATAGTTCCTGAGATAAGGGTGGCAGGGATATTACAAAGGCTGTTAAGAATGGAAGTCAGGGGGAGAAGAGTCAGTGTAGATATAAATTAGAAAAGAAAAAAGCAGAAAAACATTCTTATTCCTCTTTTCTTTACATAAAGTGCCTAGAATCAGAGACACAGGGAGAAAGCATGTGGAGGGACCTTTCAAATTGCCTAATCCAGGTGAATTGCTTTGTACACCTTAAAGCATTATACAAATATATAACTTCAGAAAAAGAAAATGAACTCAGAGTTAAAATTAGGTGCTCAATTCATCCAGGTTGTAGCAGAACAAGGACAAAAAGACAGAGATCTTTTTTGTGAGACTAAAAAAAAAATAGGGAAAGTCTAAAGCAATGAAATTTCTGGAAAATCCAAATTAATGGCTTCATTAACCATCCCAAACTCTTGCACCTCCCAATGATGCTAATAAGTAACATAATGGACTTTTAAAATATTATACAGCTTCTAAATAGTTATTAAAGGTGGGGAAAGGAGAAGGGAAGACAGGGCAGAGGACATGGAAATGTTTATTATTGGCTAATCAGACTCTGCATTACAGAATTAAGACTATAAGAAGCTAGAGAAGTAAAAGGAAGATGAGCAAAGTCTGATATAACAACCTAGGTTTTAAGAAACTACATTTCAAAGTATTCAGAGAAAGAATAGTTAAGATGCCATGGTCTAAAATTCTACAGGGGAAGTCAGCCCAATATGGATGGGAAACTCTCAATGATAATATTCCAAAGAAAATGGGAAATAATTCCAATAGGAAGGGGACATGGGACTTGTATCATGTATAATTGAGTATATTTTCATTAGGCAACAATTAGCCTCCTAAGTCCCTCTCCACATAGCTGGGGAAACAAACTTCTCCCTAGCAGTTTACCTCAGGGGGGAAGGAGAAGAGAAGGAGGAAGTTATCCTTCCAAACAGGAAGTAAATTACAAGCATGGCATCCTCTTTGAAAGAGCAGTATATTACCTATTTCAAACAGCTTCTGCCATTCATGAGTACACTGATCTTTCACTTATCTTGCCTGAGATTCAGGGGAGAAATTCATCTCCCTACAACCCTTTGCCATTTGGGTCTGCCCAGTCTCTAAGATACATCCCGTTTGGGATTCCTCAAACCCATGTTCTCCCTCGCTATGGTAAATCCCAGAGCTCTGACAAAAAGGAATCTGAATAGATAGAGAAAGGAACTTTAATGAGTCTGGAGATAAAATTTTTAAGACTTTTCTGACTCCATTGCTTTATGAAACTCTGTATTTTATTGTATTTTGATGACTGCTTTAAGATTTAATTTGGTTGTTTTAAGTTCAAATATTAATCTGATCAATACTATTATTACACTAAATCATTTAAATCTACTGTGTTTTAACTATTAGTTATATTGTTACCTTTCCCTTATAACTATACTGAACAAATATTATTTAATAAGCCCCTCCCCCAAAAAACAGCTTTTTCTTCTATTTTGGCTTTGTTAATTATCACATAGATGATGGAAGGACTCAACCTGGCAATCAACATTTGAAGAATTTAATGAGCTAAGAATTTAAATTGTAATTTTAAGGGGTCTTCAGAAATAATTTTAGATAACTAGTGGTTTCAGAATAGACAATATTTTCTATTTCTATTTATAATATAAAGAATCTTGTATTAAAGGTAGAGAACCAAAGAGATGTTCCTACTAAGGTGTTTCTATGAAGCAGGAAGCTGAAAAAGAGCTCCTATAAAACTCTTCAGTTTAATTTACTTCCAACAGAACAATCTAGATTTTTTTTTAAAAGCCCTTACCTTCAGTCTTGGAGTCAATACTGCATATTGGCTCCATGGCAGAAGAGCGGTAAGGGCTAGGCAATGGGGGCTAAGTGACTTGCCCAGGGTCACACAACCCAGGGGAGTGGCTGAGGCCAGATTTGAACCTAGGATCTCCTATCTCTAGGTCTGACTCTCAATCTACTGAGCCACCCAGCTTCCCCCCAATCTAGATTTCTTGATGTTCTAGACCCAAATAAGTTTTACTTTGTTTAAAAATATGTTTGCCAAGGTTGAAAGATTTGCTACATCTGTAAAAATGGTGACAAATATCCATGAGTTCATAGGTTTTTTTTTTTTTGGTCATGCAGCAACGTATATGAAATATAATAGTGGGTTTGTTTGCTATTGTAATTAACTGGGTTATTGTGAATTTTGGGGACTTTGGTACTTATTTGAATGCGCATTACATGTTATACTATTGTTCTTTATGAAAACTATTACTTTATAAACAATGGATCATGGCCAAGTTTGAAAAGGAAATGGATCTCATTTTGGGGTGAGAAATCTTTGTATTCTACCTTTCCTTAGCTGACACAGTGTGTCAATGATTATAAGCAATATATTTTTTATTTTTAAAACTTTTTTATTATTGTTTTTGCTTGTGTTGCAATATAGTATTTCAGTTTTACTTTTCCCCTCCTTTTTGTATTTGAAGCACATGTCAAGAGTATTGAGATTTTTCTTTAATTTTTTTGATTTTGCAGTAATATAAGTTTAAAATACATTTGTTCTAATATTAATGCATACTCAAAAAGCTTTAGGCTATACTTTCACAGTGTGGCGGTGTATGGGGTGCTCAGGGAGGGGTAGTATCTCTGGTATGGAGGGCTTGTCATGCCCTCCTAGGGCAGCTCTCCAACCTCTGACCCCCACCTGACACCCAGCTCTCACTTGTGGCTCCCAGTAGCTGCTAGCATGCGGCAGCGGCCATACCCCGGGCAATGGCTTCGACAGGCCGGCTAAACCTTGTGAGGGTAGCCATCGGGTTGTAGACCCCTGGTGAACCAAGGCTTTGCTCACCCAGCATGTGAAGACTGCTTCGGCCAAACAGACGGAAGAAACCAATAAGAAGGTTCAACGGCTGAGAAGGCGACACAGCAAAGCACTGTGGAGTGCTTAGGGCGTGTTGGAGCACAAAAGACAACACAGCCATCCAATGCAGCTGAGGAAGTCTCCAGGTGTAACAATTTTTCGTGCCACTGGACCCAGGCTTCCAACACCGAGAGAGTGGGAATGTCTCTGTGCATCGACTTTTCCACTTAAATCTCCTTCATGCACAAGTGTCTTTGTGTCGCACAAAGACAATCGTCATTCTCAGTTACCAAGAGACTACTACTACTACTATAGTGTGGCAAACTTTCTATAGTCCTGGCTACTGATTGGAAATGAGTAATTGCTTAAATCACTTTAATTGGGCCCTGATTCAAGGACATGATATAGATTTATTTTTCTGTTAGTTAAAATTTTTACACATAAGACTATGATACTTTATATTTAATCCAGAAGTTATTTTTTCTCTTTTATTTGGATTTTTTTTGATGTTTTTGATTTCTCTTGTCAATTGATTCATATACCTCATAACTCAGCCATGCATTCCTAAGTGATCCCTGTATTTTTCAACATCCTCTTCAAGGGGTAATGTATAATTATTCTAAAATGCAAAGTTTAAATTCTTTTGAGATAAATTTTAGTTTAAAAAACATGCTACCTCTCAAAATCCAGAAAGTGAACTGTTTGGAGAAGGCACCATGAAGATGTCTCCTCAGACCACACACTGCACCAGAAGATCCAGAGTGAACTTTGGGATGTGGTGATTTGAACTGTGTGGGTTTGAATGCATTTGTTTTGTATGTATACTCTTATGCTGAAGGGGACTGCCCCCAACTGGATTTTTGTCAATATGCCTAGCAATTTTTGGTTTTGTTCTCTTTTCCTCTTATCCTCAAATTATTGTAATTTCAAAGTTGGTTATGTTTATAAGATCCATTGGAGAGACTAGTAGTCCATGGATCTCAAGGGGGATTGTATAATCGAAAATCTGTTACCCTAAAAAAGAACTACATTTCCAGGGAGTCCACTACTGTCATTAAGTACTTCCTGTAGACAGGGGATATTAGGCAGGGACATGGAGGGTCCCGCCGTCTTTGGCTTGCAGAGAGTATGGTGGCGGCAGTAAGGCAGAGGTTTGAACTGGCTGATCAGCTATGGACACATGGTCTTTATTTTGAATCCTCTTTATTCCTTGATTTCTAATGATCATTAATAAATCTCCAAAAATATAATATTTTATTATTGACATATAATCTTTAATTTTTACAATCAAAAAGACTGATCTAAATATACCCAGAATTCAACAATCAACTGAGATTTTAATAAGATAATGTATATGAAAAGCAGAAGCAAAAGTGATTAATAGATTGATGGTTTGTGCTAAAAGGATCAGTTCCGTACTATTGGGGTGAAAGGAATAATGAACTGGAGGAATTCCATGTGAACTGGAAAGACCTCCAGGAATTGATGCAGAGTGAAAGGAGCAGAACCAGGAAAACCTTATACACAAAGATGGATACACTGTAGTATAATTGAAGGTAATGGACTTCTCTACTAGTAACAATGCAATGATCCAGGACAATTCTGAGGGACTTATAAAAAACAACACTATTCACAACCAGAGAAAGAATTGTGGGAGTAGAAATGCAGAAGAAAAACATATGATCAATCACATGGGTCAATGGGGATATGATTAGGGATATTGACTTAAAATGATCATTCTATTGCAAATAATAATATGGAAATAGGTTTTGATCAATGATACATGTAAAACCCAGTGGAATTGCTCATTGGTTACGGGAGGGGTGGGGGTGGGGGATCAGTTCCACGCTCAGAATAAGCAGAAACTGACCAAGAAAGCTGAGGTAAATGGTTTTTTTGTTGTTGTTGGTTTGGGGGAGGGGACTATTTTGTTTCATTATAGAGAAAAGATATCCAAAAAGGGGCAGCAGGATTGATATTTTCAGTGAATGTGACAGACGGTAATTAAGGGAGGATCAATCAATTTTTATTTTGCTTTTGTAATTTCTGCCAAGGAAAATGACCTGAGGATGGAAAGGAAGATGAGAGAAATCAATGAAAGGAAATAGCCAGGCAAGTAAAAAGACAGGAAAGGGAGATAGCTAGGTGACTCAATGGATTGAGAGCCAGGCCTAGAGTTGGAAGGTCCTGGGTTCAAATCCAGATTCAGACACTTCCTAGCTATGTGACCCTGGGCAAGTCACTTAACTTCCATTACCTAGCTCTTACCACTCTTCTGCCTTTGAACCAATAGATAATATTGATTCTAAGAGGGAAGGGAAGAGTTTTGGTTTTTTTTTTTTTTAAGACAGGAAAGGAAGAGTTGTTCAACCCCTCAGACTAAGACAAGCACCATCCTGGTGACTGGTCAGCCAGTGGCACTGAAAAGATGAAGGAGGAAAGAAGAGGTGTGCCCTAAGATGAAACATGGGCACATGTCAAAAGGGAGCAGAGGGCATGTCTAACAAAACTACAAGCCACTGAGCTTGGCAAAAAATACAGAGTGGATTATTAAAGAAAATTATTATCTAAAAAGGGGAAGCAGTAATTACAGAGTCAATATGGCTTCATCAAAAACAAGATATACCAGACTAACCTTCTTTTCTTTTTTCACAGGGTTACTAATCTGCAGAGTCAGGGAAATACTGTGGATAGTTTGCTAGATTTTAGCAAAATAATCAATAAAAGGATCTCATACTGTTTTTATGGAATATGGAAAAGACAGGGAGATGTAGGCTAGACAGTAGTACAATCAGACTGTCTGAACTAGTTGGATAGCCAGCTCTTTTTAAAAAGAGTTATATTAAATATCTAACATCAGCTTGGAAAAAAAAGGCTTTCAGTGGTGAGCCCCAGGGATCTGTATATGCCCTGAGCTGTTTAACATTTTTATCAATGAACACAGATAATATGCTCATCAGACTTGCAGAAGACACAAAGCCAGAGGGATAGTTAGCCCTCTAGATGACAATTCAAAGAAAGATCTTGCCATGACACTGGCTAACCTGGTAAGCAGATATGCCTGTTAGTAAATTAATCAAATAAAATGAAATTTCACAGGAATCAATGTAAATTCATATTCTTTCGTTCAAAAAATGGACTTCACAAATACATGATGAGGTGGGGTGAGCACAATTCATTTGGAAAGTGTAATGTACTCCCCTTCATTACAAAGGGATCTAAAGGTCTAGTAGAGAACAAACTCAATGGAAGCCAACCTTGCACTATGGCAATCAAAAAATTCACATGATCTTGGATTCTAGGAAGGCATGGGCCCCACCTTCTAGAAAGATGGAGGGCATCATCCCATTGCACTCTGCCCAGATCAGAACATCCCTGAGACCCTGAATTCAGTTCTGGGTACTATATTTTAGAAAAGACATGGCTATGACAAAGACACCCAGAGAAATGTAGCCAGGGCAATGAAAGGCCTTGAAGTCCATGGTATAGTAGTTGAAGGAACTGAAGATGTGTAGCTTGAAGAAGACTCTGGAGGCACATAGTAGCTGAATCCAAATATATAAAGATTTGTCAAGTAGAAGAAGGATTTAGACGTGTTCAGTTTTGCCCCAAGGAGAAGCAAGAACAGTGAGGGGAAGTTGCCAAAAGTTAGACTTGGGCCTGATGTCAGGAAAAAATTCCTAATTAGACCTATCTAAAAGTGGAATGGGTGCTTTCTTTGGCAGCACATATACTAAAATTGGAATGATACACAGAAGATTAGCATGGCCCTTGTGTAAGGATGACACACAAATTTGTGAAGCATTCCATATTAAAAATATATATATATATATATATATATATATATATATATATATATATATATATATATATATATATATATGTGAAAGATGGAGGCCTAGCAGTACCAGATCTTAAACTGTACTATAAAGCAGTGGTCATCAAAACAATGTGGTACTGGCTAAAAGATAGAAGGAAAGATCAATGGAATAGACTTGGGTAAATCATTTCAGCAAGCTAATGTTCAATAAACCCAAAGATCCCAGCTTTTGGGACAAGAACTCACTATTTGACAAAAACTGCTGGGAAAACTAGAAAACAGTATGGGAGAGATTAGGTTTAGATCAACATCTCACACTCTACATTAAGATAAATTCAGAATGGGTGAATGATTTAAATATAAAGAAAGAAACTATAAGTAAATTAGGTGAACATAGAATAGTTTACCTGTCAGATCTATGGGAAAGGAAAGATTTTAAGACCAAGCAAGAGATAGAGAATATTATAAAATATAAAATAAATAATTTTGATTACATTAAATTAAAAAGGTTTTGTACAAACAAAACCAATACAACCAAAATTAGAAGGGAAGCAACAAATTGTGAAAAAAATATAACAAAAACCTCTGACAAAGGTCTAATTACTCAAATTTAGAGGGAGCTAAATCAATTGTACAAAAAACCAACCCCTTCCCCAGTTGAAAAATGGGTAAGGGACATGAATAGGCAATTTTCAGATAAAGAAATCAAAACTATTAATAAGCACATGAAAAAGTGCTCTAAATCTCTTATAATGAGAGAAATGCAAATCAAAACAACACTGAGGTACCATCTCACACCTAGCAGATTAGCTAAAATAACAGCAAAGGAAAGTAGTACATGTTGGAAGGGATGTGGCAAAATTGGGACACTAATGCATTGCCGGTGGACTGGTGAATTGATCCAACCATTTTGGAAGGCAATTTGGAACTATGCCCAAAGGGCACTAAAAGACTGTCTGCCCTTTGATCCAGCCATAGCACTGCTGGGTTTGTACCCCAAAGAGATCATAAGGAAAAAGACTTGTACAAGAACATTCATAGCTGCGCTCGTTGTCGTGGCAAAAAATTGGAAAATGAGGGGATGCCCTTCAATTGGGGAGTGGCTGAACAAATTGTGGTATATGTTGGTGATGGAATACTATTGTGCTAAAAGGAATAATAAAGTGGAGGAATTCCATGGAGACTGGAACAACCTCCAGAAAGTGATGCAGAGTGAGAGGAGCAGAGCCAGGAGAACATTGTACACAGAGACTGATACGCTGTGGTATAATCGAACGTAATGAACTTCTCTACTAGCAGCCATGCAATGATCCAGAACAATTCGGAGAGACTTATGAGAAAGAATACTATCCACATCCAGAGGAAGAACTGTGGGAGCAGAAACACAGAAGAAAAACAACTGCTTGATCACAAGAGTTGATGGGGATATGGTCTCTAAATGATCACCCTAGTGCAAATATCAATAATAGGGAAATAGTTCTTGATTAATGACACATGTAAAACCCAGTGAAATTGTGCATGAGCCATGGGTAGGGGTAGGGAAGGGAAAGAACATGAATCATGTAATCAGGTAAAAATATTCAAAATTAATTAAATAAAAAAATGAATTTTTAAAGAAATAAATAAAAGTGGAATGAATTCCCCTATGAAAGGATTTTGAGCAGAGGCTCAAAGAGGACCATTTGAAGGGGATGTTATAAAGGAGATTCTTTATAAGGGATGGGTTGGTCCAGATGGCTGTTGAAGGCCTTTCTGATGTTAAATTCTATGATGTAGGTCAAACCTTCCATTTTGTAGACAAGGAAACTAAGACCATAAGAATTTAGGTAAACTGCTCAAGCTAACAAAGAGAACCTATGACAGAAACAGGACTAAAATCCAAGGATCCCACATCTTATCCAATTATCTTTTCTGATATATGCATTTTAAGAAAACTCTTACCTTCTGTCTTAGAATTCATACTAAGCATTGATTCCAAAGCTGAAGAGTGGTAAAGGCCAGGCAAATGGGGTTAAGCGATTTGCCCAGGGTTATATAGCTAGGAAGTGTGTGAGGTCAAATTTGAATTCAGGACCTCTTGTCTGTAATCCTGGCTCTCTATACTGAGCCACCACATTGCCCCTACATGCATCAGTCACTAAGCTGATGATGCCTGATAAATATTCTGAGTCCTGTCTACTCTTAAATTGACCTAGCTGGTAAAGACCCAAACTTTCAGCCACATCTGATGGACTTAACAAGGTTAAAATCTTCTTAGGGAAAGCCATTTATCTGTATCCTCCAGAGTGCTTAGAACAGGGTCAGGCCACCTCCTATGAAGAGGTGCCAATAAAAAAAGGCTGCTCATGGTGGTGGGGTGCCAAAATGGTGGAAAAGGTATAGGGACCGATCTGATTTCTACCAAATTGCCCTCCAAAAAGCATTGATACAATACCTCAAAATGAATTCTGGAGCAGCATAATCCACCCAAAAAAAGTGAAACAATTTTCAGCCTAAAACAACTAAGAAGGCCAGCACAAGGGATCTAGTGCACTGGGATGGAGGTAGAGCACAATGCACCAGGGCAGATCCCACCACAGCAACAGGTCTTGGGCACAACTGAAGCAGCAGCCAATGCTTCTGGAAATTTCAGCCACCGAAGGAAAGCAAAAGTCAGACAGCTGCCCAGAGGGAGACTACAGGGATCCCTTTGCTCGCTCTGGGTGCAAGAGTCTTGTCTCATTCTCCATGTGGAGAACCACGTCATAATAATGGTGCACAGTCATAGGGTGAGGAAGAGCACCTGCACTTGCAGCCACAGAGGAGTAGGGGGCTTTGGTCACAGGTCTAAATGGTAAAAGACTGCTTGGAGTTTCTCACAGACCAGAGAACAGGTTTTGAGAGTATTAAACACATTTCTCCTTACAGCATACTACCTTGGAAGAACTGAAAGTAGATAGATCCCCAGTACCAGCTCTGAAGACAACTGCATAAAGAATCTGAAACTTGGAATAATTACAGAGCCCAACTTTAACAGTTTTTGAAACTAAAAGAAAATCAAAAGGCAGGAAAATGAGCAAACAACAAAAAAAGGAAATTTAACATAGAATGTTATTTTGGTGACAGGATAGACTCAAAATCAGAAGAAGACAACAAAGTTAATACTGCAGGATCCAAAACCCCCAAGAAAAATATTAATTTCTCTCAAGCCCAAAAAGAATTAATGGAGGAGCTCAAAAAGGATTAAAAAAAAAACAAATGAGAGTGATACAGGAAAATCTTGAATAGTCAAAAACTTGGAAAAGGAGGCAAAAATGCTGATGAAATTAATACCTTAAAAAACAGAATACTCTATTGCAAATAGTATTAATATGGAAATGGGTTTTGAACAATGATACACGTAAAACAGTGGATTTGCTCATTGGTTCCAGGAGAGGGGGGAGATAGGAGGGGAGGGAAAGAACATGAATCATGTAACCATGGGAAAATATTATTAATTAATTAATTTAATTTCTTTTTTAAAAAAACAGAATATGCCAATTAGTGAAAGAGGCACAAAAACCCACTGAAGAGAAGATCCTTCTAAAAATCAGAATTGGTTCAAGTGGAAAAAGTTATACAAAAAATGCGCCAAAGAGAAAAACTTCTTGAAAGACAGAATTAGTCCTCTGGAAAGAAAGGTTTATAACAATTCACTGAGGAAACAAAGTAAAATTGGCCAAATGGAAAAGAAGGTACAAAAACTGAAGAAAATTATGCCTTAAAAATTAGAACTGAGAAATTGAAAGTTAATGACTCCATGAGATATCAAGAAACAATCAAACAAGATCAAAAGAATGAATAAAAATAGAAAAAATGTTAAATATCTTATGGGAAAAACAACCAATCTGGAAAATAAATTCAGGAGATATCAATTAAGAATTTTTGAACTACCTGAAAGCTATGATAAAAAAAAGAGCTTTTTTTTCTTTCATCTTTCATCTTTCAAGAAATCATCATGGAAAACTGCCTTGATATTCTAGAACCAGAGGACAAAATAGAAATTGAAAGAATCCACTGATCACCTCCTGAAAACAATCCCAAAATGTTAACTCCCAAGAATATTATAAACTCCAAGGTCAAAGAGGAAATATTTACATCAGCCAAAAAGAAACAATTAAAATATTGTAGAGCCACAGACAGGATATCAGAAGACTTAGCAGTTTCTACATTAAAAGATTGAAGGGCCTGGAATATGACGATATTCCAGAAGGCAAAGGAGCTAAAACTCCAACCAAGAATCACATATCCAGCAAAACTGAGCATAATCCTTCAGGGGGAAAGTGGGTATTCAATGAAATAGAGCACTTTCAAGCATTCCTGACCAGAGCTTGAATAGAAAAGTTGACTCTCAAATACAAGACTCAAGAGAATCATAAAAAGGTAAACAGGAAAGAGAAACCAAAAGGCATTCAATAAGATTAAACTGTATTTATCACTGTATGGGGAGATGATTCTTGTAATGCCAAAAACTTTGTCATTATCAGGGCAGTCAGAGGGAGTACATATAGATGGAGGGCAAGGGTATGAGTTTAATATGATGGAATGATATAAAAAATAAGATAAAGACATGAGAAAGAGGAATGCATTGGGAGAAAGGAAAAACAGAATGGGATAAATTATTGCACATAAAAGAAGCATGAAAGAGCAATCATAGTGGAGGGAAGATAGGGGAGGCGGGGAGGAGAGCACATGAACTTTATTCTCATCAGAATTGGCTCAATCAGAGAAGGACATATGCAATCAATTGAATATGGAAAGCTATCTTACCCTAAAGGAAAATAGATGGGGAAGAGGATAAGAAAGGGAGGATAGGGCTGATAGAAAAGAGGGAAAATTGGGGGAGATGGAGGTTGGAAACCAAACAGGTAAGCAGGGAGGAAAATAATTCACAGTAATCCTAACAGTGCAAAAAAATTTTTTACAAGTGTCTCTAATAAAGGCTTCATTTTTCAAGAGAGAAATGAGTTGAATATATAAGAATACGAGTCATTCCTGAATTGATAAATGGTAAAAGGATGTGAACAGGCAGTTCTCAAAGTAACTAAAGCTCTATAGTTGTGCAAAAAAATTCTCTAAATCAGTAATAATTAGAGAAATGCAAATTAAAACAACTCTGGAGTACCACCCCATTTATATCAGATTGACTATTATGAAGGAAAGAAAGGAAGAAAAGGAAAATGATGAAACTTGGAGGAAATATGGGAAAGCTAGTACATGAATACATTGTTAGGTAAATTGTGAACAGATTCAAGCATCCAGGAGAGCAATTTAATCTATGCCCATAGGTCTATAAAATAGTACATACCCTTTGACACAGCAATACCATTACTAGGTTTGTATACCAAATAGATTTTTTAAAAAAGGAAGGACCTAATATACAACAATATTTAAAGCAGTTTTTTTTGGGGGGGGGCAAAGACTTGGAAAGTAAAAGAATACCCATCAATTGGGGAATGGCTGAGTAAGTTAAAGGATATAATTGTGGAATACTATTGTGTTTTAAGAAATGACAAGCAGTATGAAAAAGAACACTATTCATATCCAAAGGAAGAACTGTGGGAACAGAAACACAGAAGAAAACATCACATAATTTAATGGGGATATGATTGGTTATTTGATGTTAAAAGATTGCTCTATTGCAATTATGAGTAACATGAAAATAGCTTTTGAACAATGATACATGTATAACCCAGTAGAATTGTCAGCTCTGGGAGGGGAGAGGGAAGAGGGGTGGGAAAAAATCACAAATCATGTAACTATGGAAAAATATTCTAAATAAACAAATGCAATACAATTTTAAAAATGAAATGATAAGCAGGAGAAGCTCAGAAAAACCTGAAAAGACATGAACTGAAGCAGAAATTAAATAAGCAGAACCAGGAGAACATTGGACAGTGACAAGAATACTTTACAATGAACAACTATGAATAAGTTACTCTCAGCAATACAGTGATCCAAAACTATCCCAAAGGACTCATGATGAAAAAAAAATGCTATCTACTACCAAAGAAAAATAAATGAGTCTGAGTCCAGGCCAGAGCAAACTTTTTTAGCTTTCTTAATTTTTTTTTTCTGTTTGAGTTTCCTTCCACAAAAGGATTACTATGGAAAAATGTTTTACATGATTGCATATATAAAATCTATATGAGACTGAATTTGAGACTCAATATTCTTTGAAAACTGATAGAAACTTTTTACATGTAATTGGGGAAAAAATAAAATACCAAAAGAAAAGACTGCTGAACTGAATTAAGTTAAAGACTTGTTAAGAAATGACAATAAAATTATTTTATAGTGCTTGGGTATGGGCATCAAATCAGAGATGAGGTACAAGTTATAAAGCCCTGACAAATCCACCAGATTAATTTCCACTACAATTTGGCTATACCAATTCCTTAGTACCTAAGCAGAGAATTACATAGCTAACTCTCCCTTCTGCCACGGTTTTTCCTTCCCTTTCTTTTTTTTTAAGTGAAATTTTTTTCTATTTTTTCCAATTACATGTAAAAACAACTTTGAACATTCTTTTTAAAATTTTTTGAGTTCTAAATTCTTTCCCTCCTTCCCTCACCTTCCCCTCTCCTTGAGAAGGTAAGCAATTTGATATAGATTATACATGTGCACTTATGGAAAACATTCCCAAATTAGCTGAATGAAAACAGACCACAACTACTAACAATAACAAAAAAGAATGTTCAGAAAGAAGTTTGTTTCACTTTGGATTCAGACTCCTTCAGTTCTTTCTCTGGAGATGGACAGCATTTTTCATCATAAATTCTACCTCAGAATTAACTTGGATCATTATATTGCTCAGAATAGCTATCTTTTACATTTAATCATTGTACAACATTGTTGTTACTGTGTATAATGTCCTGGTTCTGCTCACTTTCTACCAGTTCACTGAAGACTCTTCAGGTTTTTCTGAAAGTATCCCTTCCAGAGTATTTCTGACCTTCATTATCAGAAAACCAAGAACCATCTCCAACATCCCTTCTTCAGGTCTTGTTCCAATATCTTGGCAAGCAACATTATGATCTTTGAAATTCTATTCTCTGGCCACATCCAACTCACCTTCCTCTTTCCCATCCCCAACTCTCCATGTATTTACCTGATATGGAATAACATCACCCAAACATATTCAATCCGTCTTCCCTACTCTGGCAGCACTTGCCTCCATCCATAATGAGGGTGGGGAGGGATGGCAGTGGTGATGAGGAAGTACTCACCGTGTAGTCATGACAATCACCAGAACCTTCTGCTCCCAGACCATGAGCCAAAAGTCATGGTAGGTGTTCTCCAAGGGACCTAAAGCAATAAAATAGAAGATGGTATATGATGTCAAAAAGTATTTCTTTCCCTCTCTCATTATTCTTCCAGGCCCTAAATATGAGATCCATATTAGCTTTCTGCTCTTATGTCATTAGTTCATCAACTATTAAGGTTCCACTGATCACTTCTGTGATGAAGATTTAGAAATCTGTTGTGCTGGTCCTTCCCTCTCAGCTAACTTCTAGTCCTACATCACCAACCTGGACGGACTTTCAAGATGATCTCAAACTCAGAAATGGAATTAGTTTTACTCCTCTGCCTCTCTTCCCTCCCTGTTGTCTCCATGCACAGATACCTCTCCAAATTTTCATGTTTCCCTCAGATATACTGGAAAGAAATCTCCTAATTCCCCAGTAGAAACTAATTCCTCCTTCTCCCTTTTATCTTTTCTTTCTTCCAAAGGCCAGGTAGTTAATAAGTCTTGTCAACTTTTTCTTTTTTATGATTCATCACTTGTTTATGTGAGTAGATGATTTGGGATTTTGGTTTTAAAAGATTACTCTATTATAAAAATAAATAATATGGAAATAGGTATAAAGTGATAACACATATATAACCCAGTAGAACTGCTTGTCACCTCTGGGAGGGGAGAGGGAAAACGGAGAGAAAATGAATCATGTAACCATGGAAAAATAGTTTTTAATGTAATTGTAAAAAAAGACTAGTTTCTCTTCCTTTTTTATTTTCTCTTCTAGCAGTACAATTCAGGTTCTCGTCTCAATCCTTTCCATCTATCCACCTCCTAGCTGACCTTGGATTACAGTTTCTCTCTCTTTTTGGTCCATCCATCCCGAACACCACCTAAAAGCAGCATTAGTGGAAAGATGAGTGGATTTAGAGTTCACATCCAACTTCTGCCAATTACCACTTGTGTGAATACTATTCTGGGCTTGAGTTTTCACATATATAAAACAAGGTGGGAAGACTAAATGTCCTCCAAGGTCCCTTTTAGCTCTAAATCTATAATCCCAGGATCAATGTTCATAATGTTCCTAAAAAAGTGCCTCTATCCTGTCACTTCCCTGCTAAAAATCACAAATGACTAAATTCTACTATGTCAAATCTGAACTCTTCTGCCTACCTTTCAAGGTAATTAAATCCTAACCCACCAATCTTATTTCCCAGTACTCCTTGAGATGTATACTCTGGGCTTAGGCTGATTTCCTCAGTGTCCTACAAATATTTCCCCTTACTCAATCTCACCCTCATCGTGGCTTAGATTCTTTCCCCTACAATGAATGTCGTCCCTTCTTCCCTCTATCTATAGATTTCCAGGTTACAACTTCTTGCTTCAGCATGATCAAGAAATCCAAGAAACCAGTATATATATGCTAATTTTGCATCAAAGAGAACAGTGACATCTTCTTTTGAGGTCCATGCCATCTATGTACAGCACCACTGTTGTTCTCACCTAACCAGCTCAACTCTGTGACATTAGCACTTGGATCCTGGTCTTTATAGTCTTCCTCTGAACCTTGTGTCATCCTAGGAACTTTCAACATTCATGGCGATGGTCTCTCTGACTAGCTGAGCACACAATCATTTCCTCAGTGCTCAGCTCTGATGACCACCTTCCCTTTAGTCACAACACACTAGGAGGACCAGACTGGAGATCTTAATCTCTATTCCAGCAGTTCTGCTTGATTTCAATGCCAAGGAACAAGATGCCCCTGCTAGGATAAACTGGTCATTGCAAATCCCATCTCCATGCCTTGGTTACTCTACACCTTCCCACCTTCCTCAGCCTCTTCTTCCCACTGATTGGAGAACTGGAGGGTGGAGCATCAGACTTCTCCCAAAGCTTTCCTTTGTAGAGGGCTGGATTTGGACTCTCCAGCTTGCCATCCACTTTCTCTCTGCAGCTCTGTTTGGCTTCAGCTTCACAGAACAAGACGTTCTCTGGTTTCCCCCCAACTGCCCTTTCCAGCTTCCTTTGGTGTGCTGCTTTACCCCATTAGATTAGAAGCTCCTTGAGAGCAAGGGTCTTCATGACCCTTGGAACAAATTGTTCTCCCACAGGCATTTGGCTGGGGGAAGTCCTCACTTGCTTGGGGCAGACATTCTCATAACTCATGGATGGTGAAGTGTGTTGGGAAGCCTTGTTTTCAGTCCTGGGTGAGCCTTGCCATACAATTTCAAAGCTTGCTAAGCATCAAAAAACACAGCAAAGCAAGGAGCTCCTTTGCCTGCTACAAATATGATTATATAACCCGAGAACTGAATCCTCACTGTCTACCCTTATTAACCTCCTAATCCTACTTCTCACAGCAACTGTCCTAAATCTAAACTGTTGACCTAATTGAAAGGGTAATAAATAGTTACGAGGAGTAATTTAAGGAGTTGCTTTTGAAAAGATATTCTCACAAAAAATGCACCAGCATCAAAAATGACTATTTTTCTTTGGTAAATAAATAATGTGAAACTTGAACGATATGTCTGTTTTACTTTGCTATGTAACTTATGTATTACACATTGTCTCTACCAGATTCTAATTAAAACCCAAAGTATAGGGATTGTTTGCTTCCACACTTTCTAACTGTGTTCCTTCTGTTACTTCATCTCTCTCTCAGCTCCTTAATGTAGTAGGTATTCCCAAGGGCTGCCCTATACCATCTTGCCATATTTTGCCATAATTCCTTCTCTGGCACTCTCATTCACTCCCACAGCTTCAATGATCATGTTTTAAAAATTAACTTAATTTTTAAAATTCTGAACTTAATAAACACACCAAAAAATAAATACTTCCATAGTGCCAATTGTTGGGGTTTGTCCTTCATTTCAAAGAAGACCAATGTTTAATGACTTGACCAAAGTCATAGGGATAGTATTGAAGGCAGAATTTGAACCCAGTTTCTCTGACACCCAAATCAGTATATAGTCTTTTCTTTATAAAGTGAAGGAGTTACAGAGTATTTTATACTTTAAAATAAATACATTAATTAATTTTTTTTAGAAAGAGTTAGAGGGGGCAGCTGGGTGGCTCAGTGGATTGAGAGCCAGGTCTAGATATGGAAGGTCATGAGTTCAAATCTGGCACCACACACTTCCTAGTTGTGTGACCCTGGGCAAGTCACTTAACCCCCATTGCCTAGCCCTTACCATTCTTCTGCCTTGGAGCCAACACATGGTATTAACTCCAAGATGGAAGGTAAGGGTTTTAATTAAAAAAAAAAGTTACAGAAGAAAAGTTTGAACTCATATCTTCTGACTCTACCGTGTATCATGAAGCCAAAACCTTCCTTGAGTGCTTTGCACACAGTATATACTTAATTATATGGTTTTTAGATTCATAGATGTTCATCCTTCTTTTTGAAAAGGACCAGTGACATCACAAAGTGATATCTTAATTTTTGGGTAAAGTGGATTAAGAGTGAGGCAGACTTGCATAAAGTCATCAGCCTCAACCTCTCCACCAGAACCATCAAAGTCCAGTGGCAACACAAAATCAGGACAACTGGTGATGGCTGGGGATGCAGTGCATGACCTGGGCTTCTTCCATGTCTGACCAAGCTCTAAGTGCTCCACAGTGCCTACTTCTCCTGCCTTCATGGTCCTTGGAACAAACTGTTCTCACCCACTCATTTTGCTAGGGGAAGTCTTTGCCTGCTTGGGGTAGACATCCCCCTGACTCATGGATGGTTTTGAGGCCTGTTGGTTACCCTCAAATCTAATTTAGCCTAGTTTTACCATAGTGTGGCCACTGAGCATCTTACAGCTTCTTGGAGCCACAAATGAGAGCTGAGTGAAAGGGGGACACCAGAGGGAAGCAGCCCTGAAAAGAGCTCAGCAAGTCCTCGTGCCAGGTGCTAGTTCTTCCAGAACACTCCATATACCCCATACCACTGAGGCACAAAAAAGATAATTACATTTTAAAAAATCAGAGACCTCTATCTCATACCACTTGCTTCTTTTTAAGAATTTAACAAATTCCTCGTTAGTTTTCAAAGTCAACTATCACTATTATGCAAAAGACTTTCAAATCAATAATGTTTAATTCAGCCATCCCCAATTACCTTCATCACAGGTCCCTCAAACTCAGTGTACCCACAAGGGAGTTTACGACCCATTCCATCACACCAGCTCCTCTTTTGGCTTTACCTTAGCTTCATCTTTAGCCCTTCCCTCCCTCTCACCTTTCATCTGCAGTTACCAAGTCCTGCGGAATCCACCTCTGTAATAGACAATCATCCTTCACCCATATCCCTTCTCTTCCTGCGGCCAACACTTTGGTTTAGGCTTTCATTTCTATCCACCTGAATCATTCTTGCAACATCCTTTACTTGGATCATGCAGTGACTTCCTAATCACTCAGGCTAGTTTCTTTTTATCCCCACCTGACTTTTCCATAGCTTCTGACACTGATGACCACCAAATGTTATTAGCCTTTGACTTTAGAGAAATCGCACTTTCTTGCTTCTTCTCCAGAATCAGGAGAAGGACATAGCACCAAGGACTGAAGAGGTATGTTATAAAGTATTAAGAAATAATATTATGACAGAGTCCTGGCCTGAAGCCTTGGTTTCACTGTAATTGAAGAGCGAGACAGTCTCTCTAGAAGAGACATCCCGGACAGACGCCTGAAAGAGGAGTTGAAGAAAAGTCACTAACATTGAGAAAACTAGATAGAACACAATGATCTTAGAAGTGATAAAAACCTTAACTGGGTTGTATCACATGGAGGAGAAAAAAGGAAACAATGACAACAGAAACTGGAGAGACAAATTCAATGGAAGATGGCAAATAGGGGTGAAGCGAATAAAGAAAAGAGGAGAATTAAAGAGAATAAACTATTCTTGGGGAAAAGATGGAGACATGGGGCTGGACAGAGGAGTAATTAGATAAATATGAAATAGGGTTAATGGTAAGACTCAAATACAAGTCGCTGATAATTCCATATTAATTCAAAAGGAGCCCACCAGTAAAGTGCCTTAGGCATTTGTGTTTGATCCTATGCAATTTAATATTTTAACTAATGACACCAAATGTACAGAGGTGATACAAGGCTTTTTGGTTGGGGGGGCCTGGGGGAGCAGGGTTATGGTAGCTCTCTTCAAGTATCTGAAAGGCGCTGACTGACAAGAAAAATGGATTCAATTTGTTTTGTTTGGCTCCAGGGTGCATAACTGGAAGTAAAGGGTTAGAAGATGAAAGAGGGAACTTTAGACATTAAGAAAAACTTCCTAACAATTAGACCTACCCAAACAGGTGATAAACTGCAGAGGTGGTAGGTTCCCCTCACTGAAGATCTTCAAGTGGAAGCTAAATGATCACTTTGGGGCCATGTTAAAGTAGGGAATTCTTTTTTGGGGGGTAGGAGTCAGACTACAAATGGTCAGAAGTCCCCTCTAACTCTGAAATTCTGTGATGGCTGTGACTCCAAGGACTTCAAAGCAGGGTGCAAAAGTGTAATGCTATCAACAGGGGGAAAAGGTAGGGGAGGGGGTCAAATTTAGAGATGAGTTTCTTCTTGGACATACAAAAATTTTAAATATTGGTAAGTCACCCACAAGCGCAGAACTAGAACTCAGTGGAGACATTCACAAAAAGATAAAATGTAAGCCATAGAAGTAGATGATATTACCAAAGGAAAAATTAAACAAAAAACAGAAGGACAGAGCTCTGGGGATACCCACACTAAAGGTGGGGGAATAAGAGGATGGGTCACCAAAGGAGAGCAGGAAAGAGCAGTCAGGGAATCAGGGGGACAACCATGAAAGATCCGGGTCATAAAAATCACAGAAGAGAATATCCAGAAGCAAAGGGAGGAAATCAGTGGGGTCATATACAGTAGAAAATTCAGAAGGGAGGATGCCTAGAAACAAGAAAGTTTATTTGGCAATGAGAAGGCACAGAAACTGTGGAACTATTAGGGATATTAGAGATCTAGTCCAACTCTCTCAGTGTAGAGATGAAGAAACTGAGACCTAGAGAAGTAACAGAGCAAAGAAACATACAGAGATTGAAGGCAGGGATCAGGACTTTCTGACTCTAATCCCAATAACCAAATGATTCTCTCTATGTCTTGTCAACTTAGGAGACATAGAAAGCTCTCAGAAATGAAAATTGGAGGCATTAAGAGAAAGAATTCTAGTAGGTCAAAACAATGGCATAAAACTCAAAATAGAAGCAATGGGGCCACTTAATCAGACCTAAAGATCCCTCTTGGGCCATGGGTGGACTTAAAAAACACATGCACATACATGGATGCACACACAAATTAGCATTATCTATATCCTACTGTATTTTTTATTTAATTTTTTATGATCCTTACCTTCTACCTTATGATCGATACTGAGTATCAGTTTGAAGGCAGAAGAGAGGTAAGGGCTTGGTAATGGGGGTCAAATAACTTGCCTGGGGTTACACAAGCTAAGAAGTATTTGAGGCCAAATTTGAACCCAGGACCTCCCATCTCTTGGTCTGGTTCTCTTTCCACTGAGTCATCTAGCTGCCCCCATTTTTATTTTTTTCAATATTTCCCAATTCCATTTTAATCTGCCTTAGCTATACTAGTCCTGATATAATGAAGAATATTATTTAACACTTCTGGGCTAAAGGGACCAATGTAGTTGTACAGGGAACTGAGATTAAAGAAGAAAAGAGGACCAAAGAAGGGTCTAATGTTTGAGGTAGCTTGAATAATACCTGAAGGAGAGAAGGCAGAGCTGCTCAGCTCTTAGGCTTCCCTTTTCTCTGCTAAGGAAAATGATCTTTGGACTGGAAAAGAAAGTACAAAAATGGCTACTAGGGAGTTGACACCCAGTATATGGATAAGATGATAGTGAGAGCATCTGCTATCCTAGAGCAATTCAAGTCATCAGGTCTGTGGGATGCCACCCAGAGTACTAAAAAGAAAAGTTCAATCTCCTTAAGTGGGGATTTATTTCATTCTTTGTATTTGTAGCCCTTGCACCCAGCACAGTGCTAGCACATAAGTGGGCACTTAATAAGTTTTGAATGTTGATGGCTAAGTCAGTAATCTTTATAAGGCTGAGGATAACTAGAAGATTAGAAAAGGGGAAATTGCCTGATTTTTTTAAGTAAGAAAATACAAGCAATAAACTCTAGGCTGGTGAGCTTGCCTCCAATTTCTGGCAAAATTCTAGAGTAGAGGATGGAGGTGGTTAGCAAACACCACCTTGAAAAGGAAGTGACTTCCGAAGGACAGATCAGACAGAAGAGTGTCTACATGATGACTCACATCCCATAAACAAAAACATTAAAAGGCAGCTGAGATCCGATGGGCTGCAATGACTAATCTGAGCTCCCAGAAGAAGAGATGAAGCCAATCCCCAACACTCTCCCCTCACCCTGAGATCTCCATCTCCCTCTGTGGAGACAGAGCCAGTCCTATGGTCAAAGCTACCACAGGCAGCTGTGCTTTGTTCTGTTTCCTTCGAGAGAAGGGCAGATTCAGTAGTGGAGCCCAGAGGAAGATAGAAATTATAAAATGGCGGTAGGATTAAAAACAAAAGGCAGCAAATAAAACTTTACCAAAAAAAAACAAACCAATTCTATGTCATGCCAGTTTTTATTCTCCTCAATGACAAGGTGACTAGATGGGTAGATTAGAGGATTCTGAAGAGTATACCCAGATGTCCTACTGTTGAGAAAAAGATGGTAACTAACATCAGGTCCCCAGGACAGAAGTGGCTAGAGGGCTCACCCAAAAGAATAGGCATCAAAGTCTGGACCTGACTTGGAACAAAGCCTCCTCCAGCTCTCAGGAGCTCTGCATCATTCATCAGTAATGTAGATTAAAAAGCATTTATGTAATTATCAATTTGGCATGAGGCTGGGAGAAATAAAATTAACACCCTAAATGGAAAGAGATAGAATCCAAAAAGATCTTGATGGTATTGGACTCTTGGGGTAAATTGACCAAGATAATACTAGTTCCCATTTATATTTATATGCTTGATAGGGTGCAAAGCAACAGATTCAAACACATTCTATCTCACATGTTCTTCATGACCCTGGGAGGCAGGTATTATCAGGTCCATTAGAGAGGGAAAAGATGAGGTTCTGAAATGTTAAGATGAAGTAGTATGTGCAGGGGCTGGACTTGAACACAAGCTCAGGAGCTCCTACCGTAGTGTTTCGCAGGAGATGGAAGCTCAAAATGTAATAGGCAAATATATAATTTCACATTCAGGTTGTAAAAACTGATTTCTGAAGTATAAGATGGGGGCGCTGTGGTGAGGAGGCAATTCATTAGAAAAAGGTCGTTCATAAGTTATACCCTCCACTATAGTCCACAACAAGGGCAGCTCACACAGTTTCGAGGAACAATGTGCCCATGTGAGGGGGAGACTCTACCACACTGGTCAGGAAGACTGGTTTTGGAGCAGGGAGCGACCTTTTAAGAAGGACCCCAATAAGGGGGAGAGAATCCAGAGGGTCTCAAAGTTCATTCCATACACCTGAAGACATGGGTATGTTCCTGTTCTCCAGGATCCCAAGGGGAGCTAAACTCGTTCTCCTTGGCCCCAGGAGCTACTAAGAAGTAAGTCTAAGCTTGGGGCCAGGAAAAACTTCCCAACAGAAAGAGAGGTCCAAAAAGCTTGGGACAAAGTAACAAGCTCCCTTCATGGGAAGTCTTGAAGTCAAGACTGCTTGTGTGTGGTTGGGGATGTTCTAGTCAGATATGACCTGAACTGGCTGGTCCTTTCCCACTCCCATTCAGAGCTCAGGAGAGACCTCAGTCTTCTCAGGAATAGGCAGAGGTGGAAAAATAAATAGGGACAAAAAGGAATACACCTTTTCAGCAGCACATGGCACATTCACAAAGATTGACCATGTATTAGGGCATAAAAACATTGCAAACAAGTGCAAAAGAGCAGAAATAATAAATGCAACCTCAGATCACAATGCAATGAAAATAATAATTAGTAAGGGGACATGGAGAGGTAAATAAAAATTAATTAGAAATTAAACAATACAATTCTCCAAAATCGGTTCAAGAACAAATCATAGAAACAATAACTTCATTAAAGTGAATGAAATCTTAGAAAAATTAGAGTTAGTAGATATGTGGAGAAAAATAAATAGAGACAAAAAGGAATAGGCAGAGGTGGTGTTAGGGTTAGAGCTAGAGTGACTAAGTCAGAACTGGAAGTAGAGCCATCTGATGAGAAAAGAGGATGAGGGGGGAAGGAGCTGAGGAGACAACAGAAGATCATACTAGCACATCCCCCCACCTTTTTCATGACTCTGGCTCTGTCTTCTAGGGGTCTTCTTTACACAACCTCCAACTCTACCTTGGGTTATTTTAGGACTGATGACCCCCAAAACTCTGCCTTCTCAGTTCCTCAAACTCAACTCCCAGGACTTCAATCTCTCCTCTCCTTTAGACACCCATAGGGATACTTATACCTCGGACTTTACAATCTCTCAAACGTAGTCCATCTACAATCCTAAACTCTGGAAATTCCTAATCATAAATATTCAGTCTTCCCCACAGCTTCCCTCCTCCTACATCCTCATTATAACCTCAGGTCCCTCTGTCCTTCCCCTGTGTTTCCTAGAATCCCCATTCTGGCTTTTTCCCTCAATCTTAAGCTAGTCATTAGCTTTTTCCACTATATAATTTACTCTCAAATCTTTCAGCCCACTTTTTCACACCTTACTAATAATTGCCAACCTTGGACTACTACGACCATCTGCTTTCTCTGCTTACATTACAGAATATTCCAAGAACCAAGTATTAGCTTACTAATTGAAAAAAATCTAGAAATCACCATTCCCTGTCTTTTCTGCCCCCCCAATCCCACCAAGAAGCCATAATTTTGATCTCCCACAATATCTCATGCATCGCTCACTCCTTCCTCGGATTCTACATAGTTGTTATGGATGGCACAGAGCAGATGACTGTCCAAGGAATCACCAAGATCTCCCAAAGCTGACTGAGAACCAGGTATACATCACAGACTCCAGCTTACCTTGTGTGCCAATATAAGCATTCTTTTGCTTATAGCCATCCATGAAACTGGCATTAATGTAGTCTGTCTGGAAAGAAAACAGAAGAAAGAAAGCTATTGAGTTGTGCACAGAAATATATGGGGATGGGGGCAGGAGGTAGACAGATGACATGATGAACAAGCAGTCCAGACCCAATTCATAAAATGATAGAAACCCAGTGATGGACCTTGGGTCTAGTTTAAGCTAGCATAGAATGAAGTACAGGTAATTTCTTCCATGGTAGGCTTGTCACTTTCCTGAAAATTCTGCATTCAGTGAACTAAAAGAGAAAAGGGAGGGCCAATTTCAAGCTACCCAATTCTAATGAATTTCTGGATCCCATTTCTTGTCTTCTGGGGATCTAGGTTCTATTAGGTCTAAGCAAGGGGAATAGCAAGCCACCAATTCAAGTGGGTGGTTATCACAATTCTCCATCTTAATATTCATAAATATAAAATGGGTACGTGGCAAAAAATGCCTATCCACCAATGGACACATCCAACCATACTCAATGTCCAAAATATCAAAACCAGAGAAAAGAGGAGCAGTAAGAAACTGAGGCACAGACTTCAAGTATATCCAGCCATCAGAAAGAAAGAGCAATTAGCAAAGACAAGAATTAAAGACTTTTATCTCTGTCCATTACCAGGCAAAATTCTAAACTGATTCCTAAAACCCAAACAAAATCCTATCCAAGGTCCTTCTGCTGCATGCACCTCCAGTAAAGCCCAATCACTCCAACACTATCATTCTTACTTCAGCATAATGCCTGATGATGCCCCCTTATATCTTTTACTGCAAAAGGGGAGGATCCCTAAAGGCACAATGCTTAGGAATTTTGTATCCAACTTAAAGCTGCCAGTCATGAGGGCAGAAAGAAAAAAAAGGATAGAGAAGAGTGGCATTACCACAGAGCTATCATTTCAGTAATTCCAATCCAGGAAAAAAGCCTTCCTCTGACCCTGCAACACATTCAGGTACCACCAAACTCTGGGGATAGCAAAATGACCAGCTGCAGCCTTGCCACCCTCCTCCTTACCAAGCTAATGACTAATAGGAGACTACAAAATTAGTCATCACCTAGTCAGAACTCTACTAATCTACCCGAATGGTTCCTACACATCCCACTTCCCTCAGAACACACCCTCCCCCAACCCAAGGTGGTCAGGAGCTGTCCAAATCCTGCCTGGTCTCTGACCTACCACTTGGAGAAGAGAGACCATAAACCTACCACCCTAAAAACCAAGGCAATAAAAAAGAAGACAAATGTGTGTGTGTGACACCTCTGCCTCTGCTATCCCCTTACACACACACACACTCCTCCCATGGTGAGCAGATTATGCTAGTACTTGCCTAGCATTCTTTAAGTATCCATCTCTTTGGGACACAAATGAAGAATAAAAATGATAGTGAACAATTGAGTATGCCAGGAAAGAGAAGCCACAAGGCACACAGCTGCTAGCTCCATTTTGTACAGAATATCTAAGAAATAATGTAAAGAGGCTGCCAGGAGGCACAATGGATAGAGCACCAGGTCTGAAGTCAGAAGGATCTCGGTTCAAATTTGGCTCAGATACTTTCTAGCTAGGTGACCCTGAGCAAGTCACTTAACCCCTTTTGCCTAGCCCTTTCCCTTCTTAAAGTTGTTATTAAGACAGAAAGCAAAGGGGGCAGCTAGGTGGCTCAGTGAATTGAGAGCCAGGCCCAGAGACAGGGGGTTCTAGGTTCAAATCTGGACTCAGATATTTCCTAACTGGGTGACCCTGGGCATGTCACTTAACCCCCATTGCCTAGCCCTTACTACTCTTCTGCCTTAGAACCAAAACACAGTATTAATTCTAAGAAGGGAGGTAAGGACTAATTTTTTTTTAAATACAGAAAGTAAGGGTTTAAAAAGAAAAAGAATCTAGAGACTTTCAAGTTGTAAGATGAGATTCCATTTACTAACTCTGAACTTTGTATTATTCTCTGATCTAAGCAGTCCATATGTAGAATCCAGCACCCTTGTGCTCTTTAATAGCTGAGAACCTCTGGAAATTAGAAATATTAACTGAAGATTTTGGAATGGGATGATGGGACTCAGAAAAGTCAAATATTCAACCTAATATTGGCTGGAATCAACAAAAATTTTGGCTAAGAATTCAAAATTCCAGGAGTAAAAGAACAATTTGTGGGGAAAAGACTTACTGGGATAATTAAACTACACCCTCTGCTTATATTCCCAGCAATCAGACAGGCCAAATGTTAGGAAACAATTTTTGGGTTAATAACCAGAGGATAACAGACTCACTGGTTTTTCTCTAAAGGAGAAAAGTTTTAAATTAATCCAAAGAAAGCTGGGATGAGTTCCACAGTTCCTCACTGACACAACCGAACAGCAGATAGGTGGTTATTTAACCAAAATTTTACATTCCCAGGACTGCTCTGATTCACAGACTTGTCTCTCTCACAACACCATAGGAATTGCTCATTTCAACATAATTTTGAATCACAGACACAGTTTTAGCTTCTTTGGAGATGAAGGTGATATTATTGGCCTACTACTTATCCAAGAAAAGAGATGAATTTGGACTAAGCCAGCCACATTCTCTTCCAGTCCTTCTGGTAAATAAGGGCACCCATTTGCAAATCAAATGGACAGTTAAGAGAAAAAAATCATAGCTGTGGAGTAGAGCTAATCAATTCACACTGGGATCAAACCTATGATCTCAATATAATTACCACTGTGTTCTGTCTGTCCTCTAAGCCTGGAGTATTCTCCTTCCTCTCTTGGAATTTCTGGCTCCCTTCAAAGAAGCAAAATGTAAGAGAGAGTTAAGAGTACTGGACTTGGAGTTCAGAAAACTTGAGTTCAAATTCTGCCCTAGATATTTGTTAGCTGTGTGACTGTGGGCTAATTTCCTTTACCCTCTTATCAGCCTCAGTTTCCTTATTTGTAAAATGAGGAAAATAATAGCACCTGTCTCACAGGGTTATTGTGAGAATCAAATGAGTTAACATATGTACAGTCCTCTGCAAAACTTACATTTCTATAGAAATACTGGCTATTGTTATTAACCTCTCTCCTCTCAGACTCCTTCAGAGCAAAAACTTCTCAGAGCACAACCTCTCAGAGCAAAACCTCTCGAACTCCTCCAGTCCTCAGACCCCGCTATCTTTAAGGAAACCATCCAAGTTCCCTCCCCTCAGTTCTCACATCTACCAATCACTGTCCATGTCTTCCCTGTGCCAATGGTGGCTCTAGCTTAACCCAGGACTGCCCAGAGGTCTGCCCCTTTGCACATGTCTGTTGAAGGTCATATTCTCAAATAATTAAATCTTGATCCTTTGCTGCAGCCCTTCCTAAATCCTTTTACTCTGAGTAGGGTGGAGATTGTAAGTTCCCAAGACCTGGTTCTGTCATTCCAAGTATCTCTATTGTATTAATTCTAAAATCAATCATGACTCAAAGAACTTCCTGTTCTATGCTTAAGCATAGGTCAAAGCCCTTTCCATTGTTTAGCAAAAGGTTTCTGTCCTAAAGTAGTCTTAGGTAGGGAGGAGAAAGATCCTCCCGTGCCAAGGGGGTTCACATTCCAATAGAGATCTTACTATTAGTAGGAAATTTTTTCCAAGTATGAAATTTTCCAATGGTGAAATTTCCAACATTCATAAGTCTAAGAAATTTTAAAGTTTACAGAACGAGATGCAAGCAAGCACTCCAGGGAGCACCAATAGGGAAGTGGCCAGATTTCTCTTGCCGACTATATATCTTTGTTTCACCTCAGCAGAACATAAGCTTCTTGGGGGCAGGACCTTTTTTTTTCTCTCTTTGTATTTCTGATAGGTAGCAGAGCACCTGACATAAAGAAGGTGCTTCATGAAGATGCTTGTTGAATGAACTCCACACTAACCCAATCAGTCACAAGCATCACTCCTACAGGGTAAAAAGGAAAATCAGAGAACTGTGAGCTCTCAAATGACAGTAATAATAATAGCATTTATATAGCACTTACTGTGTGCCAGGCATTGCGCTAAGTGGTTTTTTGGTTTTGTTTTTTGTTTTTTAATAGAAATGCTTACTTTCTGTCTTAGTATCAATTCTAAGTCAAAAGAGAGGTAAGGGCTAGGCAATTAAGAGTTAAGTGACTTGTCCAAAGTCACACAGCTAGGGAATATCTGAAATCAGATTTAAACCCAGGTCTCCCTGACTCCAGAACTGGCACTCTAACCACTGTGCTGTCTAGCTTCCCCTGTGCTAAATGTTTTATGAATATCATCTCATTTGATACTCACAACAATTCTGATGGGTAGGTGCCACTATGATCTCCATTCTACAGTTGAGGCAGACGGAGATTAAGTAAACAGCTAATAAGTAATTTGTCTGAGGTCAAATCGGAACACAGGATTTCCTGACTCCAAACCCAGCACTCTATCATTGCTATCTGAACTGGAAGAGTTATCTAAAATTTGATTTAATTCACTCATTTGATAGATGAAGCCCTGATGTCCAGAAAAGGAGAGACTTGCTAAATGTTAAACAGTTGAGAGTAAAGCTCAGCCTAGACCCTAAGTCTCCTAATTAAGTGTTCTGTGACTCACTTTGGAGTGACCTGGTCATCCCTTGACTGTTTCTAAAAGGGAATTCTTTATCTGTTGTTACCTGGGAGATACCACTCCCCTTCGAAGAGGTCAACTTCACTCGGGTTTGGTCCAGGCACGGTACATCGCCATATCGGTTTTTCTCCAAGTTACCTGGTGACCTGGAGGAAAGAGTAGACAAACAAAAGCCAACATAAAGGGCCTTAAAAGACTACAAAAAGCCAGTCATTAACAAACATTTCTTACTAACCAGATCTCAAAGAGAATTCAGATACTTAGTCATTTCAAATTTATTCTCCCTCCTGTTTTCAGAAGGAATTTGGAGAAATTATAAAATTAAATACACATAAACTGAGATCATTTAAGGCAAAAACAGAAAACCAGCTGAAAGGACCAAATAAATAAATGTTACCTGTTGCCTCTCACTATTATATATGAGCCCCAGGCAAAAATAAGGCCCCATTAGCAGTGATTGAAAGGGTCTCCTTGTAAGAAACCCCCTGAATCCCTTCATGTGGGACAGAGATTGAAGACTGTAAGGAGCTTGTGTTCATGCAGTTCAAGTGAGGATCACAGGAGTGATTCACCAATAAAGATGGCAGACAGGAATATCATTGTTGGGTTCAGATTTAGCTAAGCCAAGCAATATAGCCTCCTGACACCTTCCTTACAAAGAACAAAGCCAAGGCAGAGGGAGCTTTTAACTGAGGACAGTTGTAGTATCACCCAGCATAGACAAGAGCTCTCAGGATCAGTAAAAGTCAGCACTGATGATACATGTGCCCACTTAGCTGGCATCCTTCCCTACTAGCAGGGACAATGTCTTCACCAAAGCAAGAGTGAGCCCTGGGAGAGCCCCACAGAAAGAACTAGGAGGAGGCACAAGTTGGCGTAGGCACTCACATGGAACAGTGGAATGTGCCAGCCAGGTTCTCCCGGCGGATGTCCTCATACTCTTCATAAATCCCCCTCTTCTGACTGTGGTTGAAGTGCTCCACAAGCTCCATGATGCTCATGGCCTGAGGGCCCGGGATGTGCACTGAGTCGCAATTTTCCACAGAGGTAGTGAGGGACAGTAAGATAATTTCATCAAGAGGATCTAGGTAGCCATTCACTTGAGGTAGGAACTGGAAGTTCCAACTGGTGAGGTCCAACTTTATATACCCTCCCAGGCTTTCAGGAAGGCACTCCCGGGGCAAATGCTGGGTCAGCTCACTTGTCCTCATTATCTGAATCTGGATGGGCAAAAGGCATGAGTACAGTGAGATGGACAAACAAATAATGAATAAAGACTTCTACTCATGAGGGAACTGGGAAACCAAATGGGGTTTACATGAAATATTTGGAACACCGGAAAAGGAAATAAAGTGGGTTTCATTTGTACTGGGCCAAAGCCCTCTGATGTGTCCAGCTATGACATCTGGCCTGCCAAGTCTAACAGCATATTCATCACTCTCTAGAGCAGTAGGAAGGCAGTAGTTCATTTCTTAAGGATGATTTGGGTAAGAGTTTCTCATCTCCCCAGTCTCCTCAGACTGGCTTCAATGGTATCCATCTATCAACTCCATATGGTTTGCATTTACATAGTTAGCATTTTAAAGGTAAGAAACATTTTGATCAACACTGCTTTATTTCATCAAGCAGTTCTCTAAAGGTGAGTGTTATAAGGGCTATTATCTTCATTTTAGAGGTAAGCTGGCTGCCCAAGGTGATAGGAAGTGGAGAAGTTGAGTCTCAAATCCAGGCATTTCTGATTCTCTGTCTCCTTTAAGATTAGTCTTTGTGAGGCGAGACAATCCAGAAAAAAATGTTGGAACTGAGGATCAGAAGGCTTTGGTTCATTTCTGAGGTTGGCCACTACCTGCTATTCAGCTTTGGTCTGTCCCATTTTGTTCCTTGACTTTTAGTATGTCAGGCTATGAAATAAGAATGAAAGCTTCTCCTGCTTGTTACATGTTTAGTACACCACATAGAAAGTGAAGGAGGCCATGTCTCAGAAGCCTTCTGAATCATCTCGGCAACAATTCCTCTCTGAGTCACTGGGTCTCAAAGCAGCCTAAAGGATGCCTTTGCACACTATATAGTCAAGGCAAAAATGATCTTGTAAGGCAAGAGCCCACCTTTGTGTTTAAGAATAGGATGTATTAGACCTAGAGAGAAATGGATTAAATAGCTACCAGAGACTGAAAATAGTTTCCCATTTCCTTTATCATTTCTGTTCAATTAAATGATGTTCATTAGATTTGACTCAACATCCAAGGAGGACACAAAATTAAGTGAAAAGCTAGGGCAAGAGACTTTACCTACTTAATCACCCTCTCTCATTCCCCCAGACTTTCCTTTCCTTAGATCTTCAGCTAAAGGGCTCCAACTTCCCACACAGGCAGTCAGCCCTCCTTACTTACCCTTTCACGGACTTTGTCCTTCAACAGGATACTGATGATGGAGTAGGGCACTCGGAACCACATGGGAGCCCCTACAATCAACACCTTCTTTAGCCGAGCTGGGAAGGCTCCCTATGGGTAGCACATACATGAAACATGTGGAAATACAAGTCACTCCAATGAACTGGTAAAATAAGTTGGAGGTTTGAACACTCTAAGCCCAGATTCTGGTTTCTAGCTCCACTCTGGGTTCTTACTCAATAATCATCAAGAAAGCAGACAAGCAAGCATTTATTATGCACCTGTTGTATGCTGGACACTGTGCTAGGCACTGAGAATATGAAGATAAAGTGAAACAGTCTATATCTTCAAAGAACTTCACTTATAAAAGGGCAGACAAATCAATATTGATACATGTATCAGTACATACAGGGTACATGTAAAGAGGATACCAAATAACCTTCAAGAAGGTAGCTCTGGTGGTTGTCCTTTGTACTTAAAGAGGACCAAAATGATAGCCCAATATCAGAGTAAATGGACGGTGTTTGACTGTGGCTGATCAGAGCAACATGAGCTCCAAAGGCAATGCTACAGATTGAGCACAAGTAGCCATATGAAGAAGGCTCTCCCAGTTAGGGAGATGGGGAAGGGTCTCATACAGAAAAAAAGGATCGAGTTGAGTCTTCAAGGAAACCAGAGGAAAGGGGTGGTAGGTTTTTGGCCACAGAGAGCAGCCAGAACAAAGGTAGAGTGATGACTGATGAAATGTCCCACATGGACTAGACCACAGGTAGAGAAGGATCAAGCAAAAAGAGGCTGACATGGCAGGATGTGGCCAGATTATGAAGAGTCGCCAAAAAGAGGATTTTTATATTGAATCCTAAAAGCAAAAGGGAACCACTAGCTGATTTGTGATTTAGGAAAACATCAGCAGCATGTGGAGGATGGAGTGGAACATGAGAAAGACTTGAAGCAGGAAAGCCAATAGGGAGATTATATAGCACTGGACCAAGTAACATGACCTAGACTATGGCCAGAAAAAGGGTCAGGTGTGAGGGACATCAGAGAGAAAGAATAGAAAAGATCTGGCAGAGATTAGCTATGTGGGGTTCATGAGAAGGACAAATTGAGGATGACCCTGGGGTTTCTGACTTAGGTGACCAGAAGGAAAGTGACATCCATCACAGTAATAGAGAAGACAAGAAGGATGATAAGTTTGTGGGAGAAAGATGAGAAATTTTGAGGCTGAGATGTAGATAGGAGTCACTGATGGAGAGATAATAACTGAAGCCAGGCAGTTGATGAGGTTGCCAAGTGAGAGCGAATGGAGGGAAAAGACAAGATGCCTCAGGACAGAGCTTTAGGGGTCCCCCACAGTTAGTGAACAGGACTTTCCAGCTTAGATTTCACTAGTACAAGAAAGAAAGGACCTGGAAAGGAATTAGAAATTGGTTTATTTTAAAGAATTAATTTTACCTTCCTTCTGCCTAGTTTCCTTGCTTCTAGGAATAGGAAAAAAGAATCAAACAGTTGTTACAAGAAATTCAAGGTTTCTAGGTAGTTTATTGATCAAAGCATGTTCTGATGTTTTTCATCAGCAGTTCTCCAACCAGCAAAATAAACGAATTTGTGCCTTCAAAGATTTCTCTGTTCATTAACTATTTTCTTTATTTCTCTTATAGTAGGTTTAAAACTGAAGTTAGAACTAGTGTGGCTAACATTGGTCACTGAATCTCAAAACATTTTTTTCCTTTAAAAACTGAAATTTAAAAAAACTCCTTTACAATGTTAGACTTTTAATATCTGTAACAATGAATGTGACAATGAATATCCACTTGAACAATTTAAAAAACATGTGCTAGGTTGTGGGGGACACCAAAATGGAAAACAACATAACCCCTGGACAAGAGGGCTTGATAATCTAATTGAAGGGTGGAGGGCAGCTGCTATTAAATATACACAAATAAATAAGTGTGCTTAGACAGGCAGGATGTGATGAGACAAAGGAGAGGTCTAGAAGGACTGCAGGAGGAGAACATGGCCTTGACCAGCTGGTGGGGAGTTGGGAGGGAAGAAGGTCACGGACAAGGTGGAAGCCAAATGAGTGTTTAAACTAGTGCATCTTCCATAGACACCAAGATGGATGAGGTCAGCATGGAGTGGGGGAAAGGGAGTGGTCCAGCCTGGCTAGAATACGAAGTATGGGATGAAGGACAACCTTGAGAAAACTGAATGAAATGAAGACATAGATGGGGCTTAAAGAACACTTCTGGGTCTTTATTCATCCCTTCCTTTCTTTCTTGGCCTCTTGAATGCCTTCCTATCCTTAAAACCCACTCAAATATCATTTCTATCTTAATCCCTGAATCCCAAACAATTCTTTCTCCTTATACTTCACACAGCTCTCTAACACATTTAATATATTCATTCCCTCTCCTCTCCACACCCTCCCCTATAATATATGCTTTAAAAGTACTTGATGTTGTTATTAGAGCCAGACAGGAGAGCGCCTTAACTCTCAGACTAGGATATATGTTATCCTCTAAATCAGTGGTCTCCAGAATCCACAGGTGGCAGGGCTCCAAGGGTATGTCATCAGCCAACCAGAGGATGGGAAGATGGATCACATCCCACTCTCCTTGCAGCAGCCAATCCAGAGTCTTGTGGCCAACACAGCTACACCTTCTCTGCCCCTTTCATCCCCCTGCATGTAGCCTCCCTCTCCTCACCCCTACCTTGCTTTACAAGGCAGTTATAATCCAATGACCTGAAAAGTGGACCCATCTGGCCCTTTCTCTCCATTCATATAGCCACCACCATAGTTCAAGCCCTTCTCTTGATTCTAGCCTGATCTATTGTAAGTCTCCTAAGTGGTTGAGAACACACAGGGACAAAACATCAGGAGAATAACAAGGCAAGGGATTCAAGGACAGGCGTTGTTTAAATGATCTACAAAGGAGTCAAGAACATGGGTGGAGAGAAATGAAGCCAGAACAAGACTTGGGAGACGAGGGAGAGGTGGACAGATCAGGAATTCTGAAGAAAGCAAAGAGAAGGAAGAGAGAGAGAGCTGTGCAGGCAACTATGAGAAGAGAGAAGAATTCTGGATCTCAGGCACTTCAGGCCACAACACAGTGGGCACAAGTGGTTGAAAAGGTGGGGCAATAAATATAACAATATTTGGGGGGCAGTACAAAATGACAAACAGGAAAAATTCCAAGAAACGCAGGAAGTCTTGTAAGAATCGATCAATATGAAGTAAGTAGAACCAGAAGAACCATCTACACAATGCTTACAATAATATAAATGAACACACTACTAAGGAAAACTCAGTAAAGCTTTTTTTAAAGCTCATTATCTTCTGACTTAGAATTGATACAGAAGCAGAAGAGCAATAAGTGCTAGGCAATTGGGGTTAAATGACTTGTCCAGGATCACCCAGTTAGAAAGTGTCTGAGGCTATATTTGAATCCAGGACCTCCTGACTCCAGCCTGAGCCCCTTGACTGCCCCTTCTGAGTCAGTCTTTGTCCTAGAGAAGAAATAAATATGCCACCTTCCTCTCAGCAGAAAGGGGAAAGGATTATTACAAGCTTTCACAGTGTCAATTAGTTGTGATCAACCTTTCTTTGTCACAAAAGAGATTCTCTGTAGAGAGCTGGACGGGCACTATAGTTGGAAATGACAATCCAATACATGGAAAAGGCATCAATAGAACTTTTTTACCCAAAGAAAAGAGCTTAGCGCAGTGTCTGGCTCATAGCAGGTGGTTAATAAATGCTTGTCTCCTTCCATCATATGCTGCCTCTACATTTTCCACAGAGGGTCGACAGTTTATCATGTTTTCCTAGTTCTATTTAGTTCTATTTCTCTTCCCTTAAAATCAACTTCTCTTGGCATTATTACTTGGTATTATCTAACCTCCCTCAAATCTGATTCAGCTAGAGGTATAAAGATGCTTCCCTGCCACCCCCTCCCCAATTTTCCATTCTCAGGTCCTCTTCAGGGGAGATCCTGATCCCAAGAGAAACTCCATGGTTTTGATATTATGTGCTAAAAATCACAATAGTTTAAATCGAACAGGGGATCGAGGGAGTGATCTATATATTGCATTTCTTCATGGCTACCCTAACAAAAGCCTTGACTCAGAAAATATAATGGTTTTTTCACTAAGGAGAAATTCCATTTTGAATTTAATAAATATTTATTGAGTGTCTACTAGGTGGAAGATTCTATGAGAGATAGGAAAGAAAAGTCAATTCACCTGTTCCCTTAAAGCAAGGACTACAGAACTATGCTTAATTCTTTTAAAAGCTACCCATGTAAAGAAAGTCATAATCCATTGGGCCAATTTTATCTAGCTCACTTTTTTTTTTTTAAACTCGTATCTTCTGTATTAGAGTCAATACGAAGGATTGGTCCCAAGACAGAAGTATGGTAAGGGCTAAGCAATGGGGGTTAAGTGACTTGCCCAGGGCCACACAGCTAGGAAGTGTCTGAGGCCAAATTTGAACCCAGAACCTCCTGTCTCTGGGCTTAATCCATTGAACTACTTAGCTGCCCCCAAATGGCTTACTTTTAATAACACTTGAATATTTTATTGCTTCTATGTGGTAGCGATTGTAATAATGAAGATTATATCGTGTTTTAGAAAGAAAATGAAAAATCTGAGAGATTCACTACTGAAAATTTGAAAGTCTGCCTTTGTTCATTTAGAAATATAAACTTTTAGGTGCTGATCCCAAAGTAAAAAAAAAAACAAACAACTCCATATCTTTATGATATTATGCACTAAAAAATTATAATAGTTTAAATCAAACAGAAATCTGGAGCTACAAGTATACAAATGGCACGTGCATGTAATTTTTTTCTTTCCCAACAACAGAGAATTTCGGTGTTAACAAGATATATAAAGCTGAAAATGAGAAAAGCATATTTCAAATGTATCACCTCAAATGTATGTATTTCAAGCAAATCTAGTTTAAATACTCAACTTTCCTATGAAATCTTAAACTTGCATCTTTTTGTGGGGACAAAAGGGCAGTCATCTTGTTCATCTCTTCCCCTACATCCATCTACTTAGTCCTAAAAGAAGGAATATGCACCCCATTCTTTGGTAATCCATAACAAAAGGGTGGAGACCAGAGCCTGCCTGAATGCTAAAAGAGTTCCTTACCTTCAGGAGGTTTAGGACTTTCTTGCCGAGGTCTAGCTCGAAGTTGTTATAATTGGAACCCCCCATGTCGTAGATAAACACTAATCCATTCCTTTGAGTTTCAAAACTGTAAGCCAACAAACAAACAAAACAGTTTATGAGTGAGAAGAAGGATGGGGCAAAGCAAAGACACACATAAAGATGTGTGCTCAAAGATGGAAGACTAAAGAGCTATCCCCAAGCAGGGTGACCACTTGTTGGGGATCTTGTAGAAGGGATTCCTGATCAGCTTCAGGTTCAACTGGACCAAAGTATGCGATAGATCTTGAGCCAAAATGAACATTTTCTTACAGAAGATTATCACCATGAGATTTACCTTTGGAATACACTGTCATTGTGAGCTCAAATCTACCAAGCAGCCTCTTGAGAGCACTGAATCATATTTAAAATGTAGGCACGAGGTCCTGATTTTGCACATGATCAGTGGCCATGGGATGTCAAGCGATGGCCAAGGCCACCTGAGCAGGGAGCATCAGAGAAAGGGTCTTGACCCCAGAGCTCTTGTTCCGAGCCAATGCCCTCATTACTGGACATGACAAGGCACCCAGGTCAAGTTTGGAAAGGGAGCCCATCATCCTGACAGCTAGGGGGCCACATGAAAGGACTTTTCATTTGTATGATGCAAGTCTAGATGACTAACTTTAAAACAGAAAGCTAGGGCTTCCTCCTGATCACACAGGCTTTTCTAATATCAAAAGGGAAAGGGGGCCAGTAAACTAACTTACTATAGACCGCACACTAAAGTAGTTAAGAAATGGTAGAGGCATGGGAAAGGAACACATATTGGGAGAACACTAACTAGTATAATCCTTTGGTCCCTCCTGTCCACGAGGTCTTGATTGTCCAACCCAATCAGGTTGATACTGATCTGGATCCAATCTTCTGCACCCCTGAGCCAAATCAAGAATTCTACCCTCCAAAGGAAAGCAGAAAAAGCACTAGCCTGGAAACTTATTCCTCCTATTCCATAAGTATCTATGATACAAGTTTTTCCTTTTTAAAAAAAATACACACACACATGCATGCATGCATGCAATACGTCAGAGAGACCAAAATTATTTGGGGGAACTTTCACAGAGTTCTTAGGAAGTCTAACTGAATCTGGGGGCTTTCCATCTTTCTATAAGCTCACAGAATCCCCTGTTCAAGGGAACTGGAATCTTCTTTTCCATGCAACATCCTGGAATACAACAAGGGGATGAAAACACACTCAAGGCTGAGAATAAAACAAAATGTGTAAAAATGAGGCTGGGATTTATACTGCTCACACTAAATACCCTAGACCCCACATAGCTGAGCTTTATTGAGAAACTTTAAATAAATATAAATACAAAAAAATTTTACTCTTTCCATGGAAATGTTCAACATTCCCAACAAAATAAACCATGGTCTCTAGGATATTTCTGACTTCTGTTCTCTTAATTATGAGGCACGGACTGAGTAATAACAAGATAATCCTTCTCACTTATCATTCATTTATTCATTTATTTATTCACTCACTCATCTAACCTACTGAGCTTTTCCTAACCTTACAGCACTAGTGTGGACATTGAGAACAATACAAAGAACTATATAAAATATGGAAGCTTGTTACTCTGTTGGGGAGACTAGGCATACCGAAATAAAAAGTTAAATAACATTGCAAAAAAAATGGTATGACCAATTGAATGGTATCTGATTGTAGGTACTTTAGGAGTTCAAGGAGAGCTTCATGGAGATAGTTAAATCTGAACTAGATCTTGAAGGGAATGTAGGATTTGGATATAAAGAGAAAAGAGGAACCGTAAAGCGAAGGCACTGAAATAAAAATGTTTGTGACCTTTTTGGGGGCAGCAGGGCACAAGTCACTCAGGATAGACTTAAATGGGCCATGAGGTGTTAAAGGTAAACTGGGCAAACCAAAGTCAAATGATAGAAGTCCGTGAATCCCAGGCAAAGGAGTATTAATTTTAACCTCTAGACAATGGGCAGTCTTTGAAGTCAATATTGTGTATTGGTTCCAAGGCAGAAGAGTGGTAAGGGCTAGGCAATTGGAGGTAAGTGACTTGCACAGAATCACACAGCTAGGAAGTATCTAACACCAGATCTCAACTCAGGACCTCCTGTCTCGAGGCCTGGCTCCCAATCCACTGAGCCACGTAGCTGGTAATGGGCAGCCATTTAAGGTTTTAAAGCAGGGAAATGACATAATGAAAAGAACATTTTAAAACAATAAATAGGGTACAGGGAGAAAGCATGAGACCTGAGAAATCTGGTTGGGGGCTTTTTGTCCCATCTTTACACATGATTATCTATCTGGGAGATTTGGTGTAAGTCACTTTGGCTTCTCTGAACCTTAGGTACCTAACTGACCTATAATTTTCATGATTCTATAAAAATTAATGAAGTCATTAATACCCATCTGGAAATGAAGTTTTGAGCCATTACACAAAGGATCTCCAACCCTCTGTGACAAGGAACTGTCATAAAATTCTCCAGTGTGCCTATGGGAAGAAGGCAAAATGCCATTTCTTCAAGAGAAGTGTGGAGCTGAAGCTCTTCCTATGAAATAAACACATTTTGAGAGCCTTCCTAGAAACCACTGATGGGGAGGAAGATCCTGGCCATTCCAGACCCCTGCTTTGAGAAGAAAGTGAATCCCATGCCAACCCATGAGTGAGTTTTCAGGGGGGAATATGGTGCTTGCCATCCAAATGTGTATCAATTAGAGACAAGCCATGAAAATCACAGACAGGAAAGAAATAAGCCCTTACTATGCATCTCCTATGAGCCAGGAATGTGCTAAGCCCTTGTCAATTTAACCCTCACAACAACTCTGGTGGGTAGGGGATGTTGTTATCCTAATTTTACAGTTGAGGAAACTAAGACCCAGAAAGAAGAATAAGAAGAGCCAATTTACAAAGAGCTTTCCTCATAGCTGGGCTCTCACATGGACACAGAATCATTCCCCAAACAACTTTGTGAGGTTTGGCAAATGAGCTTGGGAGGTGAATCAACTTGTTCAATGTCACAAGCCTGTAATGATCCATGCATCCAGAGCATGGGAGAAATTCAACAAAACTAACAGCTATTCCTTCAAAGAAAGAACTTCAGTCTCCCTCATGTCTCTAGTCACTTGTCCCCATCCCTCTAGAGAAACTGGCTTCTCCAAGGTCAACAATGTCTTCCCAATGGCTGGACAATAGCCACATCCCATCCTCCTCCACCTCCAGCTTGGTAATACCAGAGACACCTTCCTCCCTTGACTTCAGCACTGCTACTCTTTTCTGGTTTGCTAGAATAACTTTTGACTCTCTTCTCATTCTTTAAATGTTTTTTATGTGATCTCCCTTGATGATCTTTTCTTTAAGCAGCCTTGAGTGGATCTCTATGCCCAGTCTTTTATCCTCTCTTCTTACTTTCATATCCTCATTTCCAAATGACTAAATATACCACTAACACTTCAAATTCAGCACATGCCAAACCAAAGTAGCCATCTGATAAATGCCGTAAACCTGTTCTTCCTTGGATTTCCCCATTTGTACCAATGACAACCATTTCTCTGGTTACCCAGACCCTAGCCCCCAGGGTCATGTGCTCTTTCTCTTTCAATTCACTCCCCATATGCAGTGTCACTAACACCTATCAATTCTAGTCATCCCCTTGTCTTTGGCATCCAATCCCACTGCCATCACCCTGGTTCAGGTTCTCATTAGTTCTCCTCTGGGGCAATAGAATAGCCTCTTAAATGGTCCATTTGTCTCCAGTTTTTCCATGTACCAATTCAGATTTCTAGAATAACTTTCCTAAAAAACAGCTCAGATCATACTATCCCTCAAAAACCTTTCAATGGTACACACTATCTACTAACTAAATCAACTCCCAGCTCAATTCCTCCTACCTGAAATAATATTCTTATAACCATCAAAACACAATCCATTCTTCAAGGTTCTACTCAAACAACAACTCTTCCATCAAATCTTCACTTCTTTCTTCCTGCCCTAACTCCTCCAAAAAGTGATTTGATTTTTCCCACCTCTGAATGTCTGTAGAATTTTATTTGTACCTCTCTAATAGAAGTTATTTCACTGTGTGTGGGTGAAAAAGGCCATGGGTATCTTCTTGAATGTATACTTTAAGTTCCTTATTAATCTGTGTACTCATAAGAGTGACTCACAGACAGAATGTACTAAAGGGAAGTACTTCTGGGTGCTCTTAATTATAGTAATCACACAAATGTATATTCAAGACTTTATACAAGCATGTGCAGACACATGGTATTTCCATCTCTTTTCCCCAACTATTAGGAACTCCTTCATATCAATAAATGGGCCATTTTTATTTCCAGTGCCCAAAACAGTGTTTTATCAGGGATGGGGATCTAATGTTTAGCTGAATGGAATTTTTAAGAAATAGTCTTAAGAGTTAAGCACCAGAAATTAAAAGACCTAGAACTTTTATCATCATAATTTAATGAATGGGGCGTGGAACTTGCTAACAAGAATGACAAAAAATCTTAAGTAGCTGAAAAAATCTTGGACCAGGAGCTCAAGAGACCTGTCTCCCCACACCAATTCAATCACTGATGCATGATGAATCTTCAACTAGGTTACATTGTCCCAGTCTGGGCCTCAAAATGCTATTATGAAGTTCAAATGAGATCAGAAAGCACTATGGAAAAAAATTTAAGTATTATAAAATGCTAGGTAATATTGGATAATTGAATTGAATTGAATAATGAATAATATTGACATTATTCAACCAATGGGGACATTTGACTTTCTGTGAGTAAAAGCAGAGTATTTACCCATGGTTAAGTAGCCACGGTGATGCCTGTCCATGAAAGAGAAAGGGTGAATGGTACGGAGGGCTGTCCAAGGTACATAATGGGCAGAATCATCTGTATAAAGGAGGCAGGATGATGAGAAACCAACACATGTGTGTCTAATTCCCCTGTATTTGAGAGGCTAAGGGGAACCAGGAAATTATCTAGGGGAGAATTTCTTCCCCTAAGGTTTGTGAACTTGGTTTTTTTGGTTTGCTTTTCTGTCATTCTGATAACTGTATTTCAACATAATTAGTATTCTTTGTATACTGTGTATTTTGCTCTGTGGTTTAAAAAACATGATTCTGAGAAGGGGCCCATAGGCTTCCTTCCCCAGGCTGCCTTGCCAAGGGGCCCAGAACACAAGAAAGGTTTGAAGAACTCCTGATCCAGGACAACTCTTAGATGAAGGAACTGAGGCTCAGAAGGAACCTATCTAAGGTGACCCTGATTTCTAGGGACTGAGCTGGAACTAAAACCCTAGCCCCCTTCTGACCTAAGACACTAGCTATTATGTGACCAGCTGATGGTTAGAACCATGAGCCCTTTCACAGAACCTAGAAAACAAAGACCAAATACTACCCACATCAGTGGGGTTACTTAAGTTTTGAGCACCTTGGAAGGCAGACTGTACCATGTCTTACCTTTATTTGTAACCCTCACAGTTCCTAGTACAAGCCTGGGCAGATGGAATAAAATCCTCTAAGTGTTGGAAGGGACCTCTAAAGCCAACTGGTCCAACTCACACATGAGCAGGTATCTTCTGTATAAGAACTCTGAAGTCTCCAGGGCTGGGAACTCCCAGCTTCCCCAACAGGACTGTTCACTTTGGACAGCTCTAGGGATTAGGAAGTCTTTCCTTAAGTTGAGCTAAAATCTGTTTCTCTATAGCTTCACTCCATTGCTCAGAGGTCTGATTTTCACTGTCAGACAGAACAAGTTTGGCAACACTCTCACAGGCGAGCCAGCTGTTAGGATATCTGACAATAGCTAAGGTATTCCCTTCAAATTTTCCTTTGACAAATCCTCAGGCGACATGGTGGTGAGTCACCCTTCCCCTTCCTCCTGGCCAGCCTCCTAGGTTTTTCTTAAAATGTGCTTAGAATTGAAGTCAATAGTCCTGAAGTACTGTGCCCAGGAAAAAACATGGTAAGTCTACAAGGTCCTTGGGTCCAGACACAATCCTTCCATTACTGCATCTCAAATTAAATTCACTTTTTTTTAAACCCTTGCCTTCCATTTTAGAATCAATAGTATGACTTGGTTCCAAGGCAGAAGAGCACTAAAGGATAGGCAAGGAGGGTTAAGTGACTTGTCCAGGGTCATATAGCTAGAAAATGTCTGAGATAAGGTTTGAACCCAGGACCTCCCAACTCTTAATCCACTGAGGCACCAAGCTTCCCCCTGCATTCACTTTTGTGGCTGACTCATCACATTACTGACTCTTGCTTATTTTTCAGTTCTCAGAGACATCTTCCCTGCCCCACCCTGAACTCTTTCGCACAAACTAATGCTTAGTTAGCTCTCTCCCATTCTGTACCTGTACAAGTGATCATTATTAACCTAACTATAGGATTTTACATTTACCCTAACTAAATAATATACAAGGTTTAGCCCACCGATCCATTCTAGGTACACTGCAGTTGCTAGTACAGACTATAAAAGGGAATTAAATTAAGGACATGCCAAGGATTAGCAGTAGTCAGCAGATATGGACTGATTCTCAAGAACTCACCTATCCATTGCTCTGTCCAGCAGGTAAAACAGAGCCTGGAGTACCACATGTTGGGAGGATTTGTGAGGATGATGTAACTTAGCAGTGAAGAGGGCAATGGAAGCTCCAGAGGGATCCCGTGTGTTCTAGGAAGAAAAGGAGAAGGAATGCGAAGGAATCAAGGTAGGGCAACACAAAAGTCCTTCTGAGGGTTCATTCTGCAGAGATTCTGGCCAATCATCCTGGCTGGACCTGCTTAACTTCTTCAGAAAGAAAAAAAACTGCTTCCTATGGCATTCCTTCACTGTGGGGCAGGTCCGTCTGTCCCATGCTGCTCGCCTGATGGACAGTTCAGATGCCATTTTTTTTTCTGTCCATTTGTATCTGTCCTTGACAGTGGTCACAGATCTGTTCTAACTAAATCTCTCTCCCCCCCCCCCCCCAGTAGAACAGGAAGAAAAGGGGGAAGATGGAAGAATCACAGAGCAGGACCCTACAGATTTGTAACATGTTTGAGACCTCCTCTCCTTGAGCTGGAAGATGTAACTGCCCAGTGGGGCAGGGCATGGCCAGTATAAGCTGCCTTAGAGATACCATCATTTGGCTTCATGGGAAACCAGTGGCCCTAACAAGTGGCCACTCCCCCCAGCAAGCTGGCAGGCTAAATGGCTGTGTTCTCTCTCATGTCTCCAGGTCAGGACACCCTTGCTGAATCATTACAAAAAGAAGCCTGCATCTGACTTGCACAGCAGCCTCATGGAAGCTTCTGACCTGCCTGTTAATGCTAGACTCAGGACAAAAACCCAAGAGCCCAAATCAGGAGGGCAGGGAAAGTGGCCTGTGGATTGAGTGACCACAGCACTCACTAGGATTGTGAACTTCCCACTGAGGATTTCTGAACGGAGAGGGTCCTCATGAGGCTTCAGCTTGACGATTCCTTCTTTCCGTCGCATTTCCTAAAAAGGAAGCCCGATCCAGTGAGCACATCTGAGAGTTCAGAATGTTTCCCAGTAAATGGCTTGTTAAATCCCCTTCCTGCTAGGCAAGAGTAATGAGTGACCTAATGCCCTGAGAGGAAGTAGCCTTGGCACTGCACACCAACTCTTTAGGGTTCTAAGGGATGTCCAAGGCTACTTCAAGACTGGCAGGACCTCTTGAACCAAGGGGCAATCTGAAATTTTTAGACCTCCCTTGCCCTAACCTCCCTGTTCAGAAAGCCTCAGGGTTTACTGCTAGAGCAACAGGCTGACCAGTAAGTTAGTAATTCTTGTTCCTGAGGCTCGCACAATTATGTCACTGGCAAAAATCCCTCTGAATTCAGCAAATGTTTTGAGCAGCTCGCCAGAAGATTTTTCTAACCCCAGAGCAAGAGTCACTATGTTTCCCTGAAAGGGATTTCCTTTGAAAACTATTTTTTTTTTTGTGAAAGTTGAAGAACCAATCCTGGAAAAGGGAGACTTTACAAGAATAAAAGAAAAGTCCTTTTTTTTTTTTTGAAATGAGATGGATCTATCAGTACCTCTGGGGTAAAGTCAGCATCTTTTAAAAACAGATACCAGTTAATTAAAGTGCTGATAGAAATGGTAGTCATTTCAAAGTCAAATCTTGATTGTGTGGGGACTGCTAGGTGACTCAGTAGATTGAGAGCAAGGCCCAGAGAAGGGAGATCCTGGGTTCAAATATGGCCTCAGACACTTCCTAGCTGTGTGACCCTGGGCAAGTCACTTAACCCCCATTGTGGGTTAGCCCTACTGCTCTTCTGCCTTGGAACCAATACCCAGTATTGATGCTAAGATGGAAGGTAAGAGTTTAAAAAAAAAAGGCAGAGGATAAGTGAACCCACACCCCTAAAAGTCAGCAGGGAATGTGAAAATCCAAACTCAGAGGGCAGACATCCACCAGAAGAGTAGAGACTTAGAGCTAGTAGTGTTTGACCTCCTCAGCCCAAACCAAAAGAGCCTATACCTTCATTTTCCAAACCAGACTAATCATTTAGGCAATAAAACCAAATAGCACAATCTTCTCCCCATAAAAGATACTGAAGGACATGTGGCTAACCCATATCCAACCCACACCCAGTTCTGGAACAGCCCAGCTCACTCAGTTCAAGTTAAACCCTCAACTACATACCCTGTAGGCGTGGAACAATTCAATAGCCCGGAGGACATCAAACTTTCTGGCCATGAGGAACCTGACAGCCAGGTTCCAAGAGAGTGGAGACACATTGTATTGAACTGTCCACTTGTTAATCTCCTCCAGAAACTGCTTGGTGGCCTGTTGGACAGAGAAAGAAAACAAAAGATAAAATGGTTAAAAAGGGGGGGGGGGGGGGCTGGATGTTAAAATAAAAAACAAATCTCTAGTCCTCCTATGCCCCATCCAGATAAGGAAGTGACAACTTCAAGCCCCAAGACCTCCACTGGAGATGGAGAATCAATTCTATAACAACTGTCTGCCACCCACAAAGAGTTAAAACTCAGGGTTGCTCAAGAGGCTAGAAGCTAGGGCCAGGTTCACAGAGGAAGGTGGGGTCAATGCTAGAAGAAGAAAGAATCAAGTGGGAGACCCAGGCTCCCAAAGGAGATGCAAATGACTGGCTCCAAGAGACCAGAAAAACACAAGAAGAGAAAGAATAAGGGCAGCCAGACCCTGAGGAGCCAGGACATCAGCACAGTCCTGCAGTCTCAGCTTCTTCTTCCACCTCAGCAGCCAATGAGAAAAGAGTCAATGCTCTGAGAGTCTCTGAGAACAGCAGGGCCATTGGGAAGGCTGAGGTGGCCTCAAAAGCCAATCAATCCCTCTGACGGACCCCCCTGAAGCTTTGCTGCTGGGAAATCCACTGGAAGTGACACAGACAGACAGACAAACAGACACACAGACACAGAATATAGACACACAGAGACATAGGCACACACACACACTTATGCACGCATGCCTGCATGAATGGAGGGGGAGAAGCAGTCCAAATGGGGGAAGAGTTATAAGGGTCCATTTGCAGGACTTGATTCCAATTCAATAGTCAAGTTCTTGAGTGTCTCCTTTCTATACGAGGCACTCAGCTAACGTGGGTTTAGAACTTTTCCTGTGACTTCCTATTGTTGTGGGGGGCTTGAGGTGAACCCCGGGATTTGGAGTTTTGGGGGTACAATGCCCATGCCACAGCACTTTTCTCACAGTATAACCCCTTTGGGGTTGAGTAGATGAGGCAGTTCTCATTTTAAAAAATATGGGGAGAAGGGGACCTTGAGAACAAAGGTGGTATTTTCCAGTAAGAATCACAAAATTAGATCCTAAAGGAACCTGAAAGGGCATCTAACCCATGGACATATTCAGAGGAGGAAGCTGAGGAAGATTGGGTTAAGTAACTTGCCCAGGGGCACAGAATCAGTAAGGGCCAGAGGCAGGATCGAAACTCAGGTTCCTATCCACAAGTGGTGCTCTGTCCACGGTGCCACCTCACTGCCTATAATTTACACCATGCAAAGAGCCCCATCTGAGAAGCCATGGGCTCCCTCATTGGAGGTCTTTGAGTGAAGGCTGAGAGAATCTTTGTCAGGGAATGAACATGGAATCTAGAAACCCCAAACTTGTAGCCTAGTGAGATCTGATGAACCCCAAGTTTCAGCACTAGAGTATAAGTTGGAGACCCCAAAGTTTGTACTTGTTCCCCCATTCTGGTGAGAATCCACCCTGAAGGGAATTTCAGGCTGGCAGTTTCAGACTCACTATTGTATCAGAGACCCTGAAGACTCACAATCTGGGCAGGGACCACCCTTTTAGTATCCATTGTAAGCAGCCCCTTCCCTTAGACCCCAGCCTGTAGCTATGATTCCTTTCCCAATCTTGATTGTATCCTGTCAGTCTAGTTTGAACACTCCCATTTTCTTTGTAACTATAGTTACATCAGTCATTTTTCCCTGCCCCTGGATTTCCCCCAAATGGTATAGAGGATCCCCAAATTCTTTTGTTCCTTGGAGTCGTCATCTATCTCAGTTGGCTCTCCCAGGGGTCAGTGTCCAGAGCATCCAGAGTTCAATCTTCGGACTCTGTGTGGAGGCCTACTATTGCATTGAACCCCTTTTCCTTGATTAAAGAGTGATTTTCGACTATTTAATAGTTCTGTTTTTTCCAAGTCAACAGTGCCTACTATGTGCCAGGCACTGTGCTAAGCATTTGAGAGATTTGTCTCCTTTGATCTCCACAGCAATCATAGGATATGTCAGCATTCTCCCTATTTTACAATGAAGGAAACTGAGGAAGACAGCTATGACTTGCTTAAGTATCTACAGTTGGATTAGAACTAGGATCTTCCCAACTCTAGACCCAGAGCTCTGTGTACTGTAGTGCCAGATAAGTGACCAGATGTGTCTTTGAGGGGATTCTTGTTTAGCCCCCAAGGGCCTTTCCAATTCTGCCAGTCTGGGATAGTATTTTAAAATAATTTCCCCCTATTTTCTGTGGACCTGTGGACCAAGGCTGCTTCCCACTTGGCTTAGTGGAGTACATTTATATGTGTGATGTGCCACCCCCACCCCCACCCCAGGTAAACTGCTAGCTCATTAAGGGCAGGTTCTGTGCCATTTTTTCTCTTCGCACATCCAGCTCCCTGTTCAGGGATACCCCCAAAGGAGGATGCGTGGAGTGAGAAATTAGCGTGCTATTCTCAAGTATATTAGCAATATTAATATCACTAAAACATATATGCCTAGGACCCCAGAAAGAGTAAAGCGGGTCTCTCTGAGACAGCATCCCTATCAGAGCAAGATTGCCCCACTCCATTCAGAATACAATGGCCTCTTAATTACCTTTGGCCAGAGCCAGAAACAGCTTATGTCTTCACTATCAGAAGCAACCAATGTTCACTATACATAGTATTTGTGGTGTTTTGAAATATCTTTTGAATTTGTACTTTAAAAAATGTTAAAGTCTAGTGATATAGGAATAAGTTTTTAAGAACCCCAGGCTAGACTAATAGCCCCTTCCCCAGTTTCCTCCACAAGTAACCCTGGAGCTGCTTTAATTTGAATTCTTCCCACACCTCTTACTAACCCAGCCTGTTCAATTTGCATTCAAAGGGGTGCCTGCTCAAGAGACCCCGAGGGCTAGAAGCTCTGGAAAACACCACTGTGGCTAGTCAGTCCTGCACCCAAAATGTATCTGAGTTTGTTTGCAGATTGAAACCTGATTCTGACCCTTGAGCATTTGCTAAAGGAGGTTAATTTGGAGGTAACCTCCTTCAGGAAGGCTGGAACCTGACCAGGACGCTTGGCTTGAGGGTTGTATTTTCCTATAAATAAGGAGTGTTTCTGTCAGCTGAGGTGTTTTGGCTTTGTGCTTTTGGAGCTTTTTGTTTTGGGGCTGTACTTTTCCTCTCTTGTCAGCTAGGTTTTTGGGAGCTCGGAATTTGCCCCTGTCCCAGACTCACCCATTTCAGACTGAACAGTAGACCTTAAAGTACTTGATGATTCCCAGCTTAGGTGGGGCTAGAGGACCTAATAGTGTTGGAAGTTTCCCCCACTGTAACAGAGATCCATTCCCAAGACCAACACCAGTGTAGGAACCATCCTTTTAGTATCATTGTAGCAGACCACTCCCGGATAACCCAGCCCTGGCTCCAGCCTCCTTCCCAAGCCAGCTTGCAACCTGACAGTGCAGGTTTGATATCCTGGGTTCTCCAAAGGGTATCAAAGATCCCTGGGACAATCCCAGAGATACTGTCCTCAGAGCCCCAGGGTTTTGACTCTGTGTAGCATTTGATACTTGTCTCTGCGGAGGGGCCGATTATTATGGAAGGAGACATCTCTTTCCTCATTAAAGACTTGGTTTTTCTGACTGCTTGAGAGGTTTTGTGTTTTTCCAAGTTGACGCTCTCAATAAAGCATTTCGTTTGAAATGGCTTCCCAGTTTCTTGAAGAGTGGCTAAAGAGGGTAAACCTTGGTACTTTCAAGGTCTCCTCAATTCCCACTTCACACAAGGACCTTCATTCACATTTCCGAAACTACATTCACATTTTGCCCATCCTTATCAGAAGGCATGCGTGTGGGAGCGTCACTGGGCAAATCTGGTCCCCAGGCTCCTCTGCTGATCTGGTGGGTAGAGCCCTGGCAGGGAAGGTGGTAACGAGGAAGCCTTTACAAGGAAATCCTGAACACCTGAGAATGGGAGCTGCCATCATTATCAAAAGTCTTCCTGACTTCCCACCTGACAGCTGGATGAGCTGAGGGTCAGCCTGAGACAGAGGGCAGAAAAACACTGGCCTATCTTTCAAAAAGCTGTTGAGGGAGAGGGGAAAGGGGCACTGAATGATGGACCGCCATGACTTCAAGCACTGAGGAAGTGTCACTTTGAGTCACTTAGAAGGGTGAGAATGATATTAAAAGAGAGTAAGGCACTTACTTCAGTTGAAATAACACACCCATCTTTACAAAGTGGTTTTCTCCCAATAACCCTGCAAAAGTGACTCCATTTGACAGATGAGGACACTGAGGCTCAGGTGAAGCAGGCTTTCATGCCAAAGGGCCAAGACCTTTACTCTGCCTTTAGCAGGCACTCAAAGCAAACAGAATTCATGAGAGAGCCAGATGTTAAGCAGCATTCCTGGCACTGTCAACCTGGGGATCACTGCTGAGCAGCAAACAGGGAAGGCGATGTTGTAGAAGAGAACCTGGCTTTTAGAGTCTCCCAAATGAGGCAACTTGGACCCCAACAGAGGACAGAAACAACAGAGGCAGAAACAGAGGTGAGCAAAATGAATTGGGAGAGGCAAGAAATAAAAGCCATCAGGAAAAGCTTTCAGCCCCTTTTCAGTCAAGGACCAAATCAATCCAAAACAGAAATGGGCCTCCCAGAGGACAGCAGTTAAACCTCAGGAATTCCCAGGGAAAACTGTGCTGGTCACAGGCCAGCAGCAGAGTGAGGACCTGGGATAACTAGAGAGAGGGGGAGCCTTGGGCACAACAGGAAGAAATGGGCCAAAAGACCCATCCTCAGTGTTCTTCACTCATCTAACAGAAAGAACATTCTGGGTGGAAACTTCTGCAAGGGTTCTTCAGAGCTGCTAGAAGAATAAGAAAGACCAGAACAGGATCCCATGCTACCCTGCTGCAAGGGGGCAAACCCTTTCAGCCCTGTGAGGCTAGGATGCTACAAATCCCCCCAAAAAAGTATATGCCAAAGCTGGAGCAGGAGAGTCCCACCCCTCACTCCTCCAAAGGGGGATGGCGGTTGCAACTTCCATCTTTTTCTTTTCAATGCAATTCCTCCTGGGGTCAGCATGTCCTGCAGCTCAACAGTTCGAGGGCCTCAAGCTGACCTCTGCTCCCCCCCACCCCCACTGGCCAGGATGTTATTCTTGGCCTGGAGTACGGGAACAATTCCTTCTGGTTTGGCCTGCCCTCCCAAGCCAGAGAATCTGTTCTGTACTGTAAACAGCAGTGGGATATTTACAGACACAACAAGTACACAGACACCACCTGCTTCAATCCTTCCCTGATGAAGGAACCTCAGGTTCTCCCTTGGGTACCCCCTTCCATATTTTCTTTCCCCAGTGGGACACTCCGGGAAGAACCTAGGCTTTGGGATGGAACATTGGCCAATTTCATTATTATTAACAGACCTCTTTCTAGGCGGTCATCCAGATTCCCCAGCTTGGTGGCATGGCAGGGAGTGCTAGATACAAAGCCAGAAAGACTGGAGTTCAAATCCACACTTATCAGCTGGGACACCCTAGGCAAGTCACTTAACTCTCTCCGCTTCGTTTTCTCAATGGCAAAATGAAGATAATAATAGTATTAGCTCACTGGGTTGTTATTAGCTAAGATTTCCAGGCACAGCACCTTTGTTTACAAAGAAATATTATCTCATTTGATCCTTGCAACAAATATGACTCACTTTTATAAATGAGGAAACTGAGGCAAACGGAGATTAAAATAACTTGCCCAGGGTCACACACAGATAGTAAGTGGGTTTTGTAAACCTTAAAATTCCTTAGACTTATGAATGTTGGAAATTTCAATTTCCAACATTCATAAGTCTAAGAAATTTTAAGGAGAAATTTCCAACATTCATAAGTCTAAGAAATGTTAAGGTTTACAGTTTGAACTCAAATTTTCCTGCCTGGAGGTATCCAACTCCATCCACTGACTAAACCACTTAGCAAATGAGATAATTAAACCTTAAAGGAATATGCAAATACTATTATTATTTCCAGTGTCCCCTCCCTGATTTACCAACACTATTGAGTAAAACCAACCCTACAGTCAGCCCTACAGTCTCCTGGGGCTGCCAGAAAGTCCTATTCCTAACCCTCTAACTCAGAACTCTGATTACTAGGAAATTCTCCAGAACGTCTAATATATTCCCTAGTGAGAGGAGAGATCATCAGAGAGATGAGGCATGGCCAGGAAGGCTTTTCACCTCTAGGGCAGTGTTCTACATCAGGTCCAAGCTTACTCCTAATCAATCAACAGATGCTGACTGGTGTTATAGCCCTTTTATATATCCCTAACACTTTTAGAAATATTTTAAAAAAAAATACCCTGCTTGAAACACTTACTAGAGCATTTCACCTGAAAGGAAGACCTCCTCGGATCACTTAGTCCAACCCCACTGACTTTACAAATAAGGAAACTGAGAACCCCAAACAGGGAAGAGACTTGTCCAAGATCACGGTTGGCTGCAGTTGTCTGACTCTTCCATTAGATTTTGCTTTTGACTGATGCTCTTCCCTCATCTGTACTCAACAGGATGATCCATCCAAGCTGCTAGACCCCTGGACTAGGGGGTCTACAGACTTTGGAATCCTACTATAAAATGTGAAACTCCTACAGAGAATTCAAGTCAATATGAAGTAGGTATATCCTATGCAGAGATTTGATTATTGGGAGTACCAGAAAGATTTCATGATAGCACGGTGTGCTATGTATGTAGGTATGTGGCTCAGGGAAACTCGGGCTGGACGTAGTCCCATAATTTGGGTCTCCTAAGCTCCCCAAAAGAGAGGTGATGGGTCTTTCCATGGGAAATCTACTCTCCAGCCACTAAGGTAATTCCACCATCTGAGCCGTCAATCCCAAATTTTCATCTGCAATCAATTCTCACTAAATTCTCTCTTAAATAGGCATTTGTCTTTTTTTCCTTCTTTTTTTTAAACCTTTACTTCCTATCTTCATACAACTCTAAGAAAGAAGAGCAATGGCTTGGCAAATGGGATTAAATGACTTGCCCAGGTGACACAGTAGGAAGCGTCTGAGACCAGTTAAAAAAGGCATTTTTCAACTGTCTTGCAGTTATTAGTAAAATTCAGTCTTGTTTGTTCCCCTCCATCACACACTCTAGCCTTCTCAACAACAGATTTAAGCTTGTGCTCCTAAGTGCCTGTCTGCACATACTCATTTGAGAGAGAAAACAACAGGTACCCTTTTCTGCTATTTGTTTAGGAACAGATCTGAGGCTCCAGAAAAATAACTTTCTTCTTCAATACCAGGTATTTCCCCCAGGAGTGAAACTAGAGATCACAGGCCAATCCAACTGCACATATACAACCTTAAAGAAAACTCAATATACTGAAATTCGCAATTTATAAAATCAAGGAAGTGATTAGATATGTGGATTCAAAATTAGCATTGGCAGAATTGTCAGCCTAGGTAGTCTCTGTATTTTAGCAGTTATACATTCCTGACACACATTCATTACTATGTGTCTGCCTGCTGGCTTCTTAATTTTCAAATTGGCTGGGTCTCTTTTGTCTCTTTATCCCTTCAGAACTGATCAACCGGTTGATTTCCAAAGTCAGCAGCATCCATAAATGCTAGGAAAGAGGGCCTGAGCAAAGAGAAGTAAATGAGTCAGTTGTAAAAACTGAAAAGAAAAAGAGGAAGAGGAGGAGGAGGAAGAGGATTATTCAAGTGGAATACAGGAGGAACGAAACCAAGCCTTGCTTTCCCTTTTTTTCTCCTGAAAATTTTATTTTGGAAATAAATGTATATGTATATATATATTATATTTTTATTACACATAAAAATAATTTTGAACATTTGTTTTTAAAAAATTTGAGTTCCAAATTCTCTCCTTCCCTCCCCTTCCTCACTCCTTGAGAAAGCAAATAATTTACTCTAACTTATATGTGTGTGGTCATACAAAACTAAGTTCCATATTGGCCATGTTGCAAAATACAGACAAAAAAGCAAGAAAAATAAAGTTTAAAAAAGTATGCCTCAACCTGTATTCAGACTCCCTCCATCAGTCCTTTCTCTGAATATAAATGGTATTTCTCATCATGAATCCTTTAGAATTCTCTTAGATCATTGAACTGCTGAGATAGAGCTCAGTCATTTACAGTCAGCACTGTACAATATTGCTTTTACTATGTGCAATTCTCCACACTTCACTTTGCATCCGTTCATGTAAATCTTTCCAGATTTTCCTGACAGCATCCTGGTCATCATTTCTTATAGCACAATAGAATTTCATCCCAGTCCTATACCACAATTTCAGTTGATGAACATTTCCTCAATTTCCAATTCTTTGCTACCACAGAAAAGAGCTGCTATAGATATTTTTGTACATTTAAGTCTTTATTCCTTATGTCTGATCTCTTTGGGATACAAACCTAATAGTGGTACTTCTAGACCAAAGGGTATGCCCAGTTTTATAGCCCTTTGGGCATAGTTCCAAATCACTCTCCAGGATGGTTGGACCAGTTCACAACTCCACCAAGAGTGGAGCTTGCTTTCTCATTAATTGGGGCAAATGCAGGAGAAGAATACAGAAACATGGAGGAAGGGGTGGAAGGAGTAATCAAATGAACCTTCCCTTTCCTCTGAAACAGGCAAGGGAGAGAAGAGCACATGTAGAACCAAAATTTGGTATAGAAACATGCAGTCGAACTAAACAAGGGGGTTGTTGGGCTGAGAGGGAGAGAACAGTCACAAGCAAAACAAACTTCTGATCATGAAGTAGGCACAGAATGGGGAGAAGGAAGGAAAACAAACAGAATCTTGTACAGAGGGCTGAACAAATTGTAGTGTATCAGTGTGATGAGTTGGCCAAAAGAATTGATTTCAGGGGATTCTAGGGAGTATGAGCCCAAGCAGAGGGAAGAAGGCAGAACCATGAGAACAATACAAAGAAAAAATGACTCTGAAACTTAAGATCAAAGCAATCACCTACCACAAGTTTCTGTTTGTCTGTCTCTCTCTCTCTGTCTCTGAAGGACCTTTTGTGAAAGATAATACCCAGCTCCTTAAGAGGCAGGTGATGGACAGAGGGTACAAAAAGAAATAAAAAGAAATCATAGATGTGACCACTGTGATTTTTTTAAGTCCTTACCTTCTGTCTTAGAATTGATACTAAGTATTAGTTCCAAGGCATAAGAGCATAAGGACTAGGCACCTGGGGTTAAGTGACTTGCCCAGGGTCACAAGGCTAGGCAGTGTTTGAGTCCACATCTGAACCCAAGACCTCCCATATCCAGGCTTGGATATCAATCCACTGGGCCACCTAGTCACCCCTTCCATTACTGGCTTTGCTTCAACTGCATTAATCTGTTACATGGATTTTTAAATTTCTTTCTTATAGTTAATTGGAGTAAGGGGTAGGGATGATCCTCCCCTCAAAAGAGGACCATTTAAAAATGTACATTAAAGAACAGTTCAGAAGAAAACAAGGACAGATAGTACAGTTTCAAAATAAAGCTTATAATTTATTATATTCTTTTTTAAAAGATTGAAATGGAGGTTTGGTTTCATATAGAATCCTCTTTTTGCATGTTGCTATATGTATGGGGATGGTTTTCTTAATGTTTAAGTTCAGAATAAAAATAAATTAAAGAGATAAACCAGGAAGAGGTTTAATAGACTTTTCATTTCACTACATTAAGATGCAGCATTTTTCTACTAGACCTTTGAGCCATTATGGAAAAGATAAAAATAGCCCTACTTACTTTGTTTTCATACTTTGTCATTTATTTTTAGTAAGAGTTTATTTAAAATTTTTTCTGTTTTTTTTTTCAGTTGTATGTAATTTTTCATTTAAAAAATTTACCAGTTTTCTGAGTGCTTTCATTATGTCTAGGATTGAAAGCATGCATGCATGCACAGGCACGTGCACACACACACACATACACACACACACACACACTGGAAGGGAAGAAAAGAAATGGGAAAGAATATAGTTATGCTCTGGAAATAATTTGCTTTCTGGCAATTTGCCATAGTTATTAGCAGCATAAATCCCTTTCAAAGCAACTAAAGAGATGTGTGAACAGGATTTAACTCTTCCACTCACTTCAACATACAGGACTTAATTAAATAGTCCTACTTCTTCAATTGCTCTTACCAAGCTTTCGGTGAGAAGGGTTCAAGACCACTACTGCTGACATCTATAACTCAGTAGGAGAGACATTATGGAAAAAAAATATTAAATTTTCTTTTCTCAGAAGTGGAAGGAGAGGAAAAACAATGCTTATGTTGTAAGGTGTCATCAAAAGATGCACAGAGCCCCCTCCACTCCAAAGGAGAACCTAGGCGATCGCGAGGCTCCCCAAATGTAGTTCCTTTGATTTAAATGAGCTGATGTGTCTTTAAAAATAAAATTATATATATATACATATATATATATATATATTTGTATATAGAAATGTGTAGTTTTCTCAATCAACATGAAGCCAGCAAGGATTCTTCTGAGGCTTTTGTTTCTCTATGTCACCCTGGGCAAGTCACTCAGCTACTCTATGCCACAGTGTCCTCATTTGTAAAATGGGGATAAACACAATAGTACCTAGCTCATTCATGAAGTAGTTGAATTGAATGAATTACCCTACTGGGTATACATTGTACAGAAATTCAGCTTGGACAGCCTTTTCAGGGATTGCTTCCTGAAGAGTGATAGGCGTGTAATCAAGTTTTTCCCTAAAGCTGCCAGGGAGAATTCAGAAATTATAGGGTCCCTCTTACTATTCCATTCACCATTCTCATGCCCCCAAATATTCCATGACTTCCTGCCTTAAAACTTTCTATCAGGATAGAGACGTGGAAGAATCTGGAGAAAACCAACGTTTTTGTAAAGAAAGGTGAAGCCCACTCAAGTTTGGCCATACTTTTAGACAAGTTACAGACCGCAATCAACTTGGCCATTGCAATACCACACTTAGGTAGCTCTGAATGGAGAAAGAATGCAGCCCCCAGAAGGAAATCCAGACTCAGATTCCAAAGGTTAGCTTCTGCCCTTGTGTGCCTGGACATGCAAGGATACCTCTGGGCTTCCAGGAGAAGAATAGTGCTGTTCATCCCAGCTTTAATTAAGATTTTCAAAGTGCTTCTCAGACATTTTACCTTTGGTCCCTGCCAACCACCCTAAGAGGAAGGTTCTTTGAGCAGTATTCACTTTACAAATAAAGCAGACAAGGTCCACTTAAGTGACTTGCCATACAGGTAGTTTGAGTCCAAGTCAAGATTCTCATTCAACAATTCATGACTCATCCTTGTCACTCTGACTGCAATGTCAAATGGAAAACTTTCCAAGTCAAAGTTTACATTTCTGTGACACAGAGCAAGGCACTAACATAGAGCTTCAGTTTCCTCATCTACAAAATGGGAATATTCATAGCACCTACCTTATAGGGTTGTTGTGAGAATCACAACTACATGTTTTATAAACAACAACCAAAAAAAACACCCCACACTAGTATTCATTCTCAAAGTGATATTGGTATCATCAAAGTTTTTAATAAAATTTTCTTTCCTGCTTCTTATTTTTCTTACAGAAAAAAACTAAAAAAGGAAAATATACATATATATATACATTCAAAATTAAATATGAAATTTTTAGTTCTGGCTAAACTTCACAGTTCCAGAAACTATTATTATAACTATCATTTTTAGCTCTTGTAGCCTTTCTCAAAGCTTTTTTAAAAATAGCATACTAAGCATGGACATTTTAGAAACAAAAAGGCTAATTTCTGGAAAGTTTTGGCCAAATCTATCTGGCCATTTCTAGAGCTAAGTAAGACTAAAAAATTAAACACAGATCCTGCCCCCTGACATCCTCCCAAAAGAATCAGATTTCTTTTTGGAATGGAGATAATGAAAAGAAAAAGTTAGAGAAAGATTTGTTACATTTTCTATAGAACTATAATAATAATAATGTAGAAACAGCTCACCTGAAACACTCAGAATAATCTTGATTATCAAATCTCAGTGATTTCTTGTCCATATTCCTAGCTCATTTTCCACTGTGGTCCATGCATCAGTCATAACCAAACCCTCTCACTCTGAAATAGCAACCTAGGAAGGCTGTGGATAGTGTCCGGGATTGACTTCCTTGTCATCATAAATAAAAACAAATATTCCATAATTCTATGCAGTTCATTTCACCTGGCCCCAGCTGATTCCTATCACATTTTCCTGTTGGGGAGCCTTGGTTCATGCGTCTGATTTGTTCTATTTTCCAAAACAAAAGCCAAAGCTGGTTTTACTCTGACTTGCAACTGAATGCTGTTCTCTTTGACTATCTGCTCGTGAAAGTTTTCAAGAAAACTTTGACTCCCCTTTGATTTATTCTGGGGGCCACAGGAGCTGTGACAAATATCCACACAGTATTTACTCCACTCAGAAACTCAGAAAATGGCCAAGTGGCAAGCATCCCCACTTTCTCCTCCTAGGTCAGTCCTTCAAGAGACAGTAACCCAACTGAAATTGGCTTTCCCAGTGGTAATTAACCTAATGCTCCTTCTGAGCCTAAAAACGTGGGAAAGCATTCTCAGGAGTTGAAAACTCACCCAGCACAGAGTCTTTATGGGACTGAAACTATAAGTTGAATTGGAAAACTAAGCCAGCAGGTGCATAACCCCAACTCCCAAGCCTCCATATTCCCGCCCAGCACCCAAGTGGAGAATGAGGAAGGGCAGCCAGAGAGAAAACACCCTCCACTCCCCAAACTGGCCAGTCCTCATAAAGCCCAATCAGAAGGCAAGGAAACTTCAAAGCCCCAGCCCTTAAATTCTCCATCAAGCACAAGCTGGCCCCACAACCACGAAGAAAAGGCGACCAAATGCCCTCTCAAACCAAATAGCAACAGTTTTGAAATTGAAATTAAGGAATTTCCCATCTATTGTATTGAGCACTGGGCTCAGAAAGCTAACCTCTAATAAAGGATTAAAATCCCACTGGGAACCGGAAGAATTGGGAGCACAAAGCAATGGCTGCCCAAGAGGGCCAGCTCAGCAGTCCAAAAGCCTGCAGCCATCCAGGGCGCCCAGAGTTAATTGAACTATTCAGCATGGAAAGCTCCTCAGTGTTAATGACTTCCTACAGGAGGAAGTGAAGGACTGGGGTTTATCAGCACTCCAGCAGCCATGTGGGACTGGCCCAGCCAAGCTAGAGCATGTCTGCACAGCCTGACGTCATCCCTCCGTGCGTGAGTGTCCACCACTGACAAGGGGAGGATGAGGGCAGAAACTGTTCTCTTCCCAGGGAAATTCTCTGCCACTCCCTATACCCAGGGCCAGCCTCCCACTGCCAATTACAGCCAGGCAGGCAACTCATCCAGGAAGGAAATGTCTTGCTCTTCAGGACCCCAAGGTACCTCAAAGCACCCTGAAGGTGCTAAGGTTTCCCATCCCAAGCTTTCATAACAGAAGCCATCTAGGGGGAGATTTCTGAGCGAAGTCCTACAAATTATAAAATACATTTTTAAGTACTTAACACCACTGGAAAAAAAAAGCTCCTCCCTGGCCCTCAGTGCTCCTGAATCTCTGTCTCTCTCTTTGTCTCTCTCTCCCTCCCTTCTGCTTAATCCTCTCAAAAATCAGCAACTTGCCTTAGACTTGCAACTGGAAAGTCCAAAGGCAGCACCCAGCTTTTGTCCATTCCTGGACAAATGGCTGAGTGTCTTTTCAGGCATCCAAATCTTATAAACCACACCTGCACACACACCATCCCCCAAGTGGGATGGAAAGGACCGGATCTAACCATGTCTGTTTCTTGTAAACAAGTTCTTCAACTATTTAAAATCCCTAAAAGACCCTTGGCAAACCTATGAAAAGTTTTAGCATCTTGGCTCCTTTAAGGCTTCAAAGTGACCCTTCTTCATTCATCATGATGCCCCACTTTTCACTTCCAGTTAAGCAGGACCAAGTGCTTCCTGGCAGGATGGAGACAATAAATTCTAGCAGCTCCTAGACCCACCCTGGGGCAGCCTAAGCATTCTTTGAGCAAAGCTTGGTCAAGTAATGCCGCAGAAATGGGAGCTTCCCAGGAGACATGCCTTGTCAATACAAGGACATCTTCCTGTCCGAATCAGAACAGCCTGTCTCTCATTCCACTCAATATTCCCTCAGACAATAGGCAGTCTCTTGGAGGTATGCTGTCTGTAGTGGACATCTTGAAATATGTGCACCATCTCCTAAAGGCCAAATCGAATGGTCTTCCTGGAATTTCTATCCTTCTTGACCTTTCTGCCTTGGACAGTGTTGAGTTCTTTTTCTTTCAGGTTAGTCTTCTCTGGGGTTTTTTTGTGACACCACTGCCTAGTTGCTCCTTTTCTGGCTCATCATCCATTTCACAGCCTCTAACTATGGATGTACCCATCAGTACATGTCCATGGTATGGATTGTACCCATGGATGTACTGTGTCTTGAGCCTCTTCTTTTCCTATACTTTCTCTCTTTGTGGCCTCATCAGCTCTCAAGGGTTTAGTCATGACTGCCGGGTAAATGACTCACAAATCAGGCCCTAGTCTCTCCCTTGGGCTTCAATCTTACATCACCAACTAACCGCCTACTGAACATTTCAAATTACATGTCCTGCAGACATGTACAAAAGAGAACTTATGTTCTCTACTCCAAAATTCAACTCCCATCAAAATTTCCCTACTTCTATTGAAAGCACCACCACTCTCCCAGTCTGGTTCTAAGAATGATAACCTTGGCAATATCTTCCACCTCTCCCTCTCCCTCCCCACCATCTCCAATCAGTGACCAAAAGCAAAGGAGCAAAACTTGCCCTTTCTACATTCACAACACCTCTCATATCTGACCCCTTCTCTCTATTCACACATCCACCAGAGTTTGGGACCTCTACACCTCTTACCTACCTTATCAGATTTCTGCCTGGTCTCCTTGTTTCAGGTCTCTCTCTCCACTCTAGTCCATCCTTATCAGTGCTACCAAGATGATTTTCCTTAACTGCAGATCTTTCTGGGTCACTACCAAACTCAATAAACTCTTTGGCTCCCTATCACCTTTAGGATCAAATAGAAACTTCTCCACATAATTTTTAAAGCCCTTCAAAACCTGGCCCTAATCTATCTTTCCAGTCTCATTGTATATGACTTCCCCTTTCTGTACTCTGCAAAATGGCCTTTTCAGTTCCTCATGGGTGACACTCTGTCTCCACCTCCATACCTTTCCCTTGGCTTCTCCATTAAAATATAAGTTCCTTAAGAGTAAAGATTGCTGAATTATTTGAACCCTACAGCTCCAAGCAGCTTGGGCTTACCACATAGTAGGTACTTAAAAATGCTTGTTAATTATTTGAAAGCAAAAGGCAGTAGCCCAGCTAAAGGAGGAGCTGATGTCTGAAAAAACTAAAGAAAATCTGATGACCTCTTTTTAATTTTCTAGGTGTTTATGGAACACATACAACCTTACCGAAACATTGTCCTTTGTTACCTATAAAGATATCAATGATTAAAAAAGGGAAAAAAAATAACCGAAAACAGCAACTTGGCTTTGGATAGTGTTATGCCTGGAGTTGGGAGGTCCTGGGTTCAAATGCAAACTCAGATACTTCCTAGCTACGTGACCCTGGGCAAGTCACTTAACCCCATCACCTAGCCCTTATCACTCTTCTGCCTTGGAACACAGTATCAGTTCTAAGGAGGAAGGTAAGGGTTTAAAAACAAAAGTTATACTCCTTTACAGGGCACAAGCTTAGGTAGGTTTGGTTTGTTGTGGACTCAAGAGTCTTCTGGACATGGAAGTTATCAGAGATATTTCGGAAAGACCATGTATCGATTACGAGACCTCGGACCTTTCTCTGGGTGAAATCTAGTCAGCACAGTTTTCCTTGAACTTCAATTTCCCCTCCAATTCAATTTTCTATACTTGGCAAAGCTTAGAAAGGAACAACTAAGGGCTTAGAAGCTCAGACAAAAATGTGCTTCAAGAAAGTGGGTCCTGGAGAGACTGAACTATAAGAACTTGTGAGTAACGAGGAGTGGAGGCAGAGGTATCATCCACAGAGTCCCCTCTTTTTGTCAGCAGGGTTACATGATTGGTCAGGAATGGACATGAGAGGATAACTGCTTAGAAAAAGTTGGACTACATAATCCCTGAAGTTCCTTTTCACTCTCGGATTCTCCCAAGGTAGCTTATTCATAAGCACTAGTGATTTTTTTCCTTTTCTCTCTTTTTTTTCCCCAGGTAGATAAAGTGACTGAATTTCAGGCTAGAAAGGAATGCTGCAAGGTCACTTCTTTTGTCTCCACAGATGTTGAGTTGTAAAGAGTTGGTAAATAAATTGCACTTTTCAGATCTGCAGGGAAACTCAAGCAAAAACTTTGAGAAAGGGCTTCTTTCCCCTTGGTCACTACAGAACTCCAAGGAAGGCCCTCTCCTTCGGTGCATAGCTCTGAAGCTAAGGATTTGCTTGGAAGCAGTACTTACATACCTAAAGAACTCATCAGATAATATTCAAGGGAGCTAAACAAGGGTAATACATAACTGAACCTAATGACTAGGTAGCACAGTAGACAGTACTTGGAATCAGGAAGACTTGAATTCAAATCCTGCCTCAGATACATTGTTCAAGGAAAACTGTGTCGAATAGATTTCACCTGCCTCCTTTATAGGGTTTTTGTGAGGATTAAATGAGAGATTTGGAAAGTCCAATGACCATATAAATACTATTATTATATTATGATGTACTTCACCCACAGGTGAATATAAGGACTTCTGATTTGTTTTCTCATTCCAGTGAAATGTGATAGTAAAAGACAATTAAAATAATAATTCATGCTATTATTTTAGATGGTAGAATCGAGGCTGAGAAGGAAACTTCTAGACTAAGGGAAATTTTAAACCATCATAGGCATATAGTAAAATCCTCCCATTTTTTCTTTTCTGAAATACCTTTCTTCTAGCAGCACACAATTCCATATCATTACGACTCTCATTATTTGCTATAATAAAAAGAAACAGAGGAAGGCCTCCAAAATATTGGGTGACTGATTTCTCCAGGGATAATTTATGGCAAGACAGATACAAGACTCACACAGGATGGGAAGGCATAATGTACACAGGCAAAAATCTCTACACTGGTGAGATCACTGATGCATGAGAAGTCCTGAATTAAGTATTGTAATTACAAGGGGTTTTAGTTATTTGGCTTCTATTATTCCTTCTAACAGCTCCATTAGGAAACAAATGAGCCCAGAGGCTTAGAGAAGTGGAGACAGAAATGCCCACAGCCCTAAAGGAAGTCAGCAATTCCTCTGATTTGCCCACTGACTCATCACTACCACTTCCCACAAGACCCTGGGCTTCCCTTAGAAATGATCCTTTTAAGAAGATTCCCATCAATCTCTGCACCTCACCAGAGGTGCACAAATTGGTCTATTTTTATTTAACATTGTAGCATATAGTCTGAATCACTCTTTTCTGTCTACCAAATCACAATAGCTCCTACTTATAGAGTACTTCCTCACAACTCAGTAAAGTAAGAAGTAGAAGAATGGTTATCCTCAACTGCTTACTCTAAGTCAAGGAGGTTCTTGACCTGGGGTCCTTGAGCTTGATTGTTTCTTAAAGTATTTCAATATATAATTGGCATTCTTTGTAACCCCATATTTTATGCCATTTGGAAACATCACTCTGAGAAGGGATCCAGAGGCTTAGTTAAATCGCCAAAGTGGTCCATCAAAGAAACAGTAAATACCTGCAAAGTCTAGACTCTTTGTATTAGTCTAATAGTTCAAGAAACAAACTATTCTCAGCTAAACACAAAGAAGGCTGGCTTCTGAGTATTGCTATGAAATGGTTTTAATCTATGATAATTTCACTGGAGAAAAAGTTTAAAAAAAAAAAAGGAATGTCTTTCTTTTGAGTTTAATATGGGAGAGGGGCCTGATTTGTATCATCAGTGATATCAAGGCCTTTCCTAGAAAGGAGTTAAATGAGTCATTTTAAGAACTCACCTGTAACCTGTTCATGCAGACTCACTTATCTTGATCCCTGGACCTAAGAAATCTCCAATCCCTAATGAATAAAGAATCATTCTCATGAACAACGCTTCCCTAATCCCTAAGACCCCTGGATTTCTCCCAAGATCTACTGGGAGTTCTTTTCTTAGTGAAATGTGAAAGTGCTGCCATCTCATGCCAATTCCAGTTTAAGAAAACGATTATGAGTCTTGGAAACTAAGTCGAATAACACAAAGCTTACAGATCACACCAACCTCTGAATGAACAGCTCAGCTTATTCCTGATGACTTCCTCATTAGGACCGACAGAAAATGAGTGGCCTCACTAATGAATAGAACAGCAATAGGGAAAATTTCAATATAAATGTGGAAAAGCACAGAGACAAGGTGGTGTTATTTATTTATAAAATGCTTGCTAAGGACAAAGCACTGTGCTATTCACTAAAGATCCATGTGAAAAAATGATACAGTCCCCAGCCATAAAGGAGTTTAAAATGAAAATCCAGAAGGGAGAAAAAAGAATATAAATAACATTTTAGAATATGACTAAGGGGGCAGTTTGGTGGTTCAGTGGATAGAAAGTCAGGCCTGGAGATGAGAGGTCTTGAGTTCAAATCTGAATTCCGACACTTCCTAGCCATGTGACCCTGGCCAAGTCACTTACCCCCATTGCCTAGCCCTTACCGCTCTTCTGCCTTGGAACCTGGAACCTATACTCAGTATCAATTCTAAGATGGAGGGTAAAGGTTTTTAAAAATATAAAGAATGTGAGGGAGACAGAGAAGAGGTTGAATATGACAGGAATAAGAGATTTAGAGCAGACTCTCTTCTAGTTAGGCATCAAGGAAGGAGAATAGAATGGGAGGAGCACATTGCAGAAATACTGAGCCAAAATTCAGGCCTCTGAGTTCAGATTTTGACAGCAGATTGACTTCTATTTCCTCCATAAAAAGAAGTCTTTTACAGGATTCCAGGAGCTTAAAAAATCTAAAGGGATCAATATTATTGTGTCTATTCTAAATAATAAAGCCACATCTCTCATTTTCTTTGAGGAAGGAAAAATTAAACTTTGTTAATCTATAGTGCAATCTTTACCTTTCCTACTTTTAAACTCATCAGTGTCTTTCTGAGACTCTACCTCATAGATCAGTGTTGCTATTATACAGAATTGTGTAGAATATTTTCAAACAACAAAATTCTAGCATCCAAAAAAGGATTTTATCTGTGGTTCTAATTACTAACAGTAACATTAATGACAATTCTTAACATTTCTTCTTCTTCCCTTCCTGGATAATCCCAGTATGAATCATTTTGTGCCTGCAACACAGCCTCTTCTGGGATGATGGGGTGACATTTAGCTAAAGACATGTGAGGCTGTGGGAAAATGGATGTTTTTGGCTAAAAGAACCAGAACATAACCCCTGCCCTTGGGAAAAGTGCCAAAAAAGTTCATGTTCATGCAGGGCAAGTAATTTTCAACTAGAAGAACATAAACCACAATATGGAATTATAATAGCATCTCAGAAGTAAACCCTATAAAGTTGCAAGGCAAACTTCATTCTAACTCCATTTTCATTTAGTCATAACATTTCATGCTGCGCATGTATCCAAAGGTAATTTTTTTAGAGGCGTTGAAGGAGATTTGAGCTGACTTGGTTTAGGAATTTTACACAACACAAGAAAAAGAAATGAGCTTTCAAATACAAATTTTCTTTGGCACCTTTAAATACAAATTAAAATTGATTTTGTCTGAGACAACTTGAAAATTAAAAACAATTAAAACATCCATTTTCTTTTTAATAGAACTTCCCCCCAGGCATAAAATGTCTTGACTTTACAAAGCAATCTCAACCTTTATTTTCAAATATTCGTTTTGTGTATGAATAGTAATAAGAATGCAATTATGTACTGGTATTCCACTAATCATAATAGTATTTTGGCATGTTTACATGGTTTAATGCAGCTGTAATTGTTGGAGCTCCCTAGAGATTCAAATCGCTATAGAATATTAGTTAAACTTTACTGATTTGATGGTTTATTTCACTGAGGTAATTCCTCTTTTTGTTTAAAACCCTTACCTTCTGTCTTAGTATTATTTCTAAAACAGGAAAGCAGCAAGGGCTAGGCAAACCAGATGAAGTGATTTGCCTAGTGTCAAACAGCTAGTAAGTGTCTGAGGTCAAATTCGAATCCAGGTCTTCCCAATTCCAGGCCTGGTGCTCTATCCACTGTGCTACCTAGCTGGCCTTAAACTTGAGTGATTTCACCCTTTATTTCTCTGAGGTAATTTACTTGAAGTGAAAAGAGAATGAGATTTTAGGATAAAAGGATCTGAGCTCAAATCTAGACTCAGTCATTTATTCATATGACCTTGGGCAAATTCACTTACAGTGTCTCAGCCTCATTTTCCTCATCCTTAAATGTGGAGGTTGATCTCTCTAAAATACCTTCCAACTCTGACATTTGATGGGGTCTAAGGGTTCATCCCAGTCCATGTTCAAAGGGCCAACGCCATAACCTATAGGAGGCCCAGGTGTCACTGATCTGGGCTCCTCCTGGATTAAACAGAGAAAAGAAGCCCAAACTGTGTCGTTAAATGAACATTGAATACTTGTAAATTTAAGAGTTCAAACTTTGAGTAAAATAACCCATGATGCGGTTGTAAATTTGAGTCTACTCTGCAGAAAAGTAAAATTTAAGACTTCCATGTCCTAATGAGAATGGAGGTTAGTGTTGATACGCAAACTTCCAGATTTGCCTGTGCTGTATAAATTTGCAACTCTCTGGCAGCTACAGGTTTCTGTGTTTATATATAATCAACAGAATGGGGATATACTGGGGCTAGGTACCGTAGTCTTTTTTTTCCCCCTCCCTCAATGGGTTTTTCATATTTCCTTTCAGAGCAATCATTTCTTTTGATATTTACTCAAATTCACAGTGTCTCCCCAACACTTAGTGCCTGGCCTGAGTGCCATTTTTTTCCTTCATCTTTTTATCCCAGTATCCAGCAGCACCTTGGCTCAATAAACGTCAGTTTGAATTGAATTGCACTGACAAGTCCAAAAAATATCCCAAGCCAAAGTACTTAAGATGAGACCATGATAAGGAGAAGGGGTGATGGTAGGGTCTTAAAGAAAAGCTTCTTCATTTTTTTTGTGTGTGTGTTCAAAAAACCCTTAATAATAACTCTAAGACAGAAGGGTAAGAGCTAGGAAATGAGGTTAAGTGACTGGCCCAAGGTCACACAGCTAGGGGAGATCTGAGGCCAGATTTGAACCCACTCTATTCACTTTGTCACCTGTCTACCCCCAGAAAAACCTCTTTCCAAGAACAATGTCATCCAATGTCAGTGTCAGGTTATTTTTTGCAAAGACTACATACAGTGTTTCTGCTACATATGATGGGATTTTTAACAGTTCCATCAGTTCACCCATGCCCAGCATACACTTCTTATTTACCTCTCCCACTTAGAATTCATTTCATTCCAAGCATAATCCAGCACCTATATGAGGCATTGTCTGATCTTCCCCAGCTGCTGATGCTTCCCCCTCAAATTAGCTTGCATTTATTTTCTACACAAATATGCATAAACTCCTTGAGGCCAAGGGCTATTTCATTTTTGGTTTTGTACCTCCAGTGCTCAACCCTGCCTGCTATAAACACAGCAAGTGGTTAGTAAGCCCTTGTTAACTGAGTGACTACAATGGAGTTTTCCAAATTCTTGTTTTCAGTATTAAAAAAAATTAGAACAAAACCACCCCTCAAACAACACACACTCCTGACATATATACTCCATCCTTATTTGGAAATCTGATTATATATCATATTGTTTACAAATTATTTTGCAAAAATGTCTTTTTTTTTTTTTCAGTGCAAGCTAGCAAGACCAAAAAGGAATTAAACTCAAAATGGGACTGGAAATCTCCCCCGCCACCCCAAAAATCTAGTTATAAGACCCATTAAATCTCTAGTCATTAAAAAAAATTCTTATTTTTGCCCATCCACTGCAGAATGGCTTAAAGTGATGGTATAGCAACATAATGGAATATTATTCCACTGTTAAGAAATGATAAAAGGGACAGATTAGAGAAACTTGGGAAGACTTGTAAGGACTGATGCTGAGGGAAGTGAACAGAGACAGGATGACAATAACAGACAGGAAGGCAACTCTGAAAGACTTAAGAACTCTGATCTATTCAATGATCAATCACTCCTCTAGAAAACCAATGCAGCATGCTTCCTACCTCTTGGCAGAGGCTTTAAATGCTGAATAATAAACATTTTAAGACCCAACCAATGTATACATTCATTTTGCTTGATTATTCTTATTTACTGAGGGAAAGGACTTTTATGGCTTGTTCTAAAAGTCTTAAGCTTTAGTAGTTTAAAACTGCAAGAAGACTTTGGGAATAAACTATTTTGGGAAGAGTTGGGGATGTTAATGAATAGTAATCTTGACACCAAAAAAAAGGAGAAAGGAAAGAAAATTTCTTCAATGAAACATTAAAAGTAAATAGAAAGAAGTTCAGAAGCAGGGCAATGTTGGTACTACTCTGTTAAATTGTGTGTGTGTGTATGTGTGTGTGTGTGTGTGTGTGTGTGTGCTGGAAATAAACTCACAATTTTCTATACAAGTTTCTGTTTTTGTTACTTAAATTTAATTTAAAAAGAAAAAATTGAATAAACCTATTTCTTATTTTTATATAATTATAGGTTCCTAACACTTCCTTTTGCATTCTCCATTATACTCATTATACTCCATTACATACTTTTAAATCAAACTGAAAAAGGCCCCAAAATATTAACATTGCACATGAGATTGGCTATTATAACTTGTAAACAATGTGTCTGATACCAAAATATAAAGCCTGATTACATATTGAGACTGTTGCATTCTTTAAAAAAAAAGTTTTAAAATAACCATACCAGAACAGATACATATAAATAATTGTATCTGCCACTGATAGAAATCAATTTTATTCTTTTAGAATTTTGCCTTTGGGTGTCAACTAAGAAAAGCCCAAGATTTAATCTTATTGCCTCATAGTTATCCTTCAAAAAGAGGGTTTCCTCATTTGGACTGCCATGAAACTGTTGGGGCTGTTTTGAAAAATCAAACTCACCCACTGGTGGTTTTCGCTGCTCTTGTTGAGCACTTTGAAAGACTCTACCATAAATTTATTCCCCCTCCTTTCTGTCCTTCCTTTCTTTCTTTCTCCATCTGTCTTAGCGTCAGTTCTAAGACAGAACAGGCAAGGGCTAGGCAATTGGGGTTAAATGACTTGCCCAGGGTCACACAACTAGGAAGTATCTAAGGTCATATATGAACCCAGACTCCAGGTCTGGCACTCTATTTGCTGTGCCTACCAAGCTGCTCATGTTCCATAAATTTTCAAGGCAATTCCAAAAATGTTTTGAGCAACTGGGCAGCTCACAGTATTAACTTCCTCCCAAGGCATTTATTTTGACAGGGAGAGTACCTACCTAAAAGGATAGCTAAGTGCCACCACGTGTATTGGAAGCTTAAGAAACCAGGCGTCTTACTCCATAGTCATGCCTTTTATAAAAGTAGGGGTGGCAAACTAATGCCATTACAAAACCTTAACATCTACCTCACATACCAAACCAGGGCAGGTAAATTCAAAATGTTGCTATTACTTGCCAAGAATGTTTGTGTTCTCTAGGATAATTCCGGTAGCTTTTCAGTCTTAAACACACTTCAAATTCAGGAAGAAGGGGGGCAAAAAGCAGCTGCCTATCCTCTTCAAAATATAACCAATCTGTGCAAACTACTGGCATCTCTGGAGGCCTGGCCTGTTCTGGGTCTTGGCTATCATCAGGCTGAAATAGAAGAGCAATGGACAGGATGCCACCAGATTTGCAGGGCAGTTTTCTCTTTCTGGATCTTTTTCTTTCAAGGAATAGAAAGAAATGACCACATTCGAAGGTCACACATGAAACCAGTCATCTCAACAGATGGGAGAAAAATGGAGGTGCTTCTTTATCATGACACAAATGAGGCTACAAACCAGTATTAGTTTGTAAGACTTTCTCCAAGTCTGTTACCTACCATGAAGGGTCTAAAGTATTCAGATGAGTTTCAGCCATGGTTTATCTCCTTCTGTTTGAAATTTTAACACACAATCAGACTTATGATTATATCTGAGCAGAGCTGTGACTAGAACTACTCAAGGCTTAGGATCAAATGTTCTCCGAGGTTCCAGGAAATAGTCAACAAACATTTCTTAAGCTCTTACTATGTGTCAGGCACGGGGCTGAGCACTAATTTCATATCCTTCTCAGAGGCAGTGGGAAGGGGCAAAAAGCTCCCTAAAATAAGGGCAAGAGGTAAGAAAGGTTCTAAAAGCAGACAGAATTCAGAGCATTTGGATGCCCCTATCTTTCCCCTCTGACACCCCCCAAAATGGTACAGAGAGTCACTTCCTTCTTTGGATTGAAGGTCACAAGCTTTTAAGGGACAATGGAGTTCAGTGTGGGCAGAAAGATGAAGATGGTCAGATGAGAAAGGGAGGGGCAATAAGAGAGGGAGAGTCTGATGGGGGTTGGGAGGAAACATCAATGGGATAGATGAATAAGGCACAGGGAGGGCATGTCCTAGGACAGGATAAGTGGGAGGTTCTAGCTTTGAGAACACAGGCACCACAGCCTCCACCTAAATTCATTAACTAATTAGTGAATCATGATGTCCAGTGATGGGCATATACATAAAGGATGGGTCTGCCTGTCTCTGGTGAGACCTGGCTATAATGCATACATTCCTGGCATTATTCAAACCGAGTTGGTTAGGATAACCTAAGCAGGGCAGGCCTATTACTGATTCTCCCAGGGACTCCTTCTGGGTTGGGCAACTTAATCACTTCAATAGCTGGCTAGAATCAGAGGGAGAACTGAGGGTTAGAGATAGAGGTGAAAGGAAGAGGTTAATCACCTGGCTTATAGTATCCTCAAGGGTAAGCCAGGTAGCCCTGAATGGAGGGTTTAAGGATCAGTCTGGAATCCCACTCTTAAAAAACAAAAATTTTTCACAAAAAAACAAAGAAGGGTATATGAAAAGAGTATTTAGTAAAGGTAGGGAAGATTCTGGGGCACAAATTGTTGTTTTAACTGGAGCACCAATCATAAGGTCTTTTCTCCTCAGGGCAAGAAGGATTTGGGGTACATATGATACCTCAAGGAAGAAAAGGGGAGGGAGCTGAACCAATCCCAGGGAAGTTGGGGAGCTAAGATTCAGGTGGGTGATTCTGTGCTGAAGTAAAAGAAGGCAAAGGATAGGAGAATGGGGGCAAGAAGGCTACTAGTGGGCAGCTGGGTGGCTCAGTGGATTGAGAGCCAGACATAGAGATGGGAGGTACTAGGTCTCAGATACTTCCCAGCTGTGTGACCCTGGGCAATTCACTTAACTCCTATTGCCTAGCCCTTGCCATTCTTCTGCCTTGGAACCAATACACAGCATTGGTTCTAAAATGGAAGGTAAGGATTTTTATTTTTAAAAATCGCTACTAGCACTGTGAAAGGAAAGGAAGAAGAGCAGAGACCAACCCATTCCTCTGGGTGAGGAAGGCTGGTGGCTCTGTCAAGAGAAGGGAAGCATATGAGGTCCAGGCTCTAGGGTGTTACAGGGCCAAGGGACCTCTAAGGAGGAGGGCTGTAAGGAGGGTAAACTGGGAAATGAGGGATGGGCTGGAGTGGGTGGTAAAGGGCCTGGGGTCTTTTAATAAAAAGGTGTGTGAGGGACTGGACACTGGGGGGGGGGGCGCTAAAGTAGTATATTCAGGGGGACTAAGGGACCAAGGCAGGTAATAAAAGGGATATGTGTGTCTGATGGGGATATGGTTGGTGACTAACCAGAAGGTAAGATGGGCCAGGATCACTGTAAATGTGAGAGTCGTCCAGGGGCTCTGTAAGCACCAGGTGCCAGTGGCGAGGGAATGCTCTAGTCCATGGTTAGAGGACAAGAGCCCCAGGTCCAGGAACTGGAAATGGGTTAGAGGCCAAGGGAAGGGCGGCAGGATTTGAAGAGAGAGTGAGGGGCAGGGGAATGGGGGAAGCAGAGCACTGAGGGGAAAGGGGAAAGGGGAAAGAGTTGAGAGAGCGGGTGTCATGGATAGGGGTCCAAGAGCAGGGGTGCTAGAGGCGAAGGGCTCTATGATTAGGGATGGGTTCTGGGGAAGGAGCGCTGTAATGGGAGGGAGGACCGGGGCAAAGGCACTGTGATAAAGGGCAGGGTCAGTGTGATAGGAAAAGGGTTCAGATACAGCGGCCGTTGTGATAAGGAAGGAGTGCAGGGACACTGTGGGGGAAGGAGTAGAGAGAAAAAGGTTCAGAGGCAGGTTACCAAGGGTAAGGGCACTGGGATAGAAGGGGGCAGGAGCAGGGGTCTACAGAGAGCCCAGGGGTGCTATAATAATCGAGAATCAGGGGCTCCGGAATAGCGGGGGAGGGACGGAGATTGCTGTGCGGAGGGAGGGGTCTAGGGGCAGGGGTTCTGTGATGGAGGGGGGGGTAACGAGGGGCTCTGTGATAGGAGCGGGGGTCCGAGTCTACCGTGAGGAGGGGAGGGGTTCAGGGGCAGGGACTCCGTGATTGTGATGGGGGGACTGGGGCTACAGTGAGGAGGAAGAGGGCAAGGGCTCTCTGATTGGGAGAGGGGGTGCAAAAGGCTCCGTGATGGTGGGGTGGGATCTGGGCCGGCCTGAGGCTGGGCGCGGTCCCCTCTCTCTAGCTCTCTCTCGCAAAGCGGCGGGGCCTAGGCCGCGGACGGACTGGCGGACGAACGGACAGGCGGACGAACCAAAGGTCGGCCCTGCAGCTTCCCCCCACCCCTCGGCCGCCCGTCGGGGCGGACACACCCACCTCCCCGCAGGCCCGGCCTCTTACCAGCTCCTCGTCGTGGGTCAGCTCCGGCGCCATGTCGAGCCAGGGCCCCGGCCCCGGCTCCAGCCCCGCCTCGGGCCCCGGCTCCATCGCGGAGAGCAGTGGCGGCAGCGGCGGCGGCTCGGGCCGCCAGCCCAACCCCCGCCTGGCCTGGCCTGGCCGGGCCCGGCCCTGGTCGGCCTCCGCCTCCTGCGCCCTCCCGCCTCCAACCCCCGCTGCGGCCAGATGTGGTCGTGCGCCCCCGGCCCCAGGTGTGCCCGGCCGGACCCCCGCCAAGGGCACCGCGGCTAGGCAATTAAAAGCAAAAAAGAAATCCGAGCCAAAGGGTAAAAACAATTGGATTGGGAAAGGTAAAGGGGGTGAGGAAGTCCCTCTTTCCCCCCTTTTCCTAAACCCCAAACTCCCCTCACCCTTCTCCCCTCCCCGCTATTTCCTACTCCTGCTCAGCCCCTCCACTCCCCCCACACCCCCAGCCTGCGGTGGGCAGCCACGCATGATCCTGCTTTTCTACCGGGCTCACTAGAGGGGATGATGAAGAATTCTCTAACTCTCCTCTTGCTTCATCCCTCTCATTCCCCCCCCCCCCCAAGAAAAAAACAAACAGAAAGGAAGCAAATATTCTATTAGAAAAAAAGAGAAAACATTCGATATTTTAAAAAAGAAAGCAAAAAACTTTTTCAAGCCGTGACCTAAAGGTTAGCGCTTGAAATCCCTCTGAAACAGACTAAAATACCCTGTGCTTGCCACCCCCCGCTAGTCTAGTCCTGACCTTCCAGAATACTCCTACTCTGAGCCCACAAATCCTCTCCGTGTTTGAACTACCCTGAGAGAATCCAAACCCTTCCCTTCGTCCTCCGTCTCTGGCTCCCCAAGTCCTTATTCCTCAAAAGCAGCCAAGGAGAAAGAGAGAGAAAAGAGGAAGGAAGGATAAGACAACCCCCTCCCCTTCTCACGGCCAATGCTGCTGCCCCTGATCATCAGCCTGAACCCCCAGCAGCTCCATTCAGAAACTGCCTCATTCACAAACAGCGGGAGAGGAGGAAGCAGGCAGAGAAGAGGGTCTCTCCAAGAGAGGGAGACAGAGAGGAATCCGGGAAGGGAGGGAGAGAGGAAGAGAGGAACTGGGTGGGGGAGGGTGATGGCAGAAAAGGGCTTTGGGGGAGGGAGAAATCTCCCTGGGGGTTGAAGGAGCAGAGCGGAAAAAGAGACTGTCTGTGGGAGGAAGATAAAGGGAGAAAGGAGTATGTGTTTTCAAAAGAGACTCGATGCTCCATAGTGGAGGAAGGGAATATATTACAAGTCTGAGAATTCTCCACTGAGATGAATTTTAACTTGGATTAACTTTCAGCAACCACCCAAATGTTTGAAACCCACAAGCCTCTTTCACTGCTCATGCCAACTGCAGGCTGAATGGGACCCTTAAAAAGGTTGCCAAACAGGGCAAGTACACTTGGGTCCAAGCAACCAGCCTGTTTGATCACTGTACCATCTCTCTATTTTGTTGCTGGCTGTATCCTGTAATCCATCATCGACTTGACTATTTTTAGTTCCCCCAAAAGAAAACATCCTTCTCCAAACCTTTGCCTCATTCAGGAATTCCTTTGCTTTCACAAGCCTTTGAATGTCACTCAAACTCATATAGCCAAAGGATCTGTTACTGGTTTGCAAGTTTAGGTAGCCTAAGGGAGGAAGGACATTAGGCTACACTCCCACCCCCTGTGCTGTGCATCATGCAACAACTGAGGATTAAAAGATTGTCACCTCTTCAATCAAGCATTTTAAAAACACCTAATATGTTAGTATGTGCCAGACATACAAAGACAGAAGTGAAAGCCCCAGCTCTACAGGAAATTGCACTCCTTTAAGTGGAGAGTTGGGGGGGGGGGGTGGAGATAGACAACACATATGTATAAATATATACAAAATAAATGCAAGGTCATTTTTCTAGCCAAGCTTCTAGCAGCTGGAGAGCTTGGAGAGAAGATGTGCCTAAGCTGGGTCAAGAAACTAGGAGATTTTGAGAGGGGGAGAAGGGAGTAGGTAAATGGGAGACTTAACAGAGGCACTCAGCAGGAACATGGAGGTCTGTCAGACCTGACAGAAGAAAGCCAGTTTGGCTGACCTCTAGAATTCTGGGAAGGGACAGAAGCTAGGTAGGTTTATGATTCCCTTTTTTGCATCAGATTTTAGAGGTGATGTATGACCTTTCCTAAGGGATCCATAGATTAAGCCAGTGCTTAAACAGCTAAACTTATCTCCCAGACCACTGAAAACTCAGATCTGCATCTAGCCACTGCTATAGTTTCATATACTGGAAACCATCTGGGTTATGGAACAAGCTGACCCCTGCCATAAAAACATTTGACAGAGATAAACACAAAGCTAAACAATTCTGGATAAACTCAGTCTGAGTTCTAATCTCATTTAGTTGGCTGCTTTGAGAGTCACTTTGCCTTGCCTCAGTTTCCTCATCTGGATATTAGGTATACTGTCTAACCTCCATGCTGGCAACTTCAATATTATATTTGACTTTCTCTCCTTCATTTCGAATTTCCATTTAATCAGTTACCAAGCCCTGGCAATTCTCCCCCTCTCATTTCTCTTGAATTCATCACTTTTTTTTTTATTACTATCACTGTTAAAACCCTCCTACAGAGTCTCATTATACCTGACCTGCACTACCCCACACCCCCATTGGTCTTCCTACCTCCGTTCTCTTCTTAGATAAGTCCATAACATCTCTAATGGACCAATTTTCCTTATTTAGATCACATAATGTCACTCTTCTATTTCACATCTTCCCATAGCTTCCTACGGCCTTTACAATGACACTGTCCCTGCTTCCTCACTGAGGTGGCCAAATTGGAGCACACTTGCAATGGTCAAGCATTTCCTCTTTTGAACTTCAACCCAAACTTCAAGACTATTCTTCCAGAATAACACTTTGGCCCTATTTTATGCTGTCATTACATTCTAGTGGTAGAGCAGTGCAGATTTTGTGCATGTTTCTTAGTACCAGTGCTTTGCACGTTGTAAACAATAAATGATTGCTAAATGAATGAATAAATGAAGCAGTTTGTGGACATTTGATAAGGAAAGATTAGACCCATTACCATTTTGTGGGATATTTATTTTATTCTCTGTATCATTAAAATATGAATAGAGGGGTGGCTAGGGGGCTCAGTAGATTGAGAGCCATGCCCCAGGTTCAAATTTGACCTCAGACACTTCCTAGCTGTGTGTCCATGAGCAAGTTGCTTAACCTTTATTACCTAGTCCATGTTGCTCTTCTGCCTTGGAACCAATAGAGAGTATTGATTCCAAGAAGGTAAGGTTTTTTTTTTTTAATAAATATAAATATCAGATTAACTCTTCCTGAGTGCAGGCTCTTATTTAATCATTTGTTTGTGGGATCTTAGAGCATCAGACATGGTTCATGGCTTCAACAAGACACTGTTGCCTGAAGTAGGGTAGGTGGTTAAATCTCTCTTGGTGGGACTTTCTTTTCTGAAGCCCTGAGAACTCGAGCTTCACAGAGGCAGCCAATGTTCCAGGAGGGATTTGGAAAAGGCTGGGGACTCACTCACTGGAAGCTGGCTAGGGAGACAAGAGGGAGGCTGTTTTGGGGATGGGGGCAGGGTGAGCTGTGGGCACAGAGCCAAGTGGGAAAAGGCCATAAAAGGGCACAGCAATTCTCAAGCAGAGCAGAATAATCATGATTAATAATAACTGGGATATCTCTTTCTTTCAAAGATCTCCAGGGATGGATCGGATGGGACCTAGTGAGGTAGTGTAACAAAGCACCAAATGTGATGACAAGCTGAAGTAGTTCTGGAGATCAAAAAGCAACTTGATGAAAGGAGTGAAAAAACTACCAAGAGATGGATAGGTTTGAGAGAAGAGGAGAGGAGACAACTCAGCCTGGTTATAGGACCCCAGAACAAGAGTATTATCTATCCACCCCATCATTTGAAAAACACATCTATAGGGGCGGCTAGGTGGTTCAGTGGATCAAGAGCCAGGCTTAGAGATGGGAGGTCCTGGGTTCAAATCTAGTTTCAGATACTTCTTAGTTATGTGACCCTGAGGAAGTCACTTAACTCCCATTGCCTAGCTCTTCCCACTCTTCTGCCTTGGAACCAACACAGCATTGATTCTAAGATGGACAAACAGTGAGGGTTGTTTGTATTTTTTACAAGATATAAAATCAAAACAACTCTTGAGGTATCATCTCACACCTAGCAGATTGGCTAAAATGACAGTAAGGGAAATTAATGAATACTGGAGGGGATGCAGCAAAGTAGGGACATTAATTCATTGCTGATGGAGTAGTGAATTGATCCAACCATTCTGGAGGGCAATTTGGAACTATGCCCAAAGGGCAATAAAAGACTGACTGCCCTTTGATCCAGCCATAGCACTGCTGGGTTTGTACCCAAAGAGATAATAAGGAAAAAGACTTGTACAAGAATATTCATAGCTGCACTCTTTGTGGTGGCCAAAAATTGGAAAATGAGGGGATGCCCATCAATTGGGGAATGGCTGAACAAATTGTGGTATATGTTGGTGATGGAATACTATTGTGCTCAAAGGAATAATAAACTGGAGGAATTCCATGGAGACTGGAACAACCTCCAGGAAGTGATGCAGAGCGAGAGGGGCAGAACCAGGAAAACATTATACACAGAGACTGATACACTGTGGTACAATCGAAGGTAATGGACTTCTCTATGAGTATCAATGCAGTGATCCAGGACAATTCTGAGGGACTTATGAGAAAGAACACTATCCACATGCAGAGGAAGAACTGTGGGAGTAGAAACACAGAAGAAAAACAACCACTTGATCACATGGGTCAAGGGGGATATGATTGGGGTTATAAACCCTAAATAATCACCCCAGTGCAAACATCAATAATATGGAAATAGGTCTTGACCACTGACACATGTAAAACTCAATGAAATTGTGCCTCAGCTATGGGAGAGGGTTGGGGGGAGGGGAGGAAAGAGCATGATTTTTGTAATCCTGGTAAAATACTCTAAATTAATTAAAAGAAAAATACATAAAAGATATAGATATATGGCGCCAAATACAAATATGTGAATGAGCCATGAAGTAATCAAAAGAATTACAAACTATTATTACAAGACTTCCCCAATCTTCAGAAACAAAACTAATAACAAAAACAACTCTTGGGCTTTATTTCACATCAAATTGACAAAGATTTAAAAAAAGATGGAAATAGCCACTGTTGTAGGGGCTGTGGGGAGAGATGCCCATTAATAACAATACTGATAGAGTTGTAAATTAGTTCAAACATTCCATCAAACAATTTGAAATTTTGCTAAAGGAAAAAAAGGAAGAAAAAGGAAGAGTGAGGGAAAGGATAAAGGTAGAAATGAACTAAATTGTCCCAGATCCCACTACTGGGCTTTGACCCACTCCCCAAGGAGACTAAAGATGGAAACATTCCATCTTCTATACCAAAATATTCATAGCAATACTTTTCATGAGAGAAAAAAATACTAAAAGCAAAACAGATGTTCACCAACTTGGGAAACAGCTAAACAAACTGTAGTACATAAATGTCATGGAATATTAATGTGCAATAAGAAATAAGAAGAAGAGTTCAGAGAAGTAGGGTGGGCATATGAACTGATTTAATGAAGTAAACACTAAAACAATGTAAAGAATCAAAAATGGGTATTAGATGTATAACGTTCAAGAAATTTGAAGAGTTGAAAAAATGCACCTGTCTCTCTTCTTTGCAGCGGTGGGAATCTAGAACATTGCATATACTGCCAGACTTGGTTTTACTGAAGTGCTTTTCCCCTTTATTCCTTATTACAAAAAAACGCCACCAGCATGTATGGGATTTGGAGGTTTAGGGTTTGGGTTAGGGTTGACTCATACAGTTCCCAGGCATTTACCATCATCATCCAGGTGAAAATACGTTAAAAATAAGGATCATATGGAGAATTCTGCCCCTCTCCCCCATCCCAGTGCTGATTGGCTATCATTTTTTTCTTCTTAAAAAAAATGGTTATAAGGGATGGCTATCCCTGAGAGTGAGTTTTGTAGGGATAGCAATGTAGAATATTGGACTTGAGGGCCCAATGTGAAGATGGAATTAACTCCTCCTTTGTTTATTTTTAATCAAATCAAGAACTTAAAGTACCCCTACTTAGTAGCTAGCTAACCCTTAGATAAGAGAGCTCACAAGTCACTTTCTAGTTCACACCCCCAAAGGCCTCAAGCATTGCCCCCCCCTGGGCAGTGCTAAGCAAATTGAAACACTGTAATCGGTTTCTGTGAAGAGGGGGAGAGACAGGAAATGAAGTGGAGGGAAAAAAAGGGGGGAATAAAAGAAGAGACCAGCATGATCTGGTCTTTGCTCCCTTGGTTTTGGAGAGACTCTTCCCTTGGATTCTGTGAAGAGATGCTTTTCCTTGGAGGTGAGAGTTATCTCTAGTAAGTGACTTATGAACTCTCTTACCTAATGGTTAGCTAAGTAGGAGTACTTTAAATTCTTGATTTGATTAACTAAATTCTTTAAATTCTTGATTTAACTAAAAATAGACAAAGATGTAGCCAAGATGTAGGTTCATATTCCAACTGTGTGACCTTGGACAAGTCACTCACCACCTGAGCCCACTTCATCATCTATAACAGTATTAAAATGTCTAATACCTGAACCTTCTGCGACTAGTCTGAAGCTTCAAGGAGATACCGTACAGACTGTTTCCCCAATTTTAAAGCACTCTAGAAATGCCAAAAGCTATTATTTTTACCCTGTCCCTTGTCAGACGAGGTCTGTTCTAGGACCAAGAAATACCAGAGAGGTTTGGTGGATCTAAATACCCTTTTTTCTTGCTTGCAGGAATGACCACCATATTTGAGATATGAGATGTTATACAAACCTAGCCAACTTTTGCTTATCAGAACTAATGGGGGCTAAGAGCAGGCTGGATACATGAAGTGCCCAGATAAGACACATCTTTACTTTGGCCACAGTTTCAATTTTCCCTTTTAAGAAATCTGGTATTAAAATTGCTAAAAAGTAGCAGAATCGATGAATTTGGGTTTCATTTTTTAAAATTTCCTCAACCAACTCACTGGTAGTCAGTGGTAATATTTAGGGGATATGAGAAATTACTTGAAGAAAGCAGCTTGGGAAAGTCACCCCTAGCCTGCTAAATATAAATAATTGTTTAGTAAGCACCCTGGTTTCTTCACCTGCTTCCAATGTGGCTTTCCAGGTTTGTTTATTTATTTAAACCCATACCTTCCGTCTTGGAGTCAGTACTGTGTATTGGCTCCAAGCAGAAGAGTGGTAAGGGCTAGGCAAAGGGGGTCAAGGGACTTGCCCAGGGTCACACAACTGGGAAGTATCTGAGGCCAAATTTGAACCCAGGACCTCCCATCTCTGGACCTGGCTCTCCATCCACTGAGCTACCCAGCTGCCCCCTCCAGGTTTTTTAAAAAGCTATGGTTGTACAGTGGATAGAACCCTAGGCCTGGGGTCAGGAGGACAGGAGTTCAAATTCAACCTTAAACACTTCCTATTCAGTCAATCCAACCTTCTAGTTTTACAGATGAGGAAAGAAGCTGAGAGGTGACTGGTCCAAGGCCACATAGGGAGCAGAGTGAAGGAGTAGGGTGGGGATTTGAACCTGGGGCTTTTGACTTCAAATCCAATGCTTTTTCCCATTATACCACAATTTTTGTACTGTACCTTCTCTCAGAGGAAGAGAACCTACTAGCAAAAGCTGATGACAGAAATGACATGCTTTGCCCCAGTCCCTCCATCCTAACTGTTGGGCCCTCCATCTCTTGTACTGATCCCTGGCTTCTGAAGGCCTTTAATTGGAGTCTCTACCTCAGGTTACCCTCCATCTTTCTTCCTCCATCCTGATGCCCTCTCCTTTTTCAAGCTTGAATCCTAAATGAGCTGCCACTCAAAAAAGGATCTGAAACCTGTCTACACTGAAGTAGCAAAACAGCGGCTTGGCTTCCAAGAGCCAATCTGCAGGGGAAGAATTTGGGGCAGCATTAGTCTGATCTGTATGGGGTCTCTTTTGGGCAGGATGCCTTCCCAACATAGTTTCTACTGTTAACCTGAGCCCCATTCCTGGGCTTCAGAGGAACAAGGCACAAGTCACAATAAGAGGCCAGCCTCCTTTTCAAACCATTGGAACATGCAGCTCAAGGCTTCCCTGCTCCTACCCTACTCCAAAAACAGATTGTAACATGCGATTCCCTTCTAAGGGGTTTCTTATTCCATTTCTTTTCCTGGAGTCATTTGATGGTAGAGCTACTGGGCAAATGAGTCTAAATGCAGTCTAATCCCCCATTTGCTGGCAGAACTTGTGTGGAAATGAAATGATTAACAAAACCCTGGTTGTCACTGACAGAAGGAAAAAGAACATCTAAAAAAGCAATCAGTCTTGCTTGGCTGGGATAAAATTTCAAATGTTTTTGTCTATTTTGTCAAAAAATTTTCCTGTCTTATATATAAAAGAAGTTGAAGCAAAGAAACACATCTGCTTTAAAAGACATTGTAGGGATTTAATCATTTCCTTTTTTAGGATTTTCCTTTTCTATGTTCCCATACACCTGTGGATGGTTCTTTCTTCCCCTCTCCCCAATGTTCAGGACATACAGAGAAAAATATTTTTAGGTTATTCCTCTTAATTGCTTTCACAGTGCTAAAAATAACAGCAGTTCCTAGAAGGCTGCAGCAAACACAAGCCAACATCGACAGCCAGGCACATCTTCAATCACTCTTGTACGGGGCCACTTTTCTGACCACTAAGGATGGCTGTCCAGAACAGCTGACGATACGTTTGTCTCCTACAATAGATCACAGCATAAAGAGCTAGAAGGTATCTAAGAAATCATCTGAGTTCAGCTTCATTTTACAGATAAGAAAACTGAGGATTAAGGAGAAGTGCTTGCCCAAGATCACCTCAAAATGAGATTTTTGAACCCAAGCCCAGAATTAGCAGGCTTCTCTTTGTGCCTTTCAAAATGATGCCTGGAAGTTTTCAGAAAAAATCAAAGCTGTCTATAGTCATATGAAAAAATGCTCTAGGACAGAGAGCCAGGCCTGGAGTCAGGAGGACCTGGGTTCAAATTTGGCCTCAGACACTTCTTAGCTGTGATCTTGGGCAAGATGATTATCCCTAATAGCTTATCCTTGCTGATCTTAGAACTGATACTAAGACAGAAGGTATATGTTAAAAAAAAAACAAAAAACCCTCTAAATCTTTTGATTAGAGAAATGCAAATTAAAACAACTCTGAGGTACCACTTCACTCCAATCATGTTGGCCAATATGACAGAAAAGGAAAATGACAAATGCTGGAGGGGAAATGGGAATAATGGGACATTAATGCGCTATTGGTAGAGTTATAAACAAGTCCAACTGTTCTGGAGAACAATTGGCAACCACATCCAAAGTGCTAAAAAATTGTGCATATCCTTTGATTCTGCAATACCACTACTAGATCTGTACTCCAGAGATTTGGAAGGGAAAAAAAAAAGACCTATATGTACAAAAATATTTATAGCAGATCTTTAAAAGACATTATTTAATAGAATTTATTCCCAGGTATCTCAGTCTTCCCCTCCGCACCATAGAAGGTATCATCCAACAAAAAGATATGTAAATATAGATTGTGTCTTTTGTGTTTCTATTTTTTGATTCATTCTCATGAGGTAGACATTATTCACAAGTTATTCTTCAAATATTAATTCTATAGCTGCATATAATGCTCTTTCGGTTCTACTCATTTCACTCTTCATTAATTCATTTAGGTCTTTACAAGTTTTAAAAAAATTAACCTGCTAATCATTTCTTTTGGCACAGTAATATTCCATCATAGTCATATACCAAAATTTGTCCAGTCATTCCCCAATTAATAGACATCCCCTCAATTTCCAGATCTTTCTGTAGTGGTCAAGAATTGGAGATTGAAGGGATACCCATCAATGGGGAACAGCTAAACAAGATGGGGTATATGATCGTGATGTAGTACTATTGTGTTATAAGAAATGACGGGCAGGATGCTTTCAGAAAAATCTGGCTGATGAAAAGTGAAATGAGAAGAACCAAGACAACATATGTAATAATAGCAATATTGTATGATGATCTGTGAATGATTTAGCTATTTTCAGCAATACAATGATCCAAGACGATTCTGAAGGACTTATGATGAAACAATGCTATGTAATGAAGTCCAAATGCAGAAAAAAGCACACTTTTAAAATTTTTCTTTATTACTTTTTTTAGTAGGAGTTTTCTTTTGCAACATGGCTAATATGGAAATGTTTTGTATGACTGCACATATATAATCTACATCAAATTTTTTGACTTCTCAAGGTGGGGAGAGTGGAGGAAAGGAAAGAATTTAGAACTCAAAAGCTTTACATGTAATTGAGGAAAAAATAAAACCTCCCAAAATAAAGTTAAATGATAAAATAGTCAAAAGAAAAATTCTTCCTGGGCATTAGCCTTTTGGAGGGAAAGCAGAGCTTTTGCAGCCATTTCCATATAGGTGTTTATCCACATTAACTGAATTTTTTCAATTTTTAAATTAAATCTAGGGGGCAGCTAGGTGGCTCACTGGATTGAGAGCTAGCCTTGGGATTTGGGGGGGAAGGATGTCCTGGGTTCAAATCTAATCTCAGACTCCTCTAACTACAACTCTGGGCAAGTCACTTAATGCCCCCCTGCCTAGCCCTTACTGGTCTTCTGCCTTGGAACCAATACATAATACTGATTCTAAGACAGAAGGTAAAGTTTAAAAAAAAATTAAATCTACATGACTTTTCCAGGTCAAATATCAAATACCACCAAGAAGCAGCATTCATGTCAATAGAAGCAGTTCTTGCTCAGAAGGGTCAATAACTTCCTTTTAACTCAAGCAGTATTCGGCATTCAGTAGGTTAACATGCTGACTTCATTTCTGGGGACTGTTTTTGCTGAGCTGGGACATGAATTTTTCAGCCTCATCTAGTTTAGAGCAAGATAAATGGGAACTGTAAACTTATCTAAATGTTGTTCTATTGTTAGTGACGAGTACTTTGAAACCTGAAGGGGTACAGAAAGCATTTTTAATTTTAAATGTCATTGAGTGATTTTATAATCGAAAGAAAACCCAATTAAAACTCTTGAATCTGTAGCCAGTAGCACGACTGCAAGTTTCCTTCTCGGGTTTTACAGAGTCAGCTTCAATGTACACCTAGGCCCCAGCCACTCTGGCTACTTCTGGCAGATATGCTGAATGGGTGTAATCATGTTTCACTTAACTCCCAATTCTGCCCCACTACCATTTTCAGAATTAGTCAATCAAGATCAGCCCTGGGTCCCTTTAAATATTGCTAGTACTCTTTCTCATTAGAACCATGGGAAATGGAAGCATGCCTCCTCCTATAGAGATAAGGCAGAAGTTTTATTGAACGAGAATGGGCAAGAGTTGGAGGGAAGCTTGAGAAGACAGGAATAAACAGACAAGAGGTGGGACACATTCTCGCCAACAGAAATAAATGGCAGCTTTCATTGATTAAGAGGAAATTTTGTCTTATGGAAATGTTCAAAGGGAAGAAAAACATTCTGGCCTTCTCAGAAGGCAGAACTAATACAGAGACCAAGATCCCACTCCTCATGGCAGAAACATGTGTTACCAAATGCACCTACTCAAGACCTAACTCAATAATAGATCTGTGAAGAAACAAGGCACAACCCTTCAGGGCAAATGACCCACTCAAGCACTCCTGATTGGGGTGGAGAGGCATAAAAATCACAAACCACTTAGTTCTTAGAAATTCCATAAGTTTACATAGCACATCTGAGATACACTTTTAGCAGTTAGAATTGCTCAACTCAACCTGAATGCCATCAATTGGGGAAACTACCCTGAGGTCTTGCTTCTCCATCCTGGGAACAGCTCATCTCCTCCCTGGGGAATGAGGATCTCAGCTCAGGCTGTCAGTACTCAGGTGTGTCTGACTGAATAGGGTAGCTCAAGTCTCGTCTCCAGGCCTCAGCCTTGTCCCTTCACATGAATGACAAGTGATGGTGGGAAGCAGTTCACAGAGGAACACAGGCAGGCTTGAGGCTCTTCGTGGTTCCTTGGAGAAAGGAGCTCGTCAGTTTTCCATGAGGCTGGTGGCTTCCGTCTGGCTGCTGGGAGAGCTGGCCAGCCTGGGGGTGGACAGGTACTCCAGTTCATAGCGCCCATTCTCAGAAGCCTCGCTGAAATTTGTTTCCTTGGCTTCTTTTTTACTCCTCTTATGTTCAATGATCTGCTGGAGCTGATGCACAGCGTAGTCTGGCTTGGTGGTCAGAGGACCTACTGGCACTGTCATGCCAAGGACATCAGATACCATGTAAGGGCGCAGCCAGCCCACCAATGGCGTGCTGCCTGGGCTATAGTGGGTTTGCTTGTGATAAAAAAGAAGCCCATCTACCTACAAGGTGAAGAATCAGTAAGGGAAAAATTACAGTCTGCACAAGACTACCTTTAGCCATGGTTTGTAAATATAGCGACAGCTAATTATATGACTAATTACCTAGACAGATCCCAATTCCTTTCCCAAAGGCTACATCTGAGAAAAGATTTAGAATTCTGAGTTCTAGCAAATGGGAATTCTCTACGTTAAGCTAGAAAAGGAAAATTTTGAATTAAATGCCAATCTACTAGAAAAGAAATGCAAGAATGAGATGAGTATCATAGACAGACGCTGTAAAATCTATGTCCAGGTAGGGCAAGAGTCATAAAGACCACAATCCGCCAGTCATTTGGGTACTTTCAGAGTAATGTGTTATGGGAATGCTAATGCAAGATGACTAAGCCACTGTTGAGAGGGGGCATTTCAGCTATTCTGAATCGGCCTCACCTAAAGGATTTCCTATAAGCCTATATTCTGTTTTTCATACTTCAGTGACTCACTTGGAAATTCACTCATTGTCATGTAGGACACAAGCTCTATAAATAAGGGTGGTGTTCTTACCACCTTTCTTAATTGACTTCCTGGGGTGAGCAAACACTTGGCATTTCCTCATTCTGGAGGCTATGAGTCTTTTAATAAAATCATTTTCCATTCAAACTGATATTGGTAGATGACTGAGCATAATTTTAAGAGGTGGGGAGGATGGGCAAAATAAAGTTTGCATTATGAGCCTATGTGAGATCACTTACATGCCACTGAGGATTATAATGTTAGAGCTGGGGAGTTCTGTAAAAGTCATCTGATCAATGTCTGCATTTTACAGATGAGGAAACTAAGGCTCAGAGAGATGTCACACATTCAATTTGTGGCAGAACATAGAACACAAGCCAGTTCTCCTGACTCCCAAGTCCAGTGTTCTTCCAAATATGCCACCAATCATAATCAAATTCGTGCCATGGGTTTCCACCCCATCAGTACTGTCCCTATCTCTGGACCAGCTTGCATGGGATACTTGGGTTGGGATGTCTTCCCAAGAATCACTTGGATCCAACCCTAGGATTCCAGACTGTTGGGTAGTAGCCAATGTCAGGCATTTTTCTTCTTCTTCCTCCTCAGTTTCCTATTATGTAAAATTGGGAGGTTGGACCACAGGCCCTCGAAGGTCTATCCTCCTTTGAGATCCTAGAACTTCTTCATACTGGGGCATCACTAGTGGATCCTTGCATAATATCATACCCTAGTGGCCTGAAAGTGTTAGTGCATTTCTAAAGCTCTTCTGTCTAGTCTCTGTCTTTCTCCCCTTCCCACCCCAATGGCTGTCACTCAAGTGAAAGTAGCCCATTCTTTTTTAGACAAAGGGAGTGCCAATTTCCCAATCTAGGGATGGAGCTTCTTAGATAAGATTAATTTTGACTCAAAGCTCTTTAAGGACCTTGTCTAGAAAAGTAAAAAATGGTCCTGGGGCTCCAGCATGAGTAGAAATTTCTAGTCCCTGGTGGCTACAGGATGGGAAGTAGTGGAATTTCTTACCTCAAAAGGGAAATCAGTGGATAAGACTTTGCACAGGCTCTCAGGGGTGCATGGAAAATTCTTTAGACCCACGAACTTAAACTAAAACAAACAAACAAATAAATAAATAAATAAAAAGGTACCAGTGAGATGTAGCATTTTTTTATTATTTCTGCCATTTTGAGAATGACACCAAAGCCAGCAATCTTAGTGTAAGGTCAGATATTCTTGTTCAAGTTGAATTCTTATTCTCCCCAAACCTGCCTCTAAGTATCTGTGCCCCATCCTTGCCTTTTCTGCCTTTGAAAATCCTGTGTAGTTAAGCAATTTGGGATATAACAATTTCTAATAAAAATCTGGAGGGACCTCTTTCTTCATACCACTAAAAATATTTATGCCCAAGAATTTTTTAGTGAGAGGGTAATTCCTGCTTCTCCAGCCTGCATGACTAGGTTCTCACCCAATTCCAGCAACAAGGAGACTAAAAGGACTAATCCTACTTCCTTCCCTACTTTTTTCTAGTCACCCTTCAACCTGGAGACTCTTGTAAAACTGAATAGAATGCCCTGAAAACAACTCTTATATACAACTGAGATCAAAGCCCTGGGTGAGAAAGCAGGGCCATGGGTTCTTGTCCGGGCTCAGTCACTAGTTTCAGGTGTGGCTCTCAGATTGATTTTGGCCCATTTGGACCTTAGTTCTTCAATCTGTAAAGTGAGGTGAGGGCTGTGGTGGTGGACAAGATGACCCTAAAAGTTCTTGCTGCCCAAAATGTCTATGATTCTTAAAAAAAAGGAATATTTGGACCATGAAAGCAAGATAAAGTTAATGTACTAATTATACTCAAATGAAGATGATTTGCTTTTTAAAATATTTAAGCACCTACATGCAAGGAACTATATGCAAAGGTGAAAAACCTGCAGTCTGACCTCAAGCAGTTTATAATTTAATGTCATACTGAATATAGGATTAAATAACCAACTCCCAGCAATAAATCGTCGATAAATCTTAAATTTCAATATAAAAAAGACTTACTGGATTAAGCCTGGTTTTTTCTCCAAGTCCCTGTTCTTCTGGTAACTTTGAATGCATCCAGTAGAATCTAAAATCAGTCTAAAAGGGAAGTAGGAGGAGTAGGGAAGACCAGAAAGAGAGAAGACACGAAATTCCTCAGCCAAAATTTGAATACAGAAAACAAGCATCAAGGTAGGGTGGGATGAAAAATTCCTTTATGGGAATAATTCCACTTTCCTTCAACACTCCTTATGGAGACAAGATGAAGAAAGCAAGCATTTGTTAAGTTCTATGCCAAGCAATGGAGACATAGAAGCAAAAGTAAAACAGTCCCAGATTTCTATATTTATTTTTAAGTCCTTACTTTCTGTCTCAGAATCAATACTGGTAAGTAGACCTTTGTAGTTACTTAACACCTTTTTGTGGTTAAAATGGGTAGATGTACTTAAAATACTGAGTTATCACTTTTTTTGTAGATTTAAATCTTAAAAACAGATTGTGGAATTACAATTCTAGCTTCACTATAAAGGAAGAGCTAAGTACCTTCATTGTTACAATCAGGAGATTACAATTTTATCTTCACAATAAAGGAAGAGCTAAGTATCTTCATTGTTATAATCAGGGGAGAGCTAAATCCAGTCTTCACAATACTAAATATTGGTTCCAAGGCAGAGGAACAGTAAGGGTTAGGCAATTAAGTGACTTGCTCAAGGTTAGACATTCAGATTAGAACCCAGATCTTCCCAACTTTAGGCCTGGCATTCTATCCACTGTACCATCCAGCTGCCCCAGGCCAGGTGTTCTTAATCTGACATCAATGAATTCCAAAGAAGACTATGGATACATTTCAGGGTTCTGAGAATTTAGATGGAAAGAACAATGTACATCTTTATTTTCACTAACTCCTAACTGAAATTTCACACCTTCTTCCATGATGAATATAGACAATAAACTATAATAGGGTTAGGTGATGCCAAAAGGGACCATTATATCATAAAAGTTAAGGACAATCCTGCCTCTCCCAAAAAAGGCAATAGAGAACCACAGGCCTTGTAAACACCAGGCAGCCCTAAGCCTGAGAAGCTCAATTTGGCAGCTGTGTGGAAGGAGTGGTGAGGGCAGAGACTATCAATGGGATAAGAGGTGTTTGGGTGGGTGCCTTCTTTGCATTGCATAGGCCCTACTTTTCTCTCCCTTTTTATTCCTCCTAAATCCCTTGCCTTCTGTCTTAGAATTCAGTTCCAAAGTAGAAGAGCAGTAAGGGCTGGCAATGAGGGTTAAGGGACTTGCCATGGGTCACAAAGTAGGAAGTATCTGAGGCTAGGTCTGAACCCAGGACCTCCCATTCCCAGGGTTGGCTCTTTCCACTGAGTCACTTAGATGCCCTGTCCACTTCTCTTTGTACACAGGACATACAGAAGCTGGCCATGCCTGGTTCTAACTCCATTTTCTTCCCTAGATCTGACTAACACTCAGACAGAAGGAAGAATGAATATTGGTAGAAATTGCCAGCCTATTCATTTGCTCCATTTCTTGCCTCTCCTGAGGACTCTAAACTTCTATCGAATTAGAACCATTATAAATTTTACTACAAATAAAGTGAAAATGCACTAGACACACCAAAGTCTATATATATCCTAGAGAGTGAATGGGATTATTCCTGGAGGACAGGAGCAGAAGAGGAGGTGGTGGCCAATACACATACCTGGCAGTCATAGACGGGGTGTCCCCTCCAACACATCACATCTAGTACATAATAGGTCTGGTTCAGTTCACTATAGATGCAGTCCAAGATTGTATAGTCTGGGGAAAAAACACAGGAAGTCTGAAAAAAAAAACACTTCAAAGCTTGAAGGTGATGTATGCCACTGCCCCTGCCCAACACCAGTGGGAAGAAGGGAAGGGACACTGGGCATTCCAACCCATGCTGGAGTGATGGCCCTAGATTGGCTTTCTCTGACCAGGGGTGACAGGAATAGCTGGGAACAGGCCTTGTTTAGGTCAGGTATCCCTAATTCTAAATAAATGTAACAGAAGTAATTTTTTAACCTATAAACTGATAGACACACATTAGTTTTCTAATTTATCTTAAGACAACTATGAACCAACCCAAAGGTAAATTAGAGAAGCAATTTATTTTGTATTAACTAAAATCCCAAATTAAAAAAAATAATTTTCCATCTTTATCAATCAATAAGCTTTAGTAGGGGGTTTAAAAAGTATCTGATATAAATCCTGTCTACAACAAACCTAAAATACCAGAGCTGGAGAGATAAAACTAAGTCACCTAAAGTGCTTAAGAAATAGTAAGTATCGTTAATAATGACAGGCAGTAGGGAGAAGTGGAAAGGGCACTGGGTTTGTGTCAGGAAAGATCTACATTTTAATTTTGTCTCTGACACTTGCTAGCAAAATGACCATGGGCAAATCACTTAACTTGGTCTGTAAAATGGGAATATTAACTATAGGATCTAATTTAGATGACTTTGTGGGACTCAAATGAGATGGATATGTACATGATTCTATTATTATTGACCATATAATATGGATCAGAAAAGGGGGAGATCACTGTAGGCTTGCAGACAGTCTCTTGGAAGAGATGGGAAGATGAAAGGGACAGAGGGAAAATAAGGCATTTCAAGAAAAAGAAACAGCATTGGCAAAGACACTCAACAACAGAAAGGGGTCCCTCATGGGTTATGGGGACAGAGATGGGCAGCTTTGACAAAGCAGATGATGTATATTGGAAAGCAAGGGAGACTAAGCTTGGAGCAGGAAGATGAAGCCCCTTCATGGCACAGTTCTAGGCAAGGAAAAACTGGAACCAATTTAAGTAAGTAATGAGGAATGACCCAAATTCTGGAGGAGGAGAATAAGATGATGGAAATAATGTTTTATGAAGCCAACTCTAATCACAACACTGATTGAAAAAAGGAGGAGAGATGCTTCTGAGGATATGAATTCTGAGTCAAACAATATATATCAATATGATTAAAACCTACTAAGCCACTGCTCCCTCCTCCTCCAACCTTTCCCCTTTTAGAAATATTGAAAAAGCATTTTTCTCAACATCCTATTCCAAAGCCTTTGGTCTTTCTGAACTTCTATCAATTCTTAAACAAAGCCCCTAACTAAATCCCTTTTTCCCCTTTATAAAAGTCTGATTACTTTTTGGAGGAAAGTGGGTGAGAGTTCAGGGAAGAACTCTGTTCTCTTGGAGGGATGGATTTGAGGTCATGCCAGGACTAGGGCACAAGGGCCCCAGAATGGCACCATTTAAGAACAGTAAACTCTTTCCTCCTGCCTTGACCAGATAATGACTAGACTCAGAGAAGGAAGAAGTCTTTGATTAGTTAATCAAAGTATCTCTTGAGTTCACCTTTGGTCAGATGGAAAGAAGTATCCTTAAAGGGAATGATTAGAAAGGATTGGTTTTGGGAAAATTATTCTCTCAAGACTGTGTTTGGTCTGTTTAATGAAGTTAAAATGAACTGTCAGCTAAACTCTGAACCCTTGCTCAATCTGGATCGTGGAACTTTGACTAATGACTGGGAGAGCTATACATTTTAACTCCAAAATGGTTTGTGAATTTCAGGGGCCTTGGATGACTCTGCCTGCTAAGAAGAAAGGTTTAGAATTGGAATCAATCTGATGGAATACTATTGTGCTGTAAGGATTGAAGATCTGGAGGCTTTCCATATGAATTGATGCAAAGTGAAATGAGCAAAACCAGAAGAACATTCTACACAGAAAGTAAACACTGTGAAAAAATCAAATGTTATAGACCTTGCTACTAGTAGCAATGTGACAAGCTAAGACACTCCTGAAAGACTTCTAGAAAAGAATGCTAACTACATTGAAAGAAAGAACTATGGGAAAAGAAATGCAAAAGCAAAACATATGACATCACTTATCACATGTATATATGATTTGGGGTCTAAGCTTTAAAAAAATTGCTCTATAGCAAAAATGAATAATATGGAAATAGGTATCAAGTGACAACATTTGTACAACCCAGTGGAATTGTGTGATGGCTATGGGAGCAGGGAGGGAAGAGAGGAGGAAAAGGAATCATATAAACATGGGGAAAAATTCTAAAAAATAAATAAAATTTAAAATAAAATGAAATATCATCTCCTTAAAAAAAAAGAATTTAGGGGGCAGCTGGGTAGCTCAGTGGACTGAGAGCCAGGCCTAGAGATGGGAGGTCCTAGGTTCAAATCTGCCCTCAGCCACTTCCTAGCTGTGTGACCCTGGGCAAATCACTTGACCCCCATTGCCTAGCCCTTACCACTCTTCTGCCTTGGAGCCAATACACAGTATTGACTCCAAGACGGAAGGTAAGGGTTTTTAAATTTAAAAAAAAAAAGAATTTGAATCAATCTAAAATTAATAAAATTATTTCTGGCAGGTTTGTGCCTAAAATGCAGAGCATGGAATGGGGTTTTTTTGACCCTGAAGGGAGAAATCATGACTTAAAGGAGACCTGTTGATAGACTGAATACAGAAGATTTTTTTAAAAGGATGAATCAAAGATAATAAAATCCTCAGTAGTAAAATGATGACAGCCCTCAGTAAGGATGTTTGTTGCTGACACACTGAACTTGGTTTAGAGGGCCAAGTAGAAATGTCTAAGCATGGAAGGCTTAAACAAGTTGTCCAGGAGTCAGGGCTAGAGACATCAATTTGCAAATCATCCTGAGAGAGGCTTATGACTGAGAGTGAACTAGAGGAATAAAGATTTAGAGCTAAAAGGGCCCTTAGGAGGATTCTGGTCCAATGTCTCATTCTGCTGACGAGAAACTGAAGCTAGAAAGGCAAAGTGACTATGAAGGAAGGGAGGGGCAGCACTGGGACCTGAAAACAGGACTCTATGCACCAAACCCAGCACCATTTTGTACTCACAATCTACATGATCATATTAAGAAAAATATTCAATAGTCAAGACCAGAAGTGAGGGAATATTTCTGGTGAAGGAGTTGGAAAAAAAGGAGAGTCGGGGAATAAGACAAAGAATGGTCTAAGAAGTATCAAGAGGATCAGGAAACTAGTATTTGGGGAGCTATGGAAGAAAATGTTCTTTAAGAAATAGGAAGTATCAAAGACATCAAAGGTATAAAGATACTGGTAAGAATAGTCTGAAATTCTGGTCATTGAATTTGGTAGTAAGAAAGTAATTGTAACCATGATTCCAGTGTATTGTAATGAAAAACGTCGCCTATCTCATGAGACATACATTTTTTTAACATAGCCAGTGAGAGAATTTGTTTTGACTATTTGTATTTCTTTGCTTTGTTGGGTTGTTAAGTAAAATAGCAATTGGGGGAATTAAAAAAGAATAATCTCAGTAGAATGGTTGAAGAAATCCAGATTGCTGATTGTTGATTTGATAAAAGGCGTGGGTTCAAAGGAACAGAGGTAGCTAGATACACTAAAACGATGATGATCCTTCTAGATGGAGTGGCAGGCCCTGCCCTGCTCCCACCCCACAGACCAAGTGCCATGCCCTTCCCCACACCACTGAGTGCCTGGATGGGTGATGTAAAAAAAAATGTAGTCAGGCACAATGGAGGGTGGGAAGAAAGCAGCTCCATTCAAGTCCCTCTGCCTTCCCAGTAACAAACTCGGGGTGGGAGGGCTGTGCCCACAGAGAGCATGCATGCCATAGGTTCACCATCACAGCACTAGAATATAAACATTACCAACCTAACAGCATTAATTGGTTTTGTGGAGAAAAAAAAAGATCTCTAGAGAAATCCAATGTGTGCCTAAAGTAACTGACAAGGAAAAAGATGGAAAAAAGAAGGAAAAGATTACTAGGTCAACCTAATTTTGACAAATGCAATAGAATATGTCAGTAAAGTCAATAAACATTTCTTAAAAGACTACTACACTCCTGGTACTGTGCTTTGTAAGCTCTCTTGAGAGACAGGACTTCTGTCACTTTTGTCTTTGTGTTTCCAGGATGCAGCCCAGGCTAGCACACAACAGGGGCTTAATAAATGCTTGTTGGATGACACATGTAAAACCCAGTGGAATTGCGTGTCAACTACGGGGAGGAAGGGGGAAGAACATGAATCATGTAACCATGGAAAAATATTCTAAATTAATTAATTAAATAAAAAATTGCAATCCAATAAAAAAATAAATGCTTGTTGGATTAGAATGACTTGCGGAAAGATCCATGTGATGAAGAAAGAGCATTATCTGAAGTTGTTTCAATCAAGATTTCTCAGGCTACCTTTCCCTGTGGTTGAGGTGCGCTTGTTGCCTCCAGGAAGAAGGGATGGAAACCTGTTGACACAGTACCCGCTCTTGGTGTATGCTGTAGTGGAACCCTGAAAAAGGAAGTTAAAAATCTTCAATGGATGAGTTTTTTTTCTTCTCACTCTCTTATCCTCCCTTAGCAATCCTGCTAGCTAACCAGGGGCTCTCAGAAGCCAGAGAGACGAAAGTCCTCTTTTCCTGGAAGTGAACCCGAGGTAATCTCAGACTTGTCACTCACCTTGGAGGCCACGACCAGGGCTCTTTTCCCCACGGGACACACGACCACAATCCACTCCTGTCCCAGATCTGAAGGAACATCAATCAGCCACTCCGACAGCATCAACTAAAGGAGGCAAGGACATCGAGTGTCAACATCTGACACTCTAGGGCCCGTGGCACCAAGAGCAGAGAGTCTGGAGTGGTCTGCAGTCACTCAGGGAGCACGAGGGCTCATACTCATAACTCATTTCATGCCCTGCCTTCTTCCCTCTGAGCCAGACTCTTTCCTTTCAAAACTGGCAGGTCCTCCTTGGTTACAGAAAATGCCAATATGAGGTATTGATGAGAACAAGGTCATGCTCACAGAGTCTCAGAGACCTGTAACCCCAACCACACCTCATGCAAAAATTCCCCTCTATAAAATAAAATACTTAGAACTCTACAAACACAGGAACTATATGAACACAACTACAAAACACTCACCACACAATTAAAACTAGATCTAAACAATTAGAAAAACATTGATTACTCATGGGTGGGATGAGCTAACATAATAAAAATGACCACCCTACCCAAATTAATTTACTTATTTAGTGCCATACCCATTGAACTACCAAAATACTTTTTTACTGAATTAGAAAAAACATAACAAAGTTCATTTGGAAGAACAAAAGGTCAAGGATATCCAGGGAAATCATGAAAAAAAAATGCAAAAGGAAGGAGGACTTGCAGTCCCAGATCTCAAACTATACTATAAAGCAGTGGTCATCAAAACAATTTGGTACTGGCTAAGAGACAGAAAGGAGGATCAGTGGAATAGACTTGAGGTAAATTACCTCAGCAAGACAGTCTATGATAAAACCAAAGATCCCAGTTTTTGGGACCAAAACCCACTTTTTTATAAAAAACTGCTGGGAAAATTAGAAGACAGTATGGGAGAGATTAGGTTTAGATCAATATCTCACACCCTACACCAAGATAAACTCAGAATGGGTGAATGACCTGAATATAAAGAAGGAAGCTTTAAGTGAATATAGAATAGTATACTTGTCAGATCTTTGGGAAAGGAAAGACTTTAAAACCAAGCAAGAGCTAGAAAAAACCACAAAATGTAAAATCAATAATTTGGATTACATCAAATTAAAAAGTTTTTGTACAAACAAAACTAATGCATCCAAAATTAGAAGGGAAGCAATAAATTGGGAAATAATCTTCATTACAAAAACCTCTGACAAAGGTCTAATTACTCAAATTTATAGAGTAAAACAGTTGTACAAAAAATCAAGCCATTCACCAATTGAAAAATGGGCAAGATTCATGAATAGGCAATTTTCAGTTAAAAAAATCAAAACTATTATTAATAAGTACATGAAAAAGTGTTCTAAATCTCTTATAATCAGAGAAATGCGAATCAAAACATCTCTGAGGTATCACCTCACACCCAGCAGATTGGCTAACATGACAGCAAAGGAAAGTAATGAATGCTGGAGGGGATGTGGCGAAGTTGGGACATTAATTCATCACTGGTGGAGTTGTGAATTGATACAACCATTCTGGAGGGCAATTTGGAACTATGTACAATGGGCGATAAAAGACTGTCTGCCGTTTGATCCAGCCATAGCTCTGATGGGTTTGTACCCCAAAGAGATAATAAGGAAAAAGATGTGTACAAGAATATTCATAGCTGAGTTCTTTGTGGTAGCAAAAAACTGGAAAACGAGGGGATGCCCTTCAACTGGGGAATGGCTGAACAAATTGTGTATATGTCGGTGATGGAATACTATTGTGCTCAAAGGAATAATAAAGTGGAAGAATTCCATGGAACACCTCCAGGAAGTGATGCAGAGTGAGAGGAGCAGAACCAGGAAAACATTGTACACAGAGACTGATACACTGTGGTACAATTGAATGTAATGGACTCCTCCACTAGTGGCAATGCAGTGATCCTGAACAACTCGGAGGAACCTACGAAAAAAACCACTATCCACATCCAGAGGAAACACTGTGGGAGTAAAAACACTGAAGAAAAACAACTGCTTGAATACATGGGTTGAAGGGATATGGTTGGGGATGTAGACTAGAGTCTACATGAACATCCTAGTGCAAACAACAACATGGAAATAGGTTCTGATCAAGGACACAAGTAATACCCAATGAAATTGAGCATTGGCTGTGGGAAGAGTGGGTGAAGGGGAGGGAGGGAAATAATGTGATTATTGTAACCGAGGAATCATGTTCTAAATTGACTAAATAAACTTATTCAAATGAAAAAAAAAAGAATTCCCCTCTATAGCAGCCTGAACTACCCAACCTTCCTTTGAGGTCCAATAATGGAGAATTCTCACCCTCCTGAGATAGCCCATATTATTGTTGGATAGCTCTAATTTTCAGGAAGGGCTTTCTTAAATGAAACTAAACTTACTCACAAAAGGGTATTAATATATTTTTGTTGTTCTATCATCTTTATTTCGTTACATATCCCAACTCTACCGGGGCTAGCAAGTCATTTCTATAACAAATTTTTTTTTTACAGAGGATAAAAAAACAGACCAGCAAAACAAATCAACACCTCAACTGAGTCTAACAAATAGTTCTACTTCACTTCAAAAAAAAGGAAAGGGATTCACTTTCTTCACTCTTCTCCTAGGCTGAGCTCAGACATTCTAATTACAGAGTGCTCAGAGTGTTTTTTTTTTCAACTGTCCTTTCTACTGAAATGGTTGCAGGTATACTTGTGTAGTTTTCCCTTGGTTTGGCTTCCTGTCTTCTGAATCAGTCCCTGGAACTCTTCTCTTGATACTCTGAAATCTTGTTTTTTACAATCCCATCACCTTCATGTACAACTGTTGCTTTCCCATCAAGAGGCACCTATCTACTTTGTTTCTATTTCTTTGTTACCACAAAAAAGTCCTGCTATGATTATTTTGGTGTCTATGGGACCTTTCCTTCTGTTTCAAAAAAAAATTTTTTTTTAAGTATAATAATAATAAGGGAATCTTTGGGTCAAAAGGAATGATTATTTTAGCAAAATTTAGCATAATTCCAAACTCCTTTCCAGAATGGCTGGCCAATTCCCATTTACAATGTATCGGTGTTACTATCTTTCAACATCATCTCCAACACTAACTCATTCCATCTTTTGTCAGTGTTGTCAATTTACCAGAAGTGAAACCTCATGGTTGCTTTGATTTTAATTTCTTTTATTATTAATGACCTGGAACAATTTTTCCTATGTTTGTTTACAGTTCACAATTCCTATTTTAAGAACCATTTTTTCTTATCATTTGACCACTCACTGTATTCACTGGGGAATGTGTCTTGGTCCTGTAAAATTATGTTAATTGTTGGCTTTTAGATTATTATCAGATATCCGATAGAAAGATTTCATCCCGACCCCAATAAAGGCCTCCTTCTTGGCCTGATTGCATTGATTTTGTTTGTGTGAATGCTTTCAATTTCATGACTGAAATGATCCAGCTAGTTCCACTCATCTATACTTTTCTCTATCTTAACTAGTACCCAAGAGTTTTGGTAATCAACACTTTATAATATATTCTGAATCATGGAGGAACAATTTTCCCTTCATTTTTACCTCATTCTCCCACCCCCCATCTTCCACCTAGAGGAAACTGGTGGTGTCACACAGAGCATTGGGTCTGGAGGCTGGAAGCTCTGAGTTCAGATCCAGCCACAGAACTTGTAAGCTATGTGACCCTAGGCAAGTCACTTAACATGTCTTACATTAGTTTCCTCATCTGTAAAATGGGGATAATAATAATCCTTACTTCCCAGGGTTGTAGTGAGGGTTAAATGAAGTAATATTTATAAAGTACTTAGCACAATGCCTAATAAATGTTTGCATCCTTTTTTGTCTCCTCCAGATTCTAACCCTTTTCCTCAAATGAATTTTATAATTTTGTCTAATTTTTTCATAACAATTTATAGTCCCACTAACACTGAACAATACCATTCTTATTTTTTCCAATTTGATGGATATAAAGTAGTGTATAAAGCAGTTTTCATCTGCATTTCCCTCATTAGACTGTGAGCTCCTTGAGGCTATGGACTGTCCCCATAACTTAGCACAGTGCCTGACACATAGTAGGTAGTTAATAAATGTTAATTCATTGATTGATTATTAGAGAATCTGAAAAATTATTCATGTTGTTCTGAAAGGTGTTTCTCTCTTTAAAAATCATCTGTTCACCTGCACATATTGTCAAGACCTGGTTGATCTTTACTTAATTTTAATTAACTGCTTTTCCCCCTTCTTTTTAAAATGTTTGCTTACAAGGATTTCTGCTGACCATTTCTCTACTGGGAAATGGTATTATGCTTATAGATCTGCAATGCTACCTTATAAATTTGAGAATATTTACCACATTTTTTTCTCAGTGTTTAAAATTTTTTTGCAACACTGCTTAAATTGTTTTATTTCTGTATAATCAAATCTACCAATTTTGTCTCTAGAATTTCTCACATTTGTTTAGAGAATTTTTCCTCCTCCCTACAAACAAGCTCAATGTGTTACTTTTTCTCTTCCAACTTAAAAATATATGTAAAAATGTATGCATATATTCAGACTCAGAAATCCAGCTGGAGTTTGTAATATCAATCTGCGAAGTAGATCTAAATTCACTTTCTACCCTACTGTTATCCAATTTTCCCAACAATTTTATTTTTATTCATTCTTTTAACCTTAAAATCTTTGGTTATCAAGTATTAATCTTTTCTATAAACTATTTCTAGGTTCTCTATTTTGTTCCAACAATGTATCTTTGTATTTTTTGAAAGCAAACAGTATTGAATTCTGGGAGGGTAAATTTATCAACTTTGTCATGGCTCTTTATATCTTCTCATCTGAATTTTCTTTTTTTTTTAACCCGTACCTTCTGTCTTGGAATCAATACTGTGTATTGGTTCCAAGGCAGAAGAGTGGTAAGGGCTAGGCAATGGGGGTTAATTGACTTGCCCAGGGTTACATAGCTGAGAAGTGATCATCTCTATTTCTTTTAAGAATTTGATTATGTTTTGGTTCCTATGGGTACTTTCTTCTTATTAATAACCTCCTTGGGGTATCAGTCGATCCTTGGGGAATCTCTGGGTAAAAAGGTACATTTTATTCACTTTTTAAATTCTAAATTGCTTTCTAGAACACTTCTACTGATTCATAGCTCTACCAACAATGTACTAGTGGGCTCAATTTCCCATAATCCCTTCAACATTGACTATTTCCATCTGTCATCTTTGACAATGTGCAGAATATGAGGTGAAATCTTCAAGATTGTCTTGATTTGCACACTTTACTGATTATCTGAGAAATTTAATATCAAGATTTTCCCTTTAACTGCTTCCCTTCTTATCCTATCTGCAATAATTTTATTTGTACAGCTTTGTTGTTTCATGTAATCAAAGCTATCTATTATCTTTCGCAACTGCCTCAAGCCCTTGTTTGATTAAGAAGATATTTCCTACCCACAACTATAAGAGGAATGTAATCTGCTTCCCTTGTAATCTTTTTATGGTATAATCTTTAATATGAAGATCATATATCTATTTAGAATATGTTGAGGAAAACGTGTTAGTCTAAGCCTAATTCCAGTTGTTCCAGAACTTTTTTTTTAATCAAATAGGGAGTACTTTCCTAAGAAATCTGTTTTCTTGGCTTATTGAACACTAGGTTATTTAACTTTTTTTTTTAAACCCTTAGCTTCTGTCTAAGAATCAATACCAAATATTGGTTCCAAGAGAGAAGAATGGTAATGGCTAGGCAATTGGGGTTAAGTGACTTGCCCAGGATCACACAGCTAGGAAGTGTCTTGAGGCCAAATTTGATCCCAGGACCTCTCATTTCCAGGCCTGGCTCTATCTACTGAGCCACCTAGCTGTCCTTAAGTTATTGAGTCCTACTGTTTCTGATACTCCCTTATCTAGTTATTCCATTGAGATGCTTTTCCCTTTTTTAAAAACCAAAACCAGATGGCTTTGATGCCAACCTTATAACAGAATCTGAGGTCTGGAAATGCTATTCTTTCTCCATCTTTTTTGTTTATTTATTGGGAGTTCCTCCGAGAGGCAGTAATAGAAAGAGATATGGCATTCAAAACAAATACAAAACGCATGAAATCCTTGGAGAGCAATCTGCCAAGGCACACAAAATCTTTAAATAGAACTTACAACACATTTTTTTTAGGATTGTGATTTTATTTATTTTTTAAAATTAACTTATTTATTTAGAATATTTTTCCAAGGTTACATGATTCATGTTTTTTCCTTCCTCTCCTTCCCCCCCTCCCAGAGCTGATTTCCATTGGGTTATATACATGTATCATTGTTCAAAACCTATTTCCACATTATTAATATTTGCAATAATGATCATTTAAAGTCAAAATCCCCAATCATATCCTCACTGAACTATGTGATCAATAATATGCAAAACACTTCTTAAAGAGACAGAACAAATCTCTTTCTATTACTGCATCTTGGATTTTGCAATTATATAGAAATGGTGCTGATTTTGAGGGTCTATTTTATAGCTTACAACTTTGCTGAAGCTATTCATTTTCTAGATTACTATCTTTGCTATATTTCATAAGTAAGCCATCATGTCATCAGCAAATAGGGAGTTTTATTTCCTTTTCTATCTATCTTTATATCTTTAATTTCTTTCTTGTTTTACTATTGATAGCATTACTAGAAGTCTTAACAAATAATAGCAAACAAAGTGGCCATTTGTATTTATTACAAAAGGTTCTAGTGTATTCCTTTGCATATTATACCTGCTTTTGGTTCGGGGAAGATACTTTTTATGATGTTAAAAAAAGTCCCTCTATGTCTATATTTTTTTTTTTAATCCTTACCTTCCATCTTCAATCAATACTGTATATTAGTTCCAAGGCAGAAGAGTGGTAAGGGCTAGGCAATGGGGATAAGTGACTTGCCCAGGTTCACATGGATGGGAAGCCTCTGAGGCTAGATTTGAACCAAGGACCTCCCATGGACCTGGCTCTCAATTCACTGAGCCACCCAGTTTATGTCTACCCTTTGTAAAATTTTTAGCATTTATGAGCATTGTAGTTTCTTTATTTTTGTTTTTTTTAAACATGATTGATTATGTTAACTATTCTAATTCTGAGTGATTCTTCCATCTTTAATTTAAATATAATTTGGCCAAAATGAATGATTTCAATTACCGTGACCTATTTGAAAGTATTTAATATTCGTTAATGATACTGTCTACATTTTTCTTTCTGTATACGCTCTTTCTTAGTTTATGTATAAACCAGTATTCGTCTCATTAAAGGAGTATGGTAAAGGATAGCTAGGTAGCACAGTGGAGTCAGGAGGAACCTGGGTCCAAATATGACTTCAGACACTTCCTAATTATGTGGCCCTGGGCAAGTTGCTTAACCCTATTTGCTGAGACTTTGTGGAGGTTCTGTATTAGAATTTCTAAGACAGAAGGTAAGGGTTTAAAAAAAAAAAAAGGAACATGGTGAGAGTACTTCTCAATTTTTTAGAATAATTTATGGAGTATTGGTACTGACTGTTCTTTAAAATTTTGATAGAAGTACTTTGGGTATAGCAAAGAATTGGAAACAAAGCAGATGCCCATCTATCAGGAAATGGCTAAAGAAATTGTGGTACATCAATGTAATAGAATAGGGGGCAGCTGGGTAGCTCAGTGGATTGAGAACCAGGCCTAGAGACGGGAGGTCCTAGGTTCAAATCTGGCCTCAGACACTTCCCAGCTGTGTGACCCTGGGCAAGTCACTTGACCCCCATTGCCTAGCCCTTACCACTCTTCTGCCTTGGAGCCAATACACAGTATTGACTCCAAGACGGAAGGTAAGGGTTTAAAAAAAAAAAAGAATAGTACTGAGTTATAAGAAAAGATATATGTGAAATACATAGAATCGTGAAAAGGTCTACAAGTACTGATACAGAATAAGTAAGCAGAGCCCACAGGACAATATACATTATATCTATCAAAAGGGAAATGGATTACCAAGCAACAAAATGAATGTTGCATGTACAGAGTGACAGCAATATTGTAATAATAATTAACTGTGAAAGACTTAACAACTCTGATCAATACAATGAGCTACAACAATTCTAAAGGACACAATCATAATAAAAAAATCCTATCTACCTCCTGAGAAAGAACTAATGAGTGCAGACTGAAGCGTACTGCTTTCCACTTTCCTTATTTTTCTTGCCACCCCACCCCCAAACATGGTTAATGTGGAAATAAGTTTTTGTTTGACTTCATAAATAAAAAGAGTATCACATTTCTTGCCTTATCGATGGTTGGGGAAGGGAGTAAAGGAAGAGAGAATTTGGAACTGAAAATGATTATTTTTAAGTGGATGTTGCAAAATTACAAAAGTTAATTTGGGCCCAAAGAAGAAAAGTAAGAAGACCTTCACAGAGGTGGGAGGTAGTACTTTGCATATATTTTCAGGCTTTTTCTATTATTTCTAATTTTTTTCAATATTTGTTATTCTGGGGGTTGGCTCTCTGAAAGACTAAAGTGTTAGAGAAATTGGGAAAAATTTTGGTGATATAAAAAACCAAAAGATAAACATTTATTTTTTTAAAAAAGGACTTTTGTCACCTACTGACTTTTCTAAACCCATGGGTCTTAACTTTTTGTCTATAGGGTAAATAAAACAATCTTTCTTTCATATGATAGCCAATCAAAATAATTTTTAAAATCCTTAACTTTTCATTTTAGAATCAATACAATATTTTGGTTCTAAGGCAGAAGAGCTATAAGGGCTAGGCAACGGGGGTTAAGTGACTTGTCCAGAATCACATTGCTAGGAAGTGTCTGAAGCCAGATTTGAACCCATCTCTAGGCTTGGCTCTGTACCCACAATGACCTAGCTTCTCCCAGCTACCAAATATTTTAAAACAAAAATGTCTCCTTTCTAAATCTTTCCCTCTCTAAGCTAAACACCCCCAGTACCTTCAAACAGTTGTTATAAGGCCCTCTAACCACCCTTCTCTAGACCTACTCAATCCTGTGAATTTCCTTCCTAAAATATCCAAAGAGAACTCAATATTCCAGCTATGATCTGATAGGGGAGAGTACAGGATTATCAGTGCCATCATTTTGAACACTGAATCTATAGAATGGTTCTGTAGTCAAAACTGGAAGCACTGTGCTGTGCATATAATTCTGGTATTAAGAACTACTTATTAACTTCTAATAATTGAAGTACTAGTTAAATTGGCATTTAAGATTATTTGGAGTGAGCTGGAGCCCAAAATTGTAAAAAGAGGTTCTCCTCACAGGACCATATTCCCAAACTTCAAATACATGTTCCAAGACTCAAGGTTCACAAAAGCATGCCCCGACTGGGAGAGCCATTGTTATACTCCTATGAAAGGACTTAAATGAGCTCAATAGGTAGATTCCTGGGGAGCTGCCATCTCTCCTCTACTCCACAGGGAAAGGAGTAAGATGCTAATCTGAGACCTCAATAAAGAAAGGTTGCCAACCCACCAACTGGAGAATGGCTGAACAAGTAAGTGATGGTATATGAATGTAATGGAATGCTACTGTCCTATAAGAACTGAAAAAAAAAGGGACGTTTCAGAGAAGACTGATGAAAAGTGAACAGAATCAGAAAACTTTATGCTATAACCACACTATAAAAATGAACAATTTGGAAAGAATTCAGAACTCTGATCAATGGCTGCCCATAATTCTAGAAGACCGAGAAAGAATGTGATCTAGCACCCTCATGAGAGGTGAGGAACTAATGATACAAAGGGAGACCCTTTGGATGAGGGGAGGGGCTTGGCCAAAGTGGGAATGATTTCATTTGACTAGGCACAACTGTAGCAAGTATTCTGTATTTCTTCTTTTTTTTTTCTCCAAGGAACGGACGGGTAAGGGAGGGAGGAAGGAAGAGGAAGGGAAGGCACTTACTATGTGCCAGACACTGTGCTAAGAACTTTACAACTATCTCATTTGACCCTCAAAATAATCCTGGGAGGTAGGTACTACTACTATTCTCTTTTTATAGTTAAGGGAACTTTTTATTTTTTAATTTTACTTTTATTATCATGCAAAACCCACTTCCATAATGGTCACTGTTTTAAAAGCACACTCCTAACAAACTAAATCCCCAAAATAAAACCATAAAAAAGCTGATATGAAAGATAATATGCTTTGATCCACATTCATCCAACTCCAAGAATTCTTTCTCTGAAAGTGGATAGCACTCGGAGGCAACTTTAATAATAAGAAATTAAGTGACCTGCCCAGGGTCATGCAGCTAACAAGTTTCTGAGGCCAGAGTGGAACTTGAGTCTGCTAGGTTCTGTTCATCATGCCACCAATTACCTCCAAATAAATGTTTGATAAATGGGGGGCTGGGGAAAGGCGGGGAAGATCACCACCTGCTGCTGAAATTTTTCTAAGCTGAGCTAGCTCAAAGTCAATTAGTTGGACAACTATATAAATTTAAATGACAAGCAAGCAGGTCAGGATCATCGGAGTCAGCTGCTTAGGGGCTTTCTCTACCTGAGATGAGTCTTCAGTCAATAATGAGGGACAAAGAATGCTAATTACCTCCAGAGAAAGAACTATTGGAGTAGAAACGCAGATCAAAGTATGCGATTTTTCACTTGTTTATTTGGGCATATGTTTGGGGCTTTTGGTTTTATAAGACTATTTGTTTAAAAAAAAAACGAGTAATATGGAAATGTTTTGTGTGATAATACACGTATAACTCAGAAAAAATAAAATAATAATGATATTGGATAGGAGTTCCTAGATCTTTCCAACCATCAACTCTCCTAAAATCGAAACTCCGAATCCTCACTTGCACCCCAGACAAATGGTTTCCTTCCTTTGCTCTTTCACTACTAAGGTCTCCCAAATTCTCCTGGGCTGCCTGTTCTTCTGGCTCTAGGCATGTCAGCCTTTCTACCTCCTATTCCTCAGCTCTTTTCTTAAAACTAGGAGTCTCTTTCTTGGTTGGCTGAACTAATTTCTTTCTACTTTGATTTTCTGAATCCCATACTCCAGATGGTACCCCAAGAGAATGGGTTTTGAGGAGCCCTTTGGAATGCCAGCATCCTAAAGGAGGAGACTTCAGTTTGGCTCTCCTCAGCACCTGTCAGTCCATGCTTTTGTTATGATCACTTTCTAGCCTGCTTTTCTGAAGGGCCAAACATATTCCTTTGAAATGTGAGGATGGGGTAGCTGGGTAGGGGTCAGTGGATAAAGAATCAGACCTTGAGTCAGGAGGTTCTGGGGACAAATCTGGTCTCAGACACTTGTAGCTGTGTGACCCTGGGCAAGTCACTCCAATTGTCTAGTCCTTACCACTCTTCTGTCTTGGAATCAATAATTAGTCTCAATTCTAAGACAGAAGATAAGATAATGGAAAGGAGAGAGGGAGGAAAGAAGATGAGTTGGGATAGCTAGGTGGTACAATAATATAATAATAGAGCACCAGATCTGGAGCTAGGAAGATGGGTTCAAATCTGCCCTCAGATACTTCCTTAGCTAGTTGACCTCCTTGGGCAAGGCACTTAACACCAATTGCCTAACCCTTATCCTTTGTCTTATGAGCTATTACTAAGACAGAAAGGGTTTAAAAAGAAAAAAATAAAGATGAAGAGAGTAGAGGTAATGAAAGGATTTGTTTATTATACTCTGCCATGGATGTAGACAGGACAAGGTTTAAGCTGGAATTTGAGCCCATCCCTGGGATCAATCTAGTCACCAATTCACACTGTACTAAGAACAAATCTTTTCAGAGAGGGGGAGAGACTATGTAATGGATTTTCAAAATGTGCAGCCCTCTGTAAAAATCTATAAACATTCTTCCTTCTGGCACCATCACAAACCTGTCACCTCAGGACAGGGCACTTTGTTCCCAAAGGACATGATCTTTTCGTTTACACAAAAAAGTCATTCTGCCTAAAGTTAGAACAATCTGAGGTGTCTGGGTATTATATGATCTTTCAGTGGCGGGGTACTGAGCAGGCTGTATGATGGCAATGACAGGGCTAAAAAGGCCAAGGTGCTCTTGTTGCTCCTCTGAAAAAAACCATCCTTAAAACACTGACAAAGAAATTCCTATCCTAGTCCAGTCACCAGAAGCACACAAACACAAACTAGTCTGGATTTCTGTGCCCCTAAGAAGGGCTAACCTCTTAAGCTACACCTTTGAGTACTGCCTGCCCTGCATGAGAAATCTTGATTTTATTTCCATATCTGATTAGTACAGTATAATAATACTCCACTTACCCAAATGGTATTACTTTACTTTAGCAATGACTTAGAATGGAAACTGACTTAGTCATCAAGAAAAAGTTAAACTATATGGAATAAAGATGCTTGAGAAAGAAGGAAAAGATGTAAAACAGTTATGAGAGAGGTTTGAAATAAGTTTTTTGGCAGCAAATATTCCAAGCCCTGCAAAATTCACACATGGAACCTTATGCCATGATAATGCCAGATGAGTAAGATGTTACTTAAATAAATCTTAATTAAATGTTCTTCTACATGCTGAGGAAGGCCTATATATAGCATGTACAAAAGACAGAAGGTAGTATGATACAGTTGAAAGAAATGAGCTGAAGAATCATGATCCTAGTCCTGGCTCCAACACTGAGAAGCTATAGGATTTTAGGCAAATCACTTCACTGGCTCTGGATCTGAGTTTCTAACAATGTAAAATGAAAAGGTTGAACAGAACAACCTCTCAAAGTCCCTTAACAGGGCTGAAATTTTACCTTGTCCCAACAATGCAGTAAAAATGAGTTAGCTTCTTAGATGGCTGCCCTCAAGTTGGCATTGTTACATATAGCATGCTACCTTCCTCCCTGGCTACATCCTACACTTCTTAAGAGTCAACCTGAATGCCAGCTTCTAAGGGACACACCATCACCTGTACTTATTTTTTGGAAGTGTGTGCAACTCCAGGTCTGTCTTTTCTATCCTCTGAGCTAAATTATTAAAATAAAGATTATAATATAGAAAACCCCAGAGAATCAACCAAAAACTAATACAAACAATTAAGGATTTTAGCAAAGTTGAAGGATACCAAATAAACCCACATAAATTGTCAGTATTTCTATTTACCACCACCAAAGTTCAACAGAAAGAGATAAAAAGGAAATTCCATTTAAAATAATTGTAGACAATATAAAATGCTATAGGCATACTTACCAAAACAAACCTAGCAACTAAATGAACACAATTACAAAACACTTTTCATGCAAATAAAGTCAGACCTAAACAACTGGAAAAATATTCATTGCTCATGGATAGGTTGAGCCAATATAATAAAAATGACAATCCTACCTAAATTAATTTACTTATTCAGTGCCATATCAAACTACTCAAAAATTATTTCCTAGAACTAGAAAAAATAATAACAAAATTCACCTAGAAGAATAAAAGGTCAAGACTATAGCAAAGGAATTGATGAAAAAAAAAATGAAGGAAGGAGGCCTAGCCACACCAGATCTCAAACTATACTACAAAGCAGTAATCATCAAAACAATTTGGGGCTGGCTAAGAAATAAGAGTAGTGGATCAATGAAATAGGTTAGGAAATCAAAACACTGTAGTTAATGACCATAATAACTTAGTATTTAATAAACTCAAAGAAACAAGCCAGTAGGATAAGAACTCCCTATTTGACAAAACTGCTGGGAAAACTGGAAAGAACTATGGCAGAAACTAGCCACAGACTAACATTTCACACAAAACCCCAAGCCAGTAAAGCCAAAATGGATACTTGAACTAAAAATAAAGGGGGATACCATAAACAAATTAGAGGAACATTTACCTGTCAGACTTATTGGATAATGGAAGAATTTATGATCAAACAAGACAAAGAGAAAAATGAAATGGACAATTTTGATAACATCAAAATGAAGATCACAACACGTGTAAATGTGTTTACAATCCGTGTTGAAAAAAAAAATTTTTTTTTCTCTACAGGGATATGATGACTTGCCTGGTTAGCATAGCGCCTTGGCAGCTTCTTGCCAGTGTCAATGTCCATCCCTTCTTCTTCCTTATCTTCCTCATTATCCATCCCTGTCCAGTCATCCTCAGCCAGCCTCCTAGCATGGTTCACATAGTCTAGTCGCTTGCTTAAAAAAAGAGAAAAGAAGCACAAAGGTCTTTCTTAAAAGTATGTAATCTCATGTTGATAAGAGGCTCTAAATGCTGGTGTAGCATACACAGAGGATCTTCTAGAAGCAACAAAGGGGGTGACATGGGGCTTTAGTCAGAAAGCAGTGTTAGTGATCACTTTCTCAGGAACTTTTTTAAAAAGCCCGCCCTTCTGTCTAAGACAGAAGAGTGGTAAGGGCTGGACTACTGGGGTTAAGTGACTTTGCCCAGGGTCACAAAGCTAGTTAAGTTTCTGAGGCCAGATTTGAACTGACTCCAGGCCTGGCTCTCTCCCCATTGTGCCACTTCACTGTCACCATGAAATGATTTCAAATGCCCACGTACAAACAGAGCCCAAATCTTTGTCATTTTAAATAACTTTCATATTCCAATATAAATTGATATTTTTTTTAATATTTGACATGGATTTTTAAAATCACAATGTAATATGTTAAAGGCAGAACTGGAACTCAGGCTCTTCTTACTCCAATACTTGTCTCTCTACCCACATTGTCTCCCTTTCCATTATGTGAGTATACCAGCCTCTTTTGCCAAGCTCTATTGTTAGACATCCATATCACTTCCAGATTTGCACAATGAGTTACATTGCTGGCTCTTCAAATGCCTTTCTTTCTAAGTGACTTTTATTTGAAATACTGCAGAGTTCACGCAAGTATCATCTCAACCTACTGAAAAATCCCAAGCCAACCAACAACTGCTGACATGCTCCCTCCCCCCTCCTTCCTTCCTTCCTTCCCTCCCTCTTAACCATATATAATAATAGACTCTTATTCCAAGAATAAGAGTCACCTAGAAGTGGAATACAAATCCACAACAGAAACAAGATTTACAAACATAATTCTTAACCTGGTGAGTGCCCCTGTACGGGGTCATGACGCTGCCCAACCTCTAGGGCACCCACCATGCTGCTGTTAACTGTTGCTTCTTCTAAGATCGAGTTCAGGGCCATTTATTAGTGGGGATGCCAGCAGTGCACTTAGCATCAAATCAGAGCCCCTTGCCCCCTTGCCCCAGAAGCAGCCCATTGTCAGACAATCCAATCCTGTGTCCTATCTCCTCACTTGCTTTGCTCATACTGGCATTTTGGATAAAGCGTATGTTAGACATTTCCTTGGGTTCGCTGGGGGAATTATTTTCTTTGAATTCCCCTGTGCTTAGAGGAAACATTCAAGTGGAAGGAAACTAGGAAATCTGCACCAACACCAGGCTTCACTCAGCAATAGAATCCACATGTCAGCCAATACTGAGGGGTGAGAACACCAGGGGGAGCAGAGTGACTAAGTTTTAATGATCTAGTCAAGCTCTGTACCTCCTCCTCAAAAATAAAGCAGAATCTAAGTAAATAATCACTACAGTGGGGCTTTTCAACCAGATGGCTTTGGCTAATGGAAAGACTGGGACAGCACCAACTTCATCTTTTCCTAAGCCCTGGCCTAAAAAGCCTCCCATCACTGCCAGACAGGAAGAAAAGGGGATCTCTGGCTGAGAAGACAAGGCTAACAAGCGTGGCTGGGGAGCTCTGCAACCAGCCCTCTTAGAGTGCAGAAGAGACGGAGAGATCCACATACGACTTCTGAAGCTCCAGGAGTTTACGTCGTCTTTCCCCCTGTTCCAATGAACTGTACTTGGACTTGTACTGTGACAGACGAGGGTGAGGGGCTGTGGGGCTGTTCAGGTCTTGGGAGACTGAAAAACTGCTCGCCAGGGCTTGACTCAGTTCCTCCATGTTCCCTGCAATAGCAATAAACAAAGGACAACCATCAACAAGGGCAGGCCCCAAAAGAAGATTCCTCGAGGGGGTGGAGCCTGGAGAGAGGTTTGGCTGAGACAAAGGGGGAAGATCACTTGGAAGTGGGGAGGGAGAAATGAAGAGAGCTTATCTGGGAAGTGGGGAACTTGAGGGCTCACAGTGGGAGGAAGGATGTGGCCCAACCAGACTGTAGTGACCTCCAATCTTGGGCAAAGACAGGAGAGCTAGGATGGCAGGAAGGAGTTGACAACTTAATAGAAAAGGGAATGAATGCACCAGGACCCGAGTGGTAAATACTTGACCCTCAACAAGATGGTGGAGACACTCAAAAGTTGGAGGACCCACATGCTTGAACATCTCTCCAAGGTCACAGGTGGGGCATAGCCTCAGAGATGCCAACCCAGCTTTACCTTATGTCCTCCCATCTCCAGAGTACCACGGAGCACTCAGGACATAGCCAGCCTTCTCCTCTAGGCACATCTCCCAGGTATGATCTTTTCTGCTGTTTCTCAACAGCTATCACTAGAGATACATCACATCATACCCATAAGAGCTGACATTTCAGAGGCTTAGTTATCTAACTCTTCAAGACCCCAGTTGAGAGTTTCTTGGCAAAGATAATAGAGTGATCTGCCATTTCCTTCTCCACTTCATTTTATAAAGAAACTGAGGCAAAGTTAAGTGATTTGCCCAGGATCACACAGCTAGTAAGTGTATTATTATCATCTCCATTTTACAGATGAGGGCACTGAGAGGTAGCTAACTTTCTAGGCCATAGTGCTTTTAAGTGACAAGGGCAGTATTCTAATTCAGGTCATCTAACTCTACTATCCAATGCTCCAATTACCTCCACTCCATACATACCACATACCTCATGATACCCCTTTGAGAGACCTATGATTTCATTCTTTGGCTATAGTCTGGCCTCCAAAGCTATAACTGTGTACATATGGCTCACAGTTCAGAATCAGACATATATTTCTGGACATAACCAAAGAGGGAGTCTGTTTTGCATGATTACTAAATCAGTCAGAGGCAGCAAGGTGATACAGAAAACAGAGCATTAAGCTAGAGTTAGGAAGACCTGAATTAAAATCTGGATTCTGACACTAGCTATGGCCCTGGAAAAGTCATTTATTCTGTCTGCCTGAGTTTCCTCATCTGTAAAATGTGGCTGATAATAGCACCTACCTACTAGGACTGCTGTAAGAATCAAATGTTTGTAAAGCACTTTGCTGTGAGGAACAAATATTTGTAAAGCACTTTATAAACCTTAAAAGTATACAAATGCAGGCCATTATTTGAAACAAGAGTTGTGGTGGTTTGGTTTTTTTTTTTCAAATGGGAATAGGAGAAAAAATGCTTATTAATTGGAAAAAAAGTGACTTGATACTGTAAACCTCAAAATTTCTTAGACTTATAAATGTTGGAAATTTCACCATTGGGAAATTTCATACTTGAAAAATTCCCTATTGATAGTGGGTCTTGGCTATTGGAATGTGAATCCCATTGGCATGAGAGTTTCCTCCTCTTCCCTTCTTAAGATTACTTTAGGACAGAAACCTTTTGCTGAACAACGGAAAGGACTTTGACCTATGTTTAAGCATAGAACAGGAATTTCTTTGAGTCATGATTGATTTTAGAATTGATACAATGGAGATACTTGGAATCAATCTCCACCCTATTCAGTCCTAACAGGATTGAGTAAGGGCTGCAGCCTAGATCAAAATTTAATTATTCCAATCTCTACCCTACTCAGGTTAACAGGATTTAGAAAGGGCTGTAGCAAAGGATCAAAGATTTAATTATTTGAAAATATGACCTTCAACAGACATGTGCAAAGCCAGAGACCTCTGGGCGGTCCTGGGTTTAAGCGAGAGCCTCCATTGGCACAGGGAAATTGATGGACAGGTGATTGGTAGATGTGAGGACTGAGGGGAGGGAACTTGGATGGTTTCCTTAAGGATAGGGGGGCTGAAGACTGGAGGGGGTTTTTAGAAGTTGGTCGGTGTGGTTGGTGTGTGCTCTGAGGAGCTTGCTCTGGAGGAAGCTGAAGGTGGGGGCCCTGAGACTGTTTCTCCATTTTGGTCACGTGAGGAATAGGGACTGATCTCCTTTCTTTGCCCCAGCTATCTAAGGGCTTGGGCCTTTTGGCCCAGCCTAAACAGAAGGGGTATTTAAGCCCTATTCCCTTCTCTCCCCTTTCTCTCTATCTCTAATTCCTTTCTACCTCCTGTTTGTAATTAAAACTCCATAAAAGGTTGACGGCTGACTTGAGTTTTCATTTAGGAATTACATAGCTGAATTCCTTGGCGACCTTAAATTAATATATATCAGTCTTTAAAAGTTATTTCCTTGTCACAATACAAGAAACTTCTTTTTCAGTAACTATATATCACCACTGGAAAACTACTGGAATTAAAAAGATGAGTTTTAATTTTTTAAGAAGAAGCTTAGGATCATTAACAGCACTTTAAGCCGAAGTACATCAGATTAAAATCAATAACTACTTAATGACTTATTTTAAACCCTTACCTTCAATCTTAAAATCAATACTATGTATTAGTTTTAAAGCAGAAGAGCAGTAAGGGCTAGACAATGGGGGTTAAGTGATTTGCCCAGGGTATCACAACTAGGAAGGGTCTGAAGCTGTATTTGAACCCAGGTCTTCCCAATTCCAGGCCTGGCTTTCTATCCACTGATCCATTAGTGGCTCACTGAGCTGTCCCATAACAATTATTTATAGTAAGCAGCTACCATGTGCTAGGAACTTTTGTTAAGGGATAGGGACACAAATAGAAAGAGGGACACAGGTAACACAAATGAGACAATTCTCACTTGAATGGGTTTATATTCTAATGGGGGAGAACATGTAATAGCAGCTAACATTTCTGTAGTGCCTGCTGTGTGCCAGGCACAGCTAAATGCTCTATCTATGGTGCTACCAAGCTCTCTCTTAAACATATGTTCTATTTGGGAAAATATGTACAGCCCCAATATAAAGTTAATAAAATAGAGTAAATGCAGAGTTAGGGATAGAAGACATCACCAATTGGGGGTCTCAGAGTGGTCTCTTAAAGGAAGAGATGACAGATAGAAGAGTCCATTTCAGGCATGGAGGATAACCAATCCAAAAGGCCAAGAGGTGGGAAAGGGAGTTTCATTAGTGAAGAAGGTCTGTGTTCCACTGAATCACAGAGGATGGAATGGTGAGGAACATTCAATAAGGCTAAGAAGATAATCTGGGGTGAGGCTAGCCAAGGTTTTGAGGGCTAAGAAGAATTTCTCTTTTGAGAAGAAATAGGAATGTACTACTATTGAGTAGAAAAGTCACATGGTGGGAGTGACAGCTAGCCAAAATGGTCAAGGAAGACAGACCAATTAGGAGAATGTTAAAGACCTAAACTAAAATGGTAGCTATGTGAGAGGGGTCAGATCTGAAGGCAGAAACTGTCCAGGAATAGCAGTGGAGAAAGAATCAAGAATCCAGGATGATGCCAAGATTATGAACCTGGAACCCAGAGAAAAGGAGAGTTTAGAGGCAATTTTTTTCCATTTTTCAACAATAGTCAATAACTGAAATCATTAAGGAGAGAATTACCTGAATGGTAAGCCATCTCTCATTTTAAAATTCTTTCCCCTAATTTGGTATTGACTTTTACCTCTGTCCTAAGAACATGGTGGGGGCAACTAGGTATTGCAGTGGATAGAGTCCTGGGCCTAGAGCCACCTAGGCTCATCTTCCTGAGTTCAGATCTGGCCTCTGGCACTTACCAGCTATGTGACCCTGGGTAAATCCCTGTTTGCCTCAGTTTTCTCAGATGTAAAAACGAGCTAGAGAAGGAAATGGCAAACTGCTCTAGTATCTTTGCCAAGAAAACCCCAAATTGGATCACAAAGACTCAGACATGACTTAAAATGCCCAAAGAAAAGGTGATGGGCCAAGTGTCCCAAAAGAGACTGACTTCTCGGGTTTTCTTTTGTATTGTAGTTACTAAATATTCAAAACTGGAGTGGTCTGCTTAGGAAAATCTCATTTCTTCCAAGAATTTGTGAAAGATCTTATGCGATAAGCTACAGGTCTGTCTCTGATGGCCCTTCTATAAGTAGATGACATGAATATCTCATGAGATAATGTTTTTAATTTTACCTCTCTGTATTCAGCTGGGTCAGTACCCTCAAAACTGAAATTAAGTATGGCCAGGAACCTACTTCAAAGCTTTCCTATGCAATAGGATCCAACCTTCAAGAATCCAGGGTCAAAACTCCAGGCCATAATAAGGGCCACGTTATTATTGTTATTGTATTATCCCAATTTTACAATCAGAGTTTTTCCAGTCACAGTTTGCTAGGAAGTGTCACATCTAGAATTCCAACGCAAGTCTCCTGATTTCCATTCCAAGTCTAAAGGTTTCCCAGGTTTGGCCAGCTGATCCAGAACTCTTCCAACTCCAAAAAAAAAAATTTTAGGATGAGAAAAATAAAGGCTTAGAGAAGGAAATGTAGATTCCTTTGGCAGAGAACCCAGACACTGTGTCTTGAAACTGAGTATTCTTACTACCTTAACTGCTCAACTTCTAGAGGGAGGGCAGATAGAAGAGGGGGCAGGATCAGAAGCCCGGGGACAGAGATCAAGGGAAAGATAGGTGAGGAGAGTCACAAGGGGAGAAAATAATAGGATGGGGATGATCACATCCATTACAAAATCAGAAGGAAGGGTCTCGGATCAGGGTCCCAGGGGAAAGAGAGTGAGAAGAGGTCTCTGGGGAGGGACTGGGGGGACACTAAGAGAGGTCCGAGGAGGGATCTCTGAGGAAAGGGTCTCAGAGATGAAGGTCACTGAGGGGAGACCACCGAGAGGCTCTTCGGGGAGGGATCACGGGAAGAGGTGTCCGAGGAGGGGACGAGAGGGGGGTGGGGAGATCCCATCGGGGGTCCCGGCGCGCAGACGTACGTGGCAGCGGGCAGGCAGGGCCGGGCTGGGCCGGGGCGCGCTCCGGGGTAGGGGCCCAAACACCAGGGCGCCCAGGACGAGGCTCGCGCGCAGCCGCTTCCGTCGCGCGGATCTGGCCCCGCGGGGGGAAAGGGAGGGAGCCTAAGCAGCCGCGTGCCCGCGGAACCCCGCCCCCACCTCGCCGCCATAGCTGCGCGGTCGGGCTGAGCAGCCACACACCCGCTAGCCCCTACTCCAGCCCAGCAAGCTCTCACCTGCGCATGCGCCCCGGTCGGCGGGCGTGCCTCCTCAACCGTCTTCCGGAGCCTCCAATGGTCGGCTTCTCGCGGAGGCGCCAAGCATAGACCCGAGAATCCCGAGACCTTGGGCCGGAAGTGCTCTTGTGGGCGGAGCCAGAGGAGGGTGGGCTTAACGCCCAGGGGCGGGGACTCCAGCCCGATGCTGCCCCCTTCGGGCGGTGCGCTCTCTCTGAGCGCTGTCTCTTCCTCGTTATGATGGGGCAGAGAATACCTCGTCCTCACCTGAACATCGAAGCGTTCCGCGGAAATGCTGGGGCGAATCGACGCAGCTGGAGATGCCGAGCCCTGGAATCAGGGAGACTTGAGTTCAAATTGGACCTCAGACACTTACTGGCCGGGTGAACCTAGGCAACTCTCCTAATCTCTGCCTGCCTCCATTCCCTCTTCTGTAAAATGGGCACAATCAAGCACCTACCCTCCAAGGTGGCTGTTAGGATCAAATGAGAGAATCCCCGGCATCCAGGGGACTCAGTGGTAAAGAGCTTTCCCTGAAGATCAGACGTCCTGGCTTCAAATCTAGCCTCAGACACTTTGTAGTAATGTGACCTTGGGCACTTAACTCCAATTGCGTAGCCCTTAACTGCTCTTCTGTCTTGGAGCCTATATGGATTCTAAGACAAGGTAAAGGTTTAAATATATATATGTATATGTGTGTATATATATATATATATATATACACACACACACACACATACATATATGAGAGATAATCTGTGTGTTAACACAGAGCCTGGCACATCGTAGGTGCTACATCTATGCTTATTCCCTTCACTTTCCTTTTTACAGAAGAGAAAAAGCAGAACTCAAACCTAGGTCTGACTCCAAATCCTGGCTTTTTCCTCCCTATCAGCCTGGTGTGGTGCAGGTTCCCGCCCTGCCCCCCCCCCACGGCCCCGCCCCCCCATACCTGAGGGACTCTGCAATCCTTCAGTTCAGTAATAATAAGCATTTCCGTGCCTCCCTCCCACCCTACTAGCTGCAGGTCATCTACACCCTCCCCTTCCCTCTTCCCCCCCCCCCCCCCACTAACCCCCTCAGAGGTATTTCTTCCTCTCACTGGCTGTTGAACAAATCAAACAGCTGCTCTTGGTGATACTGTTAGCCCCTAACCACTGAGCATAATGGGGAGGACCCCTAAAACAGCTGAAACTATCACCAGGGCAGCTGTTGAGTTGGGGTAGAGGATGACAAAAGGCCAGCACTAAAAAACTGACTGGGTAAAACAAAAAGACAAAAGCAAGAAAAAGCTTTCCCTTGAGTTGCTTCTATTCTTCTGGGGGACACGAGAGATTCTTCTGGGTAAGGAGCAGGAAAGCTTCTGGGAAGGTCCATTCTAGGTGACCTTGGAAAGATCAAGATTCCAAGATCTTGGTTCAGGTGAAGAGGGAGGACACCCCAGCCTGGGGAATGTGCATGGGCAAAGACCCCAGAGATTCAGGAGATGAAATGTGGCATTGGGGCAAGGCTAGTGGTGGGTGGTGTTTAGAGGAAATGGAAAGAGGGTAGTCCTGAGCTATATTGACTAAGCTACCAAATGCCAGGCTGAGGAGTTGGTATTTTTATCCCCTCAAAGACAGAAGGGAACCTCTGAAGACTTTTGAAATGATTGTGTCTTTTTATACTAAAAAGTATAGACATAGAGAAGTTTGGCTATTTTTTTTTTACTTTTTCCAGATATGTGGATAAAGTTTTCAAAAATCATTTGTAATCGATTTGTAATCCCTCCCACCCCTCATTCATATTCACAGTTATGATTACTAATAGTGTGTATGTCTCCACTTTTCCCCATTTATCCTCTTCCTCCCCTTTCAGCCTTTCCCTGTTAACATATTTTTGACTACTACCTCCCCAAGTTCACCCTCTCTTTTGTCTATCCCCTCTCTCTTTTCTTGTTCCTCCTCCCCCTCTTAATTCCCTATAGGGTAAGAGGGGTTTCTATAGCTAACTGTGTGTGAATGTTATTCTTGATTTGTACCAATTCTAACAAGTAAGATTTGAGAACTGCCTATCTCACCTCATCTTCCTTTCTACTGTATTGATTTTTCTTACCACTTCACAGTGAGATAATTTATCTCCAACTTTCTCTCCTTTTCTCTTTTCCCAGTGTATTCCTCTTTCTTATCTCTTGATTTTACTTTGCTTTTGTTTATGTTTGGATATCATTCTATCTTATTCAACTTACTCCTTGCTCTCTGTGTATACTCCTGTTCACTACCCTAATAATAATAACATTCTTAAGTATCTTCCAAACCTTGAGTATCCTAAGAAAATTAGATACTTAGGTATTTCAAGTATCAAAGCTATCTTAATTATCTTAGTTATGGCCTTGTTTAATTACTCAATAAGTTTAGCCATATTATTTCCCTTGATCATTTTAAGTAGTTTAAGTATCTCTTGTATCATTTGATATCTTTTTTTTTCCTTTTAAATATTATTTTATTTGGTCATTTTCAAACATTATTCATTAGAAACAAAGATCATTTTCTTTTCCTCCCCCCCACCCCCACTACTACCCCTCCCATTGGCGATGTGTGATTCCTCTGGGTATCACATGTGTCCTCGATCTGAACTCATGTTATTGGTTTTTGCATTAGGATGTTCATTTAGAGTCTTTCCTCAATCATATCCCCTCCACCCCTGTAGTCAAGCTGTTGCCTTTCCTCGGTGTTTTTACTCTCACCGTTTGTCCTCTGCTTGTAGGTAGCATTTTTTTCTCCTTGATCCCTGCAGATTGTTCAGGGACATTGCATTGACACTAATGGAGAAGTCCATTACTTTCAATTGTACCACAGTGTATCAGTCTCTGTGTACAATGTTTTCCTGGTTCTGCTCCTCTCACTCTGCATCACTTCCTGGAGGTTGTTCCAGTCTCCATGGAATTCCTCCACTTTATTATTCCTTTGAGCACAATAGTATTCCATCACCAACATATACCACAATTTGTTCATTCATTCCCCAATTGATGGGCATCCCCTCATTTTCCAATTTTTTGCCACCACAAAGAGCGCAGCTATGAATATTTTTGTATATGTCTTTTTCCTTATTATCTCTTTGGGGTACAAACCCAGCAGTGCTATGGCTGGATCAATGGGCAGACAGTCTTTTAGCGCCCTTTGGGTATAGTTCCAAATTGCCCTTCAGAATGGTTGGATCAATTCACAACTCCACCAGCAATGCATTAATGTCCCAACTTTGCCACATCCCCTCCAGCATTCACTACTTTCCATAGCTGTCATGTTAGCCAATCTGCTAGGTGTGAGGTGATACCTCAAAGTTGTTTTGATTCACATTTCTCTGATTATGAGAGATTTAGAACACTTTTTCATGTGTTTATTAATAGTTTTGATTTCTTTAACTGAAAATTGCCTATTCATGTCCCTTGCCCATTTATCAATTGGAGAATGGCTTGATTTTTTGTACAATTGGTTTAGCTCTTTATAAATTTGAGTAATTAGACCTTTGTCAGAGGTTTTTGTAATGAAGATTGTTTCCCAATTTGTTGCTTCCCTTCTAATTTTGGATGCATTAGTTTTGTTTGTATAAAAACTTTTTAATTTTTATTGATTTTACGTTTTGTGATTTTTTTCTAACTCTTGTTTGGTTTTAAAGTCTTTCCTTTCCCAAAGATCTGACAAGTATACTATTCTGTGTTTACCTAATTTGCTTATAAATATATATATATATATATATTGCCTTCATTATATTCAGGTCATTTCGCCCATTCTGAGTTTATCTTGGTGTAGTGTGTGAGATGTTGATCCAAACCTAATCTCTCCCATACTGTCTTCCAATTTTCCCAGCAGTTTTTATCAAATAGTGGGGTTTGGTCCCCAAAACTGGGATCTTTGGGCTTATCATAGACTGTCTTACTGAGGTCATTTACCCCAAGTCTATTCCACTGATTCTCCTTTCTGTCTCTTAGCCGGTACCAAATTGTTTTGATGACCACTGCTTTATAGTATAGTTTGAGATCTGGGACTGCAAGTCCTCCTTCCTTTGCATTTTTTTTTTCATGATTTCCCTGGATATCCTTGATCTTTTGTTCTTCCAAATGAACTTTGTTGTGTTTTTTTTTTTCTAATTCAGTAAAAAAGTATTTTGGTAGTTCAATGGGTATGGCACTAAATAAGTAAATTAATTTGGGTAGGATTGTAATTTTTATTAAGTTAGCTCATCCCACCCATGAATAATCAATGTTTTTCCAATTGTTTAGATCTAGTTTTAATTGTGTGGAGAGTGTTTTGTAGTTGTGTTCATATAGTTCCTGTGTTTATCTCAGCAGATAGATTCCCAAGTATTTTATATTGTCTAGGGTGATTTTAAATGGAATTTCTCTTTCTAATTCTTGCTGCTGAAATGGGTTGGAGATACATAGAAATGCTGATGACTTATGCAGGTTTATTTTGTATCCTGCGACTTTGCTAAAGTTGTTGATTATTTCAACTAGCTTTTTGGTTGATTTGCTAGGATTCTTTAAGTAGACCATATCATCCGCAAAGAGTGATAGCTTGGTCTCCTCATTGCCAATTTTAATACCTTAAATTTCTTTTTCTTCTCTAATTGCTACAGCTAGTGTTTCTAGTACAATGTTAAGTAATAGAGGTGATAATGGGCATCCTTGTTTCACTCCATCAAAAGTACTTTTTGAGATAATAGTTTAGGCAAAATTTCAGGCTACAAAATAAATCTTCAAAACTCCACAATATTTCTATATAAAAACAAAACTCAAGAAGCAATTATGGGGAAACCCCATTCCAAATAACTACAAAATGCATAAAATATCTAAGTATCAATACCACTAAAGCACACAAAAGACCATTCTATTATTGCAGTACAAAGTGCACCTCAGATAAGAAGCAACTTATAAGTTGAGGAAAAAAATCAAATCATTCATAGCTAAGCTATGTCAATAAAATAAAAATGATAAGTCTACTAAAGTTAATTTATAGTTTTATTGGTATTCCAATCAAATTACCAAGATGATGACTTTATAGAACTCAATAAAATAACAATTTTGGGGGGAAAAACAAAAGATCTAGAATATCAAGGCAAAAGATGAAAAAAATTAAGGACAAAGAGAATACTTCCAGACCTCAAAGTATATTTTAAAACAGCATTCATCAAAACTATCTGATTTTGGTTAAAAATTAGGGAGATAGAAGACATCTAGGTGACTCAGTGAATAGAGAGCTAGTCCTGGAGAAGGGAGATCTTGGGTTCAACAAATATGAACTCAGACACTCTCTAGCTATGTGACTGTAGGCAAATTACTTGACCCTAGTTGCTGGTCCTTACCACTCTTCTGCTTTGGAACCAATATTTAGTATCCATTCTTTTTTTTTTTAAACATTATTTTATTTGGTCATTTCCAAACATTATTCATTGGAGACAAAGATCATTTTCTTTTCTTCGCCCCCCCCCACCTCTCCCCTAGTCCACGCGTGATTCCACTAGGTATCACGTGTTCTTGATTCGAACCCATTTCCATGTTGTTTAGTATCCGTTCTAAGAAGGAAGGTAAAGATGTTTAAATCAATGGAACAAATCAGAAACAATAGAATTCAATAACCTAGTGTTTGATAAAATGGAAAACATAAATTAAAAAAAAAAACTTCCTTTCTGTCTTAAATTTAATACTAAGTCTTGGTTCCAAAGCAGAGGAGCAGTAAGGGCTAGGCAATTGGGGTCAGGAGACAGGAGTGTCTGAAGCCAAATCTGAACCCAGGACCTCCAGTCTCTAGGTCTGGTTTTTAATCCAGAGTCACCTAGATGCCCTGAAAACAAAACTGTCTAGGAAAAACTTTATTTGATGAAAAAAAAACTGCTGGGGAAACTGGAAATCAGTCTGGCAGAAATTAGGCAGCATCACACAGCATATTCCACAATTAATTCTAAATAGATACCTAACTTTAATATTAAGAATCATACTATTTAAAAACTAGTAGAGAAATAGATCCTGTACTTCTCAAAGCTCTAGGTCAGCCATTCCCCAGAAATGTATTCTTAACCAACTAAGAGAAAGAGGTAATTATAAAAAATAAAATAGATAACTTTGCTTGAAACTGAAAAACTTTTGCATAGACAAAATTAATATACCTGAGATAAGGGAAATTGTGGAATGAGGAAAAATTTTGTGCCAAACTTCTCTGATAAGGATTTGATATAAAGATATATGAAAAATTTGTATATAAATATGTATGTGTAGCCATTCCTCAATATGATTGGTCAAAGGATATGAATTAACCACCAGTCATTCTCAAAAGAATTGCAGAGTATTCATAAATACATGAAAGGATGCTCAAGATTACTGATAAGAGAAATGCAAATCAAAATATGACCCCAGTCCTAAATTTCATTGGTATAAGATTCTCACCTCATTAGTAGAGTTAATTGCCCTGTCTTACTTGAGGGATGGGGGCTGTGTTAGAGACTGGAAGGGTTCCATCCTTGTTTTCTCTTTGAGACTCCTTTAGCTTTAAGTCTTCTTTGAGTATTGTGAATTTTAGCAGATAGGAATGTATATACCCCACTTAAGGATTAAGTGTCTGGGAGGAAGGCCTATGACTGACATGTGCTAGCAAGTGACAAATCAGAAACAACTGACTGACCTGGGATGTCCTAAGCCAAGCTTAAGCCACCATTGGCACATGTGAGACAGGAAGTAAGATAAAGAACTGCCTTTATATTTTGCATCACTTCTTGTAGGGAGGGAGCTTTGGCAGTATTGACCCTGGAACTCCAGCTTGGAGGAGCTCCTCAGACTGCTTCCTTTAGATAGTCACATGGTGAGTGAAAAGACTGCCTCCCCTTTCTCTTGGCTTTCTGGGGAGGCCCCCTTGGCCAAGGCCTCTGAACTCCTGCCTGGCTTAGCCCGGGCTGGAACAGTTTAAACTCTCTTTCCTCTCTCTCTCTCATTCTTAATTTCTTCCTTCTATCATAAATAAACCACCATAAAATTCCATTCTGACTTGAGTGTTTCGTTGGGATTTAGAAATTAAATCCCTGGTGACCAACTAAATTTATATTCAGTCTCAACCTTAAATTTACCCTTAATAGTATCTCATCATTTTGTGTGCCCCTGGCTTCCATCTTTCAAGGGAAAGAAAGAATAGCCAAACCCACGTCAGGTTCCTAAGTGAAAAAACTCTAGGAAGGCATGAGAGTTTTTCTCCTGCATCATGGCCCAATCCTTAGTTTGCTGTTCTAGAGATGATGGAGTTTCCCTTTGGGAGAGGCTCCTTCACTCAGTATTCCCTGTTATATATTCTCCTATGTTTACCTTCTCTGACTTCTGTTTTGTCACAATTTGGATAAATTGGTTTCTTTGCTATTTGCCATGTATATTTACTGGTATTAGGTGGGAAATCAAATGTTGGATGTAATATGGAAATTGGCTAGACCCAGGTCAAATTGAGACTTCTCTGCCCTTCCTTGAGACTGGGATCAATCAAGCCTTAAGGACCCTTGCTCCATCCCAGATGCCTTTGCCTTTTGACCCAAGCCTGAACCCTTGCAACTGCAATCCAGAAACTCACCTAAATCAGCACCAGCTAGTTGGGACCTGCTCTTTAGTTTAAACCTTTAAGTATGTATTTACCTTTAGCATTCCTGATTCTCTATGTACCAGTCTTTGCTGGAAGACAGCACTACCCCCCAACAATAACCCTTTGTCCAGTTTTTGCTTTGGTTTGCTGTCCAAAATCTGGACCATTATCTGGCAACTGAATTACCATGAGATGAAGGAAGGGTTGTTGTTAGTTCCAATATCTAATTTCCAGCCAGTCATTTTGTATTTACTCCCCTGATCCTTCCGTTTTGTGACTTTTTGTTATTAAAAAAAAAAAACCTCTATGCTATAAGGAGCATTGAGCAGTTCTAATGATCCAGCATTGGGCTGTCCCTGCCCATGTAAGTTCCTAATAAAGCTGCCTGATTTACTCCTGGATTTCCCTTTCCCCCAAATAATGACAAAATGATCAGAAGTTAGCTTGAACCTGATCATATCCCCAGACTAATAATATTTAATGGATATAATTAACCCCAGTATTCATTTCTCTGAAAAAGAAGAGGGTCTTCACTCTCCCCAACTTCCTATTCCTGCTGGCAAGAATGAAAGTCTCCATTGAAATGGGGGGGGGGCATGGCAGGAGGTGATGGGGAGTGCTGAAGAGACTAGATTTGTCTAAATCTACTTTCCTTTGAACCACATAAGAACAGACTTCTATACTTCATCTTTCCTTACACTAGAGGATTCTTTAGGAATATAATTCCTGGTCATTAATTTTTTTAAAAATAGAATAGCAGGGGCAGCTGGGTAGCTCAGTGGATTGAGAGCCAGTCCTAGAGATGGGAGGTCCTAGGTTCAAATTTGACCTCATCCACTTCCCAGCTGTGTGACCCTGGGCAAGTCACTTGGCCCCCATTGCCTAGCCCTTACCACTCTTCTGCCTTGGAGCCAATACACAGTATTGACTCCAAGATGGAAGGTAAGGGTTAAAAAAAATAGAATAGCTCTTTTTTATTTTTAAAATTTTATTTTTAAATACTTTTCCATGGTAACATGATTCATTGTCTCTCCCTCCTTTCTTCCCTCCCCACTCCTGGACCTGACAAGCAATTCCACTGAGTTATATATGTGTTATCACTCAATAACCCATTTCCATATTATTCATTTTTGTAATAGATTAATTTTAGAAAAACCCAAATCCCACACCCTGTACCCATATAAACAAGTGATAAATCATGTTTTCCTTCTGCATTTCTACTCCCACCGTTCTTTCAATGTGGATAGCATTTTTATAAGTCCCTTGGGACTGTCCTTGGGTCATTGCATTGCTATTAGTAGCAGAGTCTATTCATTTGATCATCCTACAATGTTTCAGTTTCTGTGTATAATGTTCTCCTGGTTCTGCTCATTTCACTTTGCATCAGTTCATGGAGCTCTTTCCAGCTCGTATAGATCAAGCAGTTCATTCCTTATAGGCACAATAGTATTCAAACACCAGCACATACCACAATTTGTTTGGTCATTCCCCAACTGAGGGACATCCCCTCATATTCCAATTTTTTTGCCACCACAAAGAGTACAGCTATAAATATTTTTGTACACTTATATTTTGTAATTTTTTATCTCTTTGGGGTACAAACATAGTAGAGATAGTGCTGGATCAAAGGGCAGGCATTCTTTTAAAGCCTTTTGGGCATAATTCCAAATTGCCTTCCAGAATGGTTAGATCAATTCACAATTCCACCAGCAGTGTATTAGTGTCCCAATTTTGCCACAACCCCTCTGACATTTATTATTTTCCTTTACTATCATATTGGCCAATCTGCTAGGTGTGAGGTGGTACCTCAGAGAGCTGTTTTGATTTGCATTTCTCTAATCAGAGGGAATTAGAACACTTTTTCATGTGATTATTGATAATTCTGATTTCTTAATCTGAAAACTGCCTATTCCTATCCCTTGCTGGTGTTGATTTTTGTAAGATATTGTGGGTTGGAGAGCAGTTTTTTTGTTTGTTTTTTCCTAAAAGGTGGGACAATTTTCTTCCTGTACATTTTAGCTTAATCGCCTCTTTTACTGAAGGGTCACTCACTATTTAGGTTTGAATCCTTGTCAGTTTATACTTTTGATGGCTTGAAATGAGTTGAAGTAGGAATTGTTTTCTACAGATAGTTTGGTTTACATTTTGTATTTGTAAGCACTCAACTTGAAGAAAACTGAAGCTTGAAAAGTCTGGCCGAGGACTAAAGAAGGCTGGAGCAAACTGTTCTTCATGCTGGATAGGGCATTCATCTCCACAAAAGAGGGATGAGGTCCATGCCAATAGAATAAAGTCTTTTTTTTTTAAACAAGAAGAATTAAATAATCTTTTATTACCAAAATCAGCCAATAGTACTGACAACAGCCCAAGCTAGGGCTGGCCTTAACAAATCACCCATCAATGGATAATTTATACACATATCCCAACAAAAATAAAAAACTGAAAAAATCCGACCTGTATAAATAATTTTAAAAAAAGTATAGTGAAACATTTTTCAGTATTTAAAACATTTTTATGATCTATAAAACCTTTGATTTTATGTAATCAGTACTGCTTTAAAGAAGTCCCAACTATGAGACAAACATGATAAAGTAATTTTTTCCACAAAAGAAAAAAACTACTACTCTCTTCCACTCTCTCAGATTCTCAAATTGCTGGCCTCTAACCAAAATTCAGACAGGCATGCATGTAATCATAATGAAACTTCCTGTCAAGGCATGACTCCCAGAATTCTCAGGCACTGGAATGTCTCTTTTAAGAGGAAGATCAGTTTGTATTCTTACAACTGATCAAGAACTTAACCACCAATGGCTTTGCCATTTCAGTGGGAAAAGAGGCAGGGGAAAAAGAAGAAAAGAAAATAATTTTTCTCCTCTAACTTTGGCTGATGGATGGGAGTTACAACGCTGAGCTTTTACCTCATTCCTGGCAAATTGGCAAAGATGACAAAGAATGGCAATAAATATTGGAAGGGTTGTGGAATAATAAGCATGTTAGTATATTGTGGATTAAGCTGTGAAATAGTAGAATTATTCTGGAAAATAACTTGGAATTATGTAAGTAAAGTAACCAAAATGTCCATTCTCTTTGAACCAGAAATTCCATTACAGGGCTTATAACTCAAGGAAGTGATTGACAAGAAGAAAGTCTCTAAATACTCCAAAATATTTATAATGGGACATTTCATAATAGCTAAAAATTGGAAACAAAGTAGAGATAATCAACAAAGGGAAGGCACTAACATTAACGAGGATCAGGAAAGACTTCTTATTTTAAAAAGTGGCTGGGACATGGAAGAAGCCAAGAGGTAGAGACAGGGAAGGTGAGAATTCCATGTATATGGGAAGGCCCATGAAAATGCCTGGAGTTGGGAGGTGGAGCCTTGTTTGAAAATAAGGAGACCTGTGTTGCTAGAAGTGAAGGGGAATGTAAGATTATAAGAGACTAGAAAGGTGGGGAAAGGGGAGGCAGTCTATGAAGAACTTTGAATGCTAAACAGAAAAATTTATATTTGATCCTAGAGGTGTATCATCTGTAGACTCTGAAGTTTATTGAGTGAATAGACCTATGCTTTAACTCACTTTGACAGCTGACTGGAGGATGGATTATAGTGAGAAGAGCCAAGATAAACAGACCAATCCAGTGTTGTTGGGGTTTTTTAAACATTTAATTTTAAATTCTGAGTTCCAAATTTTCTCCCACCAGCCCCCTACCTCACCCATTGAGAAGGTAAGCAATACAATGCTAGTTATACTTGTGAAATCACGCAAAACATTTCCATATTAGTCATGTTAACAAAAAAAAATTTTAAGCAGGAAAAAGAAAATGAAAACTATGCTTCAGTCTGCACTCAGATCTCATCAGTTTTCTATTTGAATGTGGTTTTTCATCATGAGTTCTTTTGAATTTTCTTGGATCATTGTATTGATCAGAGTAATCAGCTGATAATCATTTCAACATGGCTGTTATTGTGTACAATGTTCTGGTTCTGGTTACTTCATTTTTTGCATTAGTTCATACAAGTGTTTCCATGTTTTTTCTGAACTCATCCTTGTCATTTTTTGTAGCACAGTAGTATTCAATCACAATCATATACCACAACTTGCTCAGCTATTCCCCAATTGTTGGGCATCCCCTCAATTTCCAATTCTTTGCCACCACAAAAAGAGCTGTCATAATTTATTTTTTGGTGATTACAGATTTAGTAGTAGTATTACTTGGTCAAAGAGTATGCAGTTTTGTCCTCCAGAATTGTTGGATCCAGTTTACCAATAGTTATTATCCAATAGTTCATTAGTATCTCTTTTTTTAACCCCTCCAGTATTTGTCATTTTTCTGTTCTATCATGATAGTCAATCTGATGGGTTTAAGGAGGTAGTGCAGAATTGCTTTAATTTGCATTTATTAGTGATTCAGATACTTTTTTCATAGCTTTAATTTCTTCTTCTCAAAATTGCTCATTCATATCCTTTGAACAATTGGAGAATGGCTCTTATTTTTATAAATCTGGCTTAATTCCCTACATATATATATATATATAATATGAGAAATAAGTCTTTTATCAAAGAAACTTGCTATAGATTTTTTCCTTCAGTTTCCTGCTTTCCTAATTTTAGCAGAATTGATTTTGTTGTGCAAAAATGTTTTTAATTTCATGTAATCAAAATCTCTGGCAATCTTCTCTATCTCTTGTTTGCTCATAAACTTTTCCCTTATCCATAGATCTGACAGGTACATTTTCCCATGTTCTCTAATTTGCTTGTGATGTTACCATTTATATCTAAATCATGTACCCATTTTGACCTTATCTCGGTATATGGTGTGATATGTTGTCCCACACCTAATTTCTTTCAGGTTGCTTTCCAGTTTTCCCAGTAGTTGTTTTTTTTTTTGTTTGTTTGTTTTCCAAATAGTGAGTTCTCACCCCAAAGGCTTGGGTTGATAATTACTACTTTATAATATAGTTTGAAATCTGGAACTTCTATTACTTTTAAAAAAAGAGAGATTTCCTTGATATTCTTAACCTTTTATTCTTCCAGATGAAATTTTATTACTATTTTTTTCAATCTCTATAAAGTAATTCTTTGGCATTTTGATTGACATCGCACTGGATATGTAAATTAATTTAGGTAGAATTTTTTTATGTTGGTTTGGCTTACCCAGAAGTAATTAATATTTTTCCAGTTGTTTAGCTCTGTCTTTATTTGTGTGAAAAGTGTTTTGTAACTATGCTCATATAGTTCCTATGTGTGTCTTGGCAGATAGATTCCCAAGTATAGACCATCTAGTATTTTGTGATAGTAAATCATAAAACAATATTGCAATCTCCAAAGATATATGCAGGTGACTCAAAGGGAAATGGAGAGCTACCCAGTGGATATAATCAGGCTACAGTGTATTATCAACAATGACTTGTATGAAAATGGTAGAAAAAATATCATTTAGAACATAGAACTAGAAACTTAAGGAAGCTAGTTTTTTGTTGTTTTTTGTTAAATAGTTGTTTATTGGAAAGGGTGGGCTGAGGAGGGGTCACTAGATTCACCACAGAGCAACAACAGCACACAAGTTAGGAGTGATGGGAGAGGTCAGCACAAAGCTGGGGATCTCAGCCTCTCCCTGGACTGTGAGGAATGGCTTGGAATGTTAGGCATACCAAGATGGAAGGCCTTGACTTAGTAAGCATGGTTAGAGACAAAGAGAGACTCACTGGCTGCAGCTCCTGACTTTCCAGATGGAGTATACTTGCCTTGAGCAGCCTGACTATTAGCCAGGAGCCGCTTAGTAGATTCCTCCTGGGCAGTCTGGACATTTTCCTTCTTTCCACCCTGGTCTTGAGGGCAGATGGCTGCAGGGCACGGCCATAAGAAAAGGTCAGGGCCCATGCCTGGTACAAGGGCAGGTGCTGATGGCCAGGGGTTGATGGAGGCATCCTCCTCACTCTGACCCCCGGACAGGAAGGTGATACCAGTGGCTGCAGGAGGCACAGTCCAGGGAAGGGCAGTTACAGTTGCCATTGCAATCTCCTCATTCGAATGGGTACGAGCATGGCCAGAAGTGAGCATGTTAGGCTTCAGCAAGGTCCCCTCCAGAGCTTTGTAGACAGCAGCCAGAACCTTCTCAGTGACCTACTGGCAACACTTCAGATCATGTTCTCCATCAGGGAGGATCTCTGGCTCCACAATGGGGACAAGGCCATTCTGCTGGTAAATGGGGCCAAAACATTGGCATCTCCATGATGGCAAGTGGAGAAGGTGTCTTTTCCCCAATCTTCAGGTCACAGCCCCATCCCTCTTTTACTGGGCGCTTATACCAGACCTTGGGTGGTCGTCTCCCCATTGGTCCCTGCCAGGGGCATGCCACCTTTGTCCATCTTGATGCTCCCAGCATCCTTGGCCTTTATGACTTGTGGAAAGGGACGACCATCATCTGCTTTCTGGTAGAGCGTCTCGTGGAAAAGGATGACACCTCCAATGCAGTTGTTCACTAGGCTATCTGCTGTCAGAGGTCACTGTCTAGAAAGGCAGCGATTTTCTTCTGTGTTCTCAGTTCCAGTGGACTCATCTGTGGCCAGGATTCCCTTGCCTAGAGCAACAAACTACATCAGGCAGCTCTTTCTTGTGCTCTGGTGACAATGCTAGGAATTGGCAAGGTATGTTTTCTTTGGCTGTCCTGATAGTTTCCTGGCTTCAGAGGTGGACTGCTGGCCTTGATGGTGAGCTTACCAGCAGGAAGCAGACCACTTATGGTCCGGAGCCAAACTTCTGCCTAAGGAGACTAGTTTTGAGAGAGCGAGACAGAGAGAGACAGAAACAGAGACAGGGAGAGACATGACAGGTGAAGATTCCCTGAGTGTTTTACAGATATCCACAATCATAAAAGACTAGAGGAAAGCTTCAATCAAGAAGGGTCTATTTAAGGTAGTGAATAACAACTGAACCCTAAGAGGAGATACACAGGCCTGTGCTACTGAGATATTATTTAACTTTCACTAAAGAACTCAGTAGGAAGAGTGTCTTTCAGGCATTGTACTTGAAACTATGGTGGGATGAAAAGGGCATGTAATCAGATTAGAGTTGGAATGACGCCTTCATATTACAGTTGAAGAAATGGAGACCTAGAGAGATACTGAGATCTGACCAACGTTACCGAATTAGTAATTCTGGAAGAAACAAAATAAAACCCAGATCTCTGCCCTCGAAGAGGTTAAGTGAGGGAGGCATGAACTCTGCAGCTAAAATACTTGAGAATAGGATAGAGGGACAGGAATATCAATATATGTAAAAATAATATAGCAGTCATTAAACATTTATTAAGCACCTCCTATGTGCTAGACACATGCTGAGCACTGGGGCTATAAAAAGGGGATAAAGATAATCTCTGCCCTTAAGGAACTCACAATCTAATGGAAGAGACAATCAGCAAATATATACACAGGAACAAGCTAGCTACCTACCTTTGAGAAATAGGAAAGAATCAACAGAAGGAAGAGACTGGAATTAAGAGGGGTTAGAGAAGGCTTCCTCCATAAGACAGGGTTTCAGTTGGGGTTTAAAGAGAACTAGGAAGATCGATAGGCAGAGTGGAGGAGGAAAAGCATTATAGACATGGGGGACAGCCAGAGAAAATGGCCAGAACTGAGAAAGAGGGAATGTCTTGTTCATGGAATAGCAAGGAGGCCAGTGCCACTGCAGTACATGTACTCAGTAGTATATGACAGGTAGCAAAGTGTAAGAAGCCTGGAAAGGGAGGAGGGAAATAGGTTTTAAAACCTTTGAATGCCAAACAGAGCATTTTGGATTTGCTCTTAGAGGCAGTAGGGAGCCACTGGAGTTTAACAAGGAAGAGAGTGGCATGGTCAGACCTATGCTTCAGGAAAAATCACTTGGATGGCTTAGTGGAGGATGGATTAGAGTACGGAGAGACTTGAGGAAGGCTAATGCCATAGGCGATGAGCGTCTACACCAGGTTGGTGGCAGAATCCAAGAAGAAAAGAGGGTGTATTTGAGAGACATTACAAAAGTAAAATCAACAGGCATTGGCGACAGATTGGATATGGAGACGGAGGGAGAGTGGGGGGAGCGAGAGACAATGAGGATTAGAGGATAACTCCTTTCATTCCTGTAATTTAACAATGGGTACTCCCCATGGACCCTCTTTTTCTTTTCCCTCTATTTTGTCTCATTTGATGATCTCCACAATAAAAGCACTGATGGATTCCACTATCATCTCCATGCAGATGATTTCCAGGCATATGGGTGTGTATGTGTGTATGTGTGTGTGTGTGTTTATATATAGGACTAGGTGGATGGTATTGTCCTCTATAGTAATAGGGAAGGGAGGAGGGAAAGAAAAGGGTTCAGGGGGAAAAATAATGTGTACTTATGAAAATTTATATGCTAATGGTAGGGTGGAACTTATGAAGCTCAAGTTTGTTACTATTAATAGATTATATTATATATAATATATTATATAATTTATATATAAACATATAATATACACCTATTATATATTTATATACTATTTTTCAAGGGAAAAAGCTTTCTCTTTCCATTTCTGAATCCCTCATATCACATATCATATGAATGCATGAAAATTAGAAAATATTCAAAATCCTAAAAGACTTAAATTTTTCTCTCTTGACTATTGACCACTCTGCTGCCATCTTTCTGGACTGTGATCAGCACCAACCATTTCTTGTTGCCACTATGATTCTTAAAAAAATGTTTTTTTCTTCTATTGATTTTTGTTTTTTACTTTTTTTGTCTTTTTACACCACAGTGATTTACCAGTATGCAGGCCTTCCTCTTCCATACTGTATGTAGAAGCTTCCCATGTGACAAATACAGTTAAGCAAAACTATAATAGCAACCACATCTATCAACATTTGTACCATTTCACATCTAAGTAAAACATAAAGCAACAGCAGGAGCCTGGATTGGGAGCCAAAGGACTTAGGTTCTGTCCAGAGGAGGCTTGGGCAAAGCACTCAACATAGTTAGCCTCAGTTTTCTAATCTGTAAAATGAGGGGGTTAAACTGGACAGCCTCTAAATTCCCTCCCATTTTTGAATCTTTAATCCTTGATCTAGTCCTCCCTCCCCATCATTACCAAGATTAGCCCTTTGGAACTGGTATTGGTCACTGCATCTAACCCAAGTTCAATTGCTTCTTAATGTTCCTAATTATCTTATTGTATTCAATGTATATATTCTCTTGGTCCTGCTTTCTTCACTGTGCATCAGTTCATATAAGTCTTCCCATGCTTTTCTGAATTCCTTGGCATACTGGCACCATTTTGAACAGTGGCAATATAACATTTATATACCACAGTTTATTCAGCCATTCCTCAGTTGAAGAGGACCCATTTTGTTTCCTTTTTTCTCCTTTCTAACAGTGATGACTTTTCAATTTATTAAGATAAGTAGTAATTAATCTGAACAGTTCTTACCTTGGAGCCTCACATAGGCAAAGCCTGGTGAGACCTACTGGGGAGGGAAGGAGCTGGGTCCTGGTCCAGACTTTTGCTGTTGTTGGCTCTCAACTGCTTTTGACTACTTTGATAGGAAGGCATTTGATTCTCCAGCTCTAAAACTGGGAGGCTGACTAAAATTGTTGACTCTTCCAGTGGACAATAGTCTGTTGTGTGAGAATTCTGATGAGATGTGTGACCTCATTGGAGGTTTTTATATCACATCACTATGGTGATTTTCAAAGTGGAATCCTAACTGACTCTAAGAGGACTGAAATAGCTATTTGTTTTTTCCTATAATCAACTTCCCAAAACTTCTCTATCTCAGTGGCTCTGAGATTTCATCAGAAAGGAGATTATCCCCATTACTGCAGATCTAGCCATTCTCACTCTTTGCAGTCCTTACCAACCTTTAAGTAAATCCTCCATCAAAGATACAGCCCCAGCCATCAACACTGAGGTCTTTTCTCTGGTTCGTTTAATAACTTTGGGGTACCATGGGAGTCCTCAAGCTATTCTTGTATTCTCTTTTGTTCTTCAGAGCTGTAGTAAGAGCTGGTTCACCTCTCCTTATGGCCACATTCTTGGAATTATAATATCTGGAGCTGGAAAAGGACCTAAGGGATCACTGAATCTACACCCTTAATTTTATGTATAAAGTGTTGATGGGGAAATTTCTCTCCATGGAAGCACTTTCTTGGCATAAGTATTGAGATGGAAATCATTTCCATCAGGTTCCACTATCATCTCCATGCATATGATTTCAGATACATGCGTGGTATGTATGTGTTTATGTATATATGTATGTGTGTGGGTATATTTCTATCTGTCTGTTTATCCCCAATTTTCCCCCTGAGGTCCAGGCAGTTGGTGTCTCAGTGGATATAGTTTGGGGCCCGGCATCATGAAGTCCTGAGTTCAAATTTGGTCTCAGATACTTACCAAACTGTGTGATCCTAAGCAATTCACTTAACCTCAGTATGCCTCGGTTTCCTCAACTGTTAAGTAGGGATAACAATACCAGCTACCTCACCAGGGTACTTGTGAGGATCATATGAGATAATATTTGTAGAAGTGCACAGCACAGTGCCTGGCACATAGTAGCACTATAAGTGCTTATTCCTCCCCTCCCTACCAGTCCTGGAATTGGATATCCCATAGACATCTCAAACTTGCTGTCAAAACAGAACTCATATTTTCCCTAAACCCTTCCTTCTCCCCAACTTTCCTGTTTCTTTCTTTGTTTAAAACCCTTGATCTGGGCTCAGACACTTCCTAGCTGCATTACTCTAGGCAAATCACTTAATCCCATTGCCTAGCCCTTACCACTCTTCTGCCTTGGAATGGACAATACACATATTGATTCCAAGACAAAAGGTAAGGATTAAAAAAAAATAAACAAAACTCTTACTTTCTATCTCAGAATCATTACTCAGTATCCCTTCTAAGGCAGAGCTGCTGTAGGGGCTAGGCAATTGGGATTAAGTGCTCAGGGACACACATCTAGAAAATGTCTAAGATCAAATTTGAACCCAGGTCCTCCTGGTGCTCTATCTACTGAACTGTCTCTTTCATGTTACTTTTTTTTTTAGTTATCAAAATATTTATTTATTTTTATTTTTTAGCTAGTGAATCAGTTTTTTTAACCTTTTTTAAAAATTTATTTTCTCCCCCCCCCATTACATGTAAAAACAGTTTCCAATATGTTAAAAAGAACTTTGAGTCTGGAGCTCTTGCCCTTCCTACCTATCTGTCTTTCTGCAGGCAAGTAGGTGGTGTGGTGGAAACTCGTCTTTCTGAGTTGAAATCTGGTCCCAGATACTTAACTGGCTGTGTGACTCTGGGCAAATCACTTATCTATATTTACCTCAGTTTCCTCATCTGTAATATGAGCTGAAGAAGGAAATGGCAAACGATTCCAGGAACTCTGCCAAGAAAACCCCAAATGGAGTTGGACAGGACTGAAAACTGACTAAAGAACAACAGCGTCTTGGCTGTTCATAGTTATTTTCATGTTGCATCTCCTTCGTTAGAATGTGGACTACTTGAAGGCAGGGAGCTTGTTTTTCCCTTTTTGGTGTAACCAACACTTAGGACAGTGCCTGGAACACATTAAATGCAGGATACATTTTTATTTATTGATTGACAAACTTTTCTTGCTGCTTCCAGCAAGGTCTGAAATCTTGACCTTCTCATATACAGTCTTCAAGCATCCTGTAAATGTCTTTTTAGGGGAAGTTCTCTCTAGCATCCCAACTTTCAGACTCACATTGAGAAAGGAGGAAATCACCCTGAGCTCTGCCAGAGAAAGCCCAAACTTTGTACCCATGTTGACTAGTGTTCTCCACACTATGGCACTAACCTGCTTTCCAGCTTTGACTTCCACTTCTCTGCCACTCCTATCTTCTTTCCTGGGTGAGTATTAAGTGGAAAGAGGTTCAATGCCAGGTTTTGCCATTGACTAGCTATAGGATCCATGTGGTTCGCATTCTGTAAAATGAGGGGTAAGACTATTTAATGGCTAAGGATCCTCTCAGCTCAAATATTTTCTGAGTGTTTGAATTGGTGAATGAATCTGTAAATACAAACCATTTCCCCATCTTACATTGGGAGAGACAAAATGAAAGAGTTGGACAGTAGGAGGCAGCACAGTCCAGGGGAAGGAGTGTCAGGACTTTGGAGAACAGCTGAGCTCGCACTACCTCTTAACTACCCAGGTGATTCCTGGGAAGCCAATCTCTCTTGCCTCAGTGTCCTTTTTTTTTTTTTTAAATGAGGATCTGTATTGGGTGACTGTGGAAGTCCCTTACCTCTCTCAGTCTTTTGACTTGACCAGACGAGATCTAGGAATTTCAAAACTGGAATGAAGGCATGATACAAAACATCCTTTCCTCAGTGAAGTGAGGGTTGAAGCCTTTGGATCCCTGGATCTCTTGGTTTCCCTTTGGTACAGGGGAAGACTAACTGGGTGGGTGAGTATAGGACATATCTGAAATGAATGTGATATTAAAATGATTTTCCTCCACTCAGAAACATCCAGATGACTAGAACTTTGCAGATGCTCCCTAAGCCATGTATTAAGTCATCAGGGACTTTCTAGTGTTTTCCTAAACTTAATTGATTTGTCAATCATTCTTAGATGTCTTTCTTGGAATAGGCCTGTACTTCAGCCCCACAGGGTTTCCAACCAACTGATCTTTTTTTTTTTAATTTTTTAATTTTTTAAACCCTTACCTCCCACCTTGGAATTAATACTGCATATTGGTTCCAAGGCAGAAGAATGATAAGGGCTACACAATGGGGGTTAAGTGACTTGCCCAGGGTCACACAGCTAGGAAGTGTCTGAGGCCCAATTTGAACCTAGGACCACCTGCCTCTAGGCTTGACTCTCAATCCACTGAGCCATCCAGCTGCACACCCCCATCTCCTTTCGCCTATGCCCCTGGACTGTCCACCACTGAATGCAGCCAACACACCAGGCTACACAGAAGAAAGATCCCAGCATTTGAAGTCAGAAGATCTTTTGAATCCTGCCTCTCTTCTCAACCACCTGTGTAACTTGAGGCAGGTCATGGTCCCTCAGGGTAGGTGACATTGCCAAGTTTGATTCTGTTTCTAAAGCCTGTGACATTCTGGTGCCACATGCCATCCTGGCCCTAAATATAAGAAAGGAAAGAACCTGGGGGATGAGAGCTTGTTGGCCAAGCAGGTATAAGTAAATCATCTAAGAAAGAAACAATTCTCTGTTGTCCATGGAACCAAAAAGAGCATCCTGTGAGAAGGGAATTTGTGTGTTAATTTGATCAATCAGTGATTTGAACTTCCCTCCCATTTGTTTTGAATTTGGTCAATCGGCAACCATGAAATTGATCCCACAGGCACTGCCTCCCCCCTACCCCCCCTGGAGGTGGTGCCAGGCTAATTGGGGAACTGGGATTGGTTCCTGGGGAGTGATGGTGGTGGTGGTGGTTGTCTGAGGCTGAGATTCTGATACAGAGTTGTTAGGCTCTGGATTATTAGGCTAGGAAATTCACCTCCTTTCCATATTTTCCTCTCTTATTATCTTTATCTCACTATAATAAAGCTATTCAAGCTATTAACAGTCTTGTGACTTAAGGTTTAATTTCTATAAATGGCGACCACAACATTTTTTACTCATAAGATTTAGTTGAACCCATTCTAACCACCACAGGCCCTACCATCGCTTTAGATACAACCAGAACCTGGTGCATCAAGGCGAACTTACAAAGAATTCTCTTGTCGATGGTCCTCATAACTCTGGCTTCGCATGTTTTGCTAAACATTTCTATCTGGTGCTTAGATAGATAGCACGCCCACCAAATTTTGAAATGACACAAATCTGGGAGGGAGAGCTAACATAGTAAATGATAGGATGGGAGCAGCTAGGTGACTAAGTGGAGTGTCTAGAGACAAGAGTAGCTGTGTGACCCTGGACAAGTCATTTCGCCCTCACTGCCTAGCCCTTACTGCTCTTCTGTCTTAGAATCAATACAGTAATTGGTTCCAAGACAGAAGAACCAATTACAGTATTGATTCTAAGACAGAAGGTAAGGGGTATTTTTTTTTAATGATAGGACAAAGATTAAAAAATGAATAGATGAGTGAAAAAGCAGTTATTAACCTCTTGCCATGTGGACTTAGCACTAGGGATTCAAACAGAGGAAAGTAAGCAATGGGGGAAGTTAGATGGCTCAGTGGATGGAGAGTCAGGCCTAGAGATGGGAGGTCCTGGGTTCAAATATGGCCCCAGACACTTCCTAGTCGTGTGACCCTGGGCAAGTCACTTAACCTCAATTGCCTGGCCATTCTCTTCTGACTTGGGAACCAAGGCTTAGTGTTGATTCTAAAATTGAAAGTGAGGGCTTAAAACATAAAAACAAAAACCAAGTACATGATGGGGAGAAGGGGGCAGGGAGTAGCTAGAAGTCAGCTGGTATGAAAGATTTTTGTGACCTGTGAGCCCAAGACAAGTCAACTGTGTGATATGATGGCCAAAAAATGCTAATGTGATCTTCAGTACTTCAAAGCTTCTGTGATCTTCACAAGGGTGCAGATCCTGATGCATCCATGCAAAACCATTGGACTGTGTGCTGCATTAACAGAAAAAGAGGCCAAGCCAGCGATGGTCCCCCTGTAGGCTGCCCTCATCAGCCCCCATGTGGACGTCTAGATTCTGTTCCAAAGTCGCCCCATTTCAGAAAGGACATTGAGCAGAAGCTGTAACCAGAATGGTTTGAGGGTTCCAGGAGGATCATCGGAAAGATGTTTGACCTAGAAAAGAAGACATGGAGGGAGGGATTGGGGTGGGGTCTGGAACACAAAAATGGACATCATTCATTTGAAGGGTTATTGTGTGGGAGAGCTGTCGAACTTCTTCAGCCTGGCCCCAGGGAGCATGGCTAGGAGTAATGACTATAAGTTACAGGTTTGGACAGAGTAGGAGGAAGAATTTTCTCTTATTCTCACCCAATAATCCCATCTCCTTCTGGAAGATTTCCTTTATCAACCCAGTCAAGAGTAAAGGTCTTTCTTCTTAACTCCTAGTGTTGTCCATATTGCTCATCAGGACTTAATGCCTTTTATCATGTATCAATAGACCAACAAGCATTTACTAATAAGCACTAACATTCCAGGTACCATGCTAAGCTTGAGTATACAAAGGAAAAGGGGAAACAGTCCCTACCCTCACAGAGTTTACAGTCCTTTTTTAAATTAAAGAAAAAATTTTTTTACCAATTACGTGTAACAACAAATTTCCACCTAAGTTTTCTGAAGTTATATGATCCAAATTGTGTCCTTCCCTTCCTTCCCCCCTCCCCCCCAACTGGTAAACGATTCAATCTGGGTTATACATGTATTATCATGCAAAATATATTTCCATATTGTTCATTTTCGTAAATGAATAATATCATAAAACCAAAACCCCCAAATACATAGCCAATAAACAAACAAAAAATCATCTGCTTTCATCTGCATTCTGACTCCCACAGTTCTTTCTCTGGAGGTGGAGAGCATTCTTTGTCCTGAGTCCCTCAGAATTGTCCTGGATCACTGTATTACTGAGAGTAGCAAAGTCTATCACAGTTGATCATTCCACAATGTTGCTGTTTCTGTATACAATGTTTTCCTGGTTCTGCTTATTTCACTCTGCATCAGTTCATGGAGGTCTTTCCAGCATAGAGCTTACATTCTAACCAGGAAACACAGTATACATATTGAAAAAAAAAAGAAGACATTCAGAGCAAACAGAAGGTAATCTTGGATGGGAAGGCTAAGGCAAATGAGGAGACCAGGAAGAAACCAGAGACCCCAGGAAGCAGAGGTGTAGAGGGGGAACATTGCAAACGTGAGGGATGGATGAACAGCTAGGACAAAGGCATGGAGATCAGAAGGCAAGGAGACCAGTAGAGTTCAACTCCAGAGTGTGTGGAGAGGGATGATATATTAGAAGATGGGTGGGCACTTCCCAGCTGTGTGACCCTGGGCAAGTTGCTTAACCCCCATTGACTAGCCCTTACCACTCTTCTGCCTTGGAACCAATACATAGTATTGATTCCAAGATGGAAGATAAGGGTTTTAAATAAAAAAAAAAAGAGATTAAATTAATTAAAAAAGAGATTAATTTAAAAAAAGGAGAGGGGTCTGGACAAATTTAAATGGCAAACAAGAGTTTATTTTTTATCTTAGCAGTAATAGGGAGCCATTGGAACTTATGGGGTACCTTACAGAGGTATACCTCAGAGTTATTGCAGGTTTAATTCCAGACTACTGAAAGAAAATATTTGCAATAAAGTGAGTCACAAATTTTGGGGTTTTCCAGTGCATGTAAAAGCATGTAGTCTATTAGATTTGCAATAGCATCGTGTCTTTAAAAGTGTACAAAAATTAATTTAAAAATACTTTATTGCTAAAAAAGCCCAAGTACCCTTTTCAAGTGGAAAGACTTGCTTCCATGTTGATGGCTGCTGATTGATTAGAATGGTGGTTGCTAATGGTTAGGGGGTGACTGTGGCCATCTCTTAAAAAATAAGATAATGAAATTTGCCCATGGTTTGACAAGCCATGTGAGTGAAGAGAAGGGTAAAGGTGAGAGATCTTGGGGAGACAGAAACAAGATCTGGCAAATGCCATGGGATGCTGGGCCAGTGGGAGTGAGGGCTTCCCTAGGTACAGACTCATTTCCCTAACTGAACTGGCTCTGAGGGCCCGAGGCCGAGCGTGACATATTAGAGAACGTTGTTTTATATTACAGAGCACTTAGAACACAAACTGACATATGAGGTCTCAGTGAAGTCACAATGACATCAATTCACGTTGATCCTACCTTGGCCCTGTCTCTACCCCCTCCCCCCATTCATCACTTGGCTCCCGACCTCTTTCTGGCCTTAGAGTATTCCCTTCTTTGGGCACCATGTTTGAAGGACACCAGACTTGTCCCTTCCAGCAAAAACAAGAGGAAAGCCCATAACACAGACTTCCAAAAGTACCCAGAAACGTTCCTCCCCCAGATCGGGAGGCAAGAGAGGCCACCATTCCTTTCCCCCTGGATCACTGAAAATGGATTCCTTAGGCCGGAATCGGAAGCACTTTCAAATTCCCCAGGGCCGCCTGAAAGTCCGGTGCTTCACCCTGTGGGAGCTGGGAAGGATCGGACTTCACTGGCTGTTTGTTTGGCTTTGAGGAGAAATACTGAATCCGAGTTCACGTTAGTGTAGGAACTGGTTCACTATGCACAGTGAAGACCAGTAAGAACAGCCACTTATACTGCACACATTGAAATGAACCCAAAGAGAAATGAGTTTCAGCTCACTGGCTCTTTTGTTCCAGACTTCTCTCTGAGGGTTCCAGAAAAAAAGGGGGAGGGAGAATGGTGGGGGAGGCAGAGAGGGCAATGGAGAGGGAGAGGGAGAGAGGGAGAGAGAGAGAGAGGGAGAGGGAGAGAGGGAGAGACAGAGACAGAGAGAGACAGAGAGAGAAAGAGGGGGAGAGAGAAAAGGGGAGAGAAAGAGAGAAGGAAAGAGAAAGGGGGAGAGGAGAGGGAGGGGGGAGAGAGAGAGAGAGGGAGAGAGAGACAGAGAGAGAAAGAGGGGGAGAGAGAAAAGGGGAGAGAAAGAGAGAGGGAAAGAGAAAGGGGGAGAGGAGAGGGAGGGGAGAGAGAGAGAGAGAGAGAGAGAGAGAGAGAGACTGGTTTAACTATAATTGTATCTTCATTAATGACACCGTTTAAATGGATCTTTCTTTTGTCTTTCTGTTTACTGACATTTTGCCTTTTCCCAGACAAATTAACCTCTTCCAAACTTAGTCCTTGATGCTGCCACCTCCAGCAGATGAATTTAGATCACATCATTTTGATTGAAACTTTGAAATTTTTTGTCTAGATTTTTCTTCTTTTTTAAATCATTGTTTAGGTCAATCCTTTATCATTATTGCCAAAATTTCCCCTTCTTCCCTCAAAAAAAGTTCCCAGATAAAGGTGAATTACAAAAATTAGATGAAATTTACTTACACATCCTTCCACATTCAGCCAAAGAGTGAGATTCAAAACTAGGAAATATGGAGAGTAAGGAACCTCCTCCATTAACAGATGTTTTCTTCAACCTGAGAATATTTTATTTGAGGCAAAAACTTAAAGAGGTTTTGAGGAATAATAACCTCAAATGGGGTCACAAATGGGGTCAGACATGACTGAAAGAACAACAAAAAGATGGCAATGTCTATACCAACCCACGTTTCTGTAGCATCTTAAAGTTTAACAAAGCACTTTTCTCACTCCCAGTGTTCTTCCCACTGCATCTCACTATCTTATCCTCTTTCAAGGCTCACTGAAGCTGCACTCCTCCAAGAAATTGTTCCCAGTTAGAACTCTCTCCCTCCTTACCCTGGCTTATTTGTTTACTTTCTGTATTCCCTAAGGAGACTATAAATTCCTTGAAAATAGGGACTCCATTTGCCTTTGAATTCCTTGTGTGCCCTTGCCAATAGCAGGCACTAAAAAAAAATTTACTCTTCAATTGGTATGAGGGCAAGAGAGCTAATAGGGTCTCATCGATGGAAGATTTTGGGAGGTGACCTAATCTCCTCCTCTCTGTCCCTCCATTGCTCAGTTGGACAGATGAGGGAACTGCATAGCAAAGAGATGAAGTCATTGGCCCAAGGTCACACATTTGAGTCAGTCAGTGGCAAAGTTGGGACTAGAATCTGGGCTTCCAAACTCCTAGTGAAGATTTTACAGTTTTCCTACTTCAAATCATAAAATAAACAAGGTCTGCCAGAAGCAGTATTCTGGAATACCACCGACTAAGGGGCCACTAGTTAAACAATTTCATAAAAGTCGGATGCCAAAGACCGAAAGCTTTTCCTCTTGAAGTCAAATTCTGGCTCTTTATAAATAAAAACATTTTCTTGATTGGAAGCCCCCTTGGTGATGACAATTCTATTCTTTCCTTCTGAAAAGTGAAGGGTTTGTTGTATAAAGAGTTTGTTGCTTATTTTGTCCATAAATATTAGCACCAACAATTTAATATGACAAAATTGTAGAATCTCCGGCTAGGTAGATAACCACCCCTCAATATGAAATATTAGAAGATACAAAAAGCTGAACGTGCTCTTACTACCACACAATTCCTTACAGAATTGAATTCAGACTGATTGGATAAGGCCTGCGATGATAAAGAGGGAAGAGTCAAGGATAACTTCAGGGTTTTTATTTTAAATGAACCCTTACTTCCATTTTAGAATCAACACTAAGTATTAGTTCCAAGAGCAGTAAGGCGTAGGCAATGGGGGTTAAGTGACCCAGGGTCACCCATAAGAAGCATCTGAAGTCAGATTTGAATCTAGGACCTCCCATCTCCAGGCCTGGCTCTCAATCCATTGAGCTACCTAGTTGCCCCAACTATAGGGCTTTGAACCTGGATGAGAAGAGTTGGAGGGCCCTGAATAGAAAAAGTCTGGGTTTGGGGATGGATAATGAATTGTTTTGGTCATGTTGATTTCGAGATACCTTTCAGGCATCCAAATATTGCCATATAGGGTGGCAGGTTCATCGGAGAGATTTGGGCAAGATGTATAAATTTGTTACTTCTTTCACAAGTGGTAACTGGGTCTCTGACTCAATCCTTTTGGTCCTTAGGACATCAGTGTCTCTGAAGCAGCCCATTCATTGCATGTTGTGGGCCCGGCTTAGCTCTTAGGAAATTCTTTCTTAATACCATTCTTCTTGCTCTCTAAGACACATAAAAGCGTATATTAGGGGCAACTAGGTGGATACTTCCTAGCTGGGTGACCCTGGGCAAGTCACTTGCCTAGTCCTTACCACTCTTCTGCCTTGGAACCAAATCTTAGTGTTGATTCTAAAATGGAAGGTGAGGGTTTAAAAGAAAGAAGAGTACTTTAGATTGCAAGCTTTGGCAGCTCCTACTGGGCCGAAAAGGCAGACGGTCAATCCTGAAGCACTAAGTGCCAAGGCTAGAGCTAGAGACAAAAGTGAGAGTCTATTCAGAATAATAACTCAGTATAGACAGAGTCAATACAAGGAAGCATTAGGAAGGAAACCACTAACAGCTGATGGGTTCTTTATGAAGGGAACCAGGGATTCCCAGCAGTGGCGAGAGGATGTTTCTGAGATGGGGCAAAGATGGAGACAAGAGATAGGGTGTGAATTGTGAAGTGAGTGTTATAAGGAAAGAATAAGCAAAGGTCACAAGGGGCTAGGTTGGGACGGGCTTTAAATGTCAGTTGATATTTGATTCTCGGTCCTAAGAAGCCCCTTGAGATGACAGAGGTGAAGGGGGTGGGGGGAGGTGAAATACTTAAGGGAATTCCCCTTGGCAGATGTTTTTTGATGGATGGATTGTAATGGGGAGGGACTTGAGACAGAACAATCAAATAAGAGGATATTGCATGAAGAGCCCAACCTCACTAAATTTGGAGAAAGCCATTCCAAACTGACTGCTACCTTCTCTCTTATAATCAATACTATGTAATCAAAGCCAAAGAGTGGTAAGGGCTAGACAATAGGGGTTAAGTGATTGGCCCAGGGTCACATAGCTAGGAAGTGTCTGAGGCCAGATTTGAACTGAGGATTTCATGTCTCTAGGCCTGGCTTTCAATCCGCTGAGCCACCTGGCTGCCCCCCACCATAGCAAATTTTAAAGAAGGAAGTCATGAAGAATTTGTGAACTATGACAGCAAAGGAAGCACCTATATTGATGAAATCTCAGGCCTTTGGAAGGATTGAAGCATTTCCCTATTGACTGTCACAGACACAGTCTGAACTATTGTTCCAGGGCATAACTGCTCACTTTGTGTGTAAGTTTTGACTTTAGATTCAGGGAGACCTAGGATCAATTGCTACTTCTGAAAGTTACTTACAATATCCCTAGGTAAATCAAGTAACTTTTCTGTTTATTTAATGGGGATAATAATCATTACAAGCTAACAAATTTGCAATGAGGGGTCTTATACACTCTGTAGACTTGAATTCACTATCAGTTCTTATCATTATTCCCTTAAGATAGTGACCTCGATTCCCTGCTCCTTTCCTCATTCATCATCCCCAGTCCCTTCTCTGTCCATCCCAATCCTAGCCATGGTCTCAAGGCTGACCTCCTTAAAGAATTCCGCTTCCACGCCCAGACAATGAGCACCCTCCTTGAGTTCCTCCTGTGTATAATGCAGTCTGGAGCACAAACTACCCTATAAGATAGAGTGAGAGTTTATTGAAGGTCTATAACTTGCTATGAGGCTTTGCTGATCATCAGCAAAGGCTACTGTTGAATTTCCCACTGGAAAGGCAAATCTAAAACAAAGTTATCTTCCCACAGAATGTTAGAGACTCTAGAGATTATCTAGAAGGGTCAAGACCAGATTCTTTCTTCTGACAGGGGCAGTTCTGCCTTTGACAGGTTCTGGCTATGTTACCTGGCTCTGAACATGTCCCCTAACCTTAGTGTCTCAGCATGTTAATCCAAAGAACAAATCCCATTTTCCTATCAGGGAAAAAGGAGTTCAAAGACATTCAGCTCCAAGATCTCAAAGTTCGCAAATGCCCATGTAGTCATTCCTGCAACTGTGGGACTTGGTTGCACACACACAAAAAAAAGGGGATTCAAACCCAGGTGTTCTGAATTCAAGTTTCTCAGAGTACTTTCCTATAACATCTCAAGTTAATATAGCTAACATTTTTTTGGTACAAAATTTCCTGTGTCCAAGAGCCTGAGGTAAACTATGAATATACACCAACTGTGACAGGAAGTCTAAGCCTGACTCTAATAATTTATCATAGGATAGCATGTGATGTAAAGAAATAAAATGTTTCTTGTTCCTTCCTGTCCACAGGAAGTCCTGCAGAGAACCCCACTGACAAAATTTGTACTCCTGCAGAAAGGATTTGTAAATGGATAGATTAAGGAAGGGTGGATCAGTATTTTGAGGCCAAAGCAAATAGAATTCATAATGAAATTCTGACAAAATTCCCCACTGCTACTTGTCAATTCACGTCATTTCTCTCTATTCCAAACAAGACTAAAATTGAGACCCATTTTCTAAAAAATGGGATTCCAAGGGGGGGGGGGAATAGCCCAAAGAAACTTGGTCTCTCTGTTCTTCTTAGAGATCAGAGGGCTCCTTATAGAAAGCCTATTGCTAATATTACCAAATTAAGAATGAACATAATTGTAGATGTTTTAAAATATTATAAAACTATCATAAATACTAGCTTCAAAAAAATAACATCTTAACTTCTTAGTAACAATTTTAAGTCAGAAAGACAAGGACTAGAAAATTAGGGTTAAGTGGCTTTCCCCGAGTCACACGGCTAGGAAGTATCTGAGACCACCCTGGTACTGAACTCTTGCTTCCTAGCTATTTTTTTTAAACCCTTACCTTCCATCTTGGAATCAATACAGTGTATTGGTTCCAAGGCAGAAGAGTGGTAAGGGTTAGGCAACGGGGGTTAAGAGGCTTGCCCAGGGTCACACAGCTGGAAGTGTCTCCGGCCAGATTTGAAGTAGGACCTTGGGCTACCCAGCTGCACCCCCTAGTTATTTTTTTAAAAACGATTCCCTCAACACAGCTCTCACACAAAGCAAGGCCCAGTTGGCCAGTGATGAAATAAAGACTTAATAGCCAGTCACTCAGGTCATCCAGGCCCTCTTTATTAAGGAAATGTTAAAGTCCTTTTGCTGTTTTTCTGGAGCGGATTCTTGCAGACTGCACCCCCACCAGTCACATCAAGTGAAAATGAAGGGTATACTTTGCTCAAAGTCTCTTTTTCAGCAGCTTCTGCACCCCAGGGTGGTCCCCAAAAGCATAGTGGGGAAGGGGCCTAGGCATCCAGGTCGAAGTCGTCGCGCTCATTGCTGTAGTTGAGCACGTGCCGCTTGATCTTGGAGGAGTCCACCCAGGTGATGAAGTCCTCCATGGCGCGCGTGACCAGGCAGGCGGGGTCGGTGACCACGTGCGGGCCCACGCGCACGTGGCCCTGCTCCACGAAGGTGACAGCGGCGCGAAGGTGCTGGGCCATGCGCAACTTTACTAGCACGACGGGCAGCCGGCGGCGGCAGAAAGACGACGCGGTAACCGAGTCGCACAGCTGCAGGGACGACTGCGTGGGCACGAGCCCCATAGCGTACAGCTTGGAGAGCAGCGCCGCCGAGGCTTGAACACGGAAGGGGTCGTTCTCGGGCAGGTCGCGCAGGCGCCGCGCCAGGTCCCGCACGGTGCGGCTCAGCCGGTTGTAGCGTGTGTAGTCCTCCCGGCGCTCCAGCCGGTAGCGCCGCAGCACGCGCAGCTCATGCAGGTTGTGATCTGTGGTCTCCCAGTTCAGGAAGTCGACCTTCTTCAGGAGCTTCTGCTCGTGGAACTTAAGCTTGCGCACCATGACGACAGCGCCAGGCACGAAGCGAGAAAGAGAGGATCAGAAGTTGCTGCCTGCTACCGCTCAGGTACACCCACCCTCCGTGGAAGCCAAAGCACTTCCGGGGTCCGTCAAGGAGGCGGGCTCCTTCCTAGCCATTGGCCGACGCATAACGTGGCCCCTCCCCTACGTTTATTGGCCCAGGGAAAGCCACGCTCGCTCGGCCTCTGGGCCCCAGCTAAACTTCCTGCTTCCCGTGTCTTTAAGGCGCCTGCGCATTCGGCTCCAAACTAGACGCGTAAGGTTTGCGACTTGGCGTCACGTGGTTCCGACTTTCGGCCTTGGCCTTGATTCTCTATTCGCTCATCTCCCTTTAGGCTTCTGAGATATTGATCTGTCTGTCGGTCTGTCTATTTATCAATATGTCTGTCTATTTATCTGTCACTGTCTGTCCATCTCTATCGATATGTCTATCAGACTATTGATATATTTATCCATCCATCTGTCCATCGATGTATCATCCTATCCACCTACCAACATGTTTGTCTTTTGTTTTTCTCCCCAAACATCCATTTTCCTTCCTACCTTCCTTCTTTCCTTCCTTCCATCCTCCCTCCCTCCCTTCCTTCCTCCCTCCCTCCCTCCCTTCCTTCCTTCCTTCCTTCCTTCCTTCCTTCCTTCCTTCCCTCCCTCCCTCCCTCCCTCCCTCCCTCCCTCCCTCCCTTCCCTTCCCTCCCTCCCTCCCTCCCTCCCTTCCTTCCTTCCTTCCTTCCTTCCTTCCTTCCTTCCTTCCTTCCTTCCTTCCTTCCTTCCTTCCTTCCTTCCTTCCTTCCTTCCTTCCTTCCTTCCTCCTTCCTTCCCTCCCTCCCTCCCTCATTCCCTCCTTCTTTTCCTTTCTGTCTTAGACTCAGTTATATGTAATGGTTCCAACACTGAAGATTGGTAAGGGCTAGGCAGTGGGGGTTAAGTGACTTGCTCAGGATCACGTGGGAAGTGTTTGAGACCACATTTGAACCCAGGACCTCCAGTCTCTTTGCTTGGCTCTCAATTCACTGAACCACCTCGTGCCCAGTCAACCCAATAGAATTTTAAACAAGCCAAGGCAAAAGGGCACTTATAAGCATGTAAGCATGTACTTTGCTTCAAGCACTGTGCTGAACCCCCAGGTACAAAGAGACAAATGACATTCCCAGTTTAATGTATATTTTGATATACATGATAGACAGGCACAGACAGACAGTGTCTATATGTATGATGGCAGCTAAATGTTGCAGGGGTTAAGGTGCTAAGCCTGAGATCACAAAGACCCAAGTTCAAATTCAGCCTTACACCCTAAGTAGTAGGACACTGGGCAAGTCACAACCCTTTTTGGAGAAGGAAACAGTAAATCACTCAAGTATTTTTGCCAAGAAAACCCCATTTGAAGTTATGAAGAGTCAGAGAAATATATAAAATGTATAAAGCTTACTTTAATGTTTGCAAAAATTTGTTATGTGTGTGTTTATATGTATGTGTGTATATATGTGTATGTGTATATATATGACTATTTTGCTTTCATTATGTATATGCCTGCTCATCACCTCTGGCAAAACATAAGCAGGGACTCTGTTGGTTTTTTTTTTATCTCTAGTGTATCCAAAACAGTGGCAGATGTTTAATAAATGCTTCTTGATTGATTTATTTGAGTGTGTATCACTTTAATTTTTGTAAAACATTTTATTTACATTCTTTCATTTAGATCTCACTCTACTCTGAGGTAAGAATTACAAGCTTCCTTCTATAGATGAGGAACTTTTTAAAAATTATTATTTCTTTTTAAGTATTTTTCCATTATTCCATGGTTCATATTCTCTCCCCTTTTCTCTCCCCCCACCCAGAACTGACAAGCAATTCCACTGAGTATTACATGTATTATCACTCTGACCTATTTCCATATTATTAATTTTTAATAGAGTAATCTTTTAAAACCAAAACCCCAAATCCTATACCCATACAAACAAGTGATAAATCATATGTTTTTCTTCTGTATTTCTTCTCCCACAGTTTTTTCTCTCCATGTGGATAACTTTCTTTCTCACTAGTCCCTTGGGATTGTCCTGGATCATTGCATTGCTATTAGTAGCAGAGTCTATTGCATTTGGCCATCCCATAATGTTTCAGTTACTGAGTACAATATTCTCCTGGTTCTACTCATTTCAATCCATATCAGTTCATGGAGGTCTTCCCTGTTTTTATAGAAATAAAGCAGTTCATCATTCCTAATAGCACAATAATATTCCATCATCATCAAATACCACAATTTGTTTAGCCATTCCCCAATCAAGGGTCAACCCCTCATTTTCCAATTTTTTGCTACCACAAGGAGCACAGTTATGAATATTTTTGAACAAACATTTTTTTTTGGTCTCTTTGGGCTACAAACACAGCAGTGGTATTGCTGGATCAAAGGGCATGCATTCTTTTAAAGCCCTTTGAGCATAATTCCAAATTGCCTTCCAGAATGGTTGGATCAATTTACAACTCCAACCACAATGCATTAGTGTCCCAATTTTGCCACCTCTGGATGAGGGGCTTTTGAAGCTGGAGAAAATTAAGCAGAATGCTTATGGTCACGTAGCCAGTGAATGCCAAGAAATGGGATTTGAATCCAGGCTTCTTGACTTCAGTCTAGTCCTCTAACCATGATGCCACACTGCCTGTCTAGTGGCCAAAAAAGATCAGAAGAGGCTAGTCATGTAGGGAAGATAGAGAACCCCAGTACTGAACAATATTGACATTGCTGTCTGTAAAATGGTAAAGAGATCTTGAGCCACATTCTCAAACTTTTGGTCTCAAGATCCCTTTATAATGTTAAAAAATATTGAGGACTTCCCCCAAAAAACATTTTTATGGAGGCTTTATCTATTGATGTTTACTGTATTAAACTTGTTAGTTTTATTATAAAAATATTATAAAAAATAATTTTGACTGTGAGGACCCCCAGAAAGGGTCTCAGGGACTCCCTAGGGACCAGAGGGGTCACTTTGAGAACCATTGACCTAAAGGAAATCCAGCAGTACAGCTAATGATCAGAAAATGAATCACTTCTAATTAATTAAACAAACGTTGTTACTATTAGACTATAAATGACATATAATATCTTATCTAAACTTAGGTTATCTCTGCTCCCCCCCTCATTTTATAGATGAGGCACAAAGGGTTTCAGGGTGAGTGGCAATCTGCCCCATTGGAAAGAGTTTCCACATTGGTGAGATCACAAATCTACTGCAATATACAACATTTTTAAAGTGTATCATGCTTCCTGGCTCTCACACACCCTTGCCTCTGGTCTCCCCACCCTCCCTCCCCCTTTGCCTCCTCTCCCTGTGCACATTCCTTTGCTTTTTCTCCCTCCACCCAATGATGCAATCCATAAAAACAAAGAGGAGAAAAATGACCCAAAGTTAGTAATGTAGGAAAAGTTCTTTTCAAATCAATAAATATTTATTCAACACCAGGTGTTGGTGGCCTGGTGGTGGGTGTGGGGAAGGAGGGTTTCTATTTTTAAAAAAGTCTCTTGTATTTGGTCTCTATTTTTGGTTGAGGTGCAATAAAGGATGGCAGATACCCTTGGGATTGCTGAGTAGTAGCACAAGGGACAAGGCAATCATTGACCTTTTTGGGGGGTGAGGGGTTTCCTATGGAGCCTGGAAGAGTAGATATTTGTCTCAGAAAGCTCTGAACACCCGTATAGGGAGAAGGGAGCAAGTACTGAGGACAAAGGTTACCGCCATTATGCCAACTTCCCCCATGTGCTTGATTATAACATGAAAATAAGTTTCTAGGAGTTGTGTAGAAGCCTCAGTAAATATCTTAATAATTGCTGGCATTTATATACCATTTAAAGGTTTGCAGAACGCTTTATAAATATGTTCTTATTTTATCTCATAACAACCTTGAGAAGTAGGTGCTATTATCGTTCCCATCTTATAGATGAAGAAACAGAGGCACAGAGAGTTTAATTGACTTGGCCAGGGCCAACCAGCCAGTGAGTCACACAGATTTTTTTAATTTTCAAGTCTTCCTGACTCCAGGCCCAGCGGGTCTACCGCTGTGCAGACCTAGAGGTCAGCGCTGGAAGAGACCCTAGCAATGACTTGGACCAGTTTTCCTATTTTGCAGAGTAAGAAGTTGAAATTGGAAGTGAGGAAATGATTGTTCATCGCTCCCATCCACTCACTTCTCTGTATTGGCACAAGCCACCGCTCTGGTTCAGCACACAGGAAGCCTTAATAAATGCTTGTTGAGTTCAGTGAATTGAATGTAGGAGCCTATTATCCTTCACCTAGTCTATTGCAACAGTCCCTTTTTTGGACTTCCAGGTCCTAGTCTCTTCCCTCTCTAATCCACCTTCCTCACACTTGCCAATATTTCTTTCTAAAGCACAAATTTGACCGTGTCACTCCCCTGCTCAAAAACCTCCAATGGCTTACTATTGCCCCCAGGATAAAATATAAACTCTTTAGGCTGGCATTTAAAGCCCTCTATAATGTGGCTTCTGCCCACCTTCCTAGATGCGGGCACACTTCCTCTTTCCATACTCTACCTTCTAAATAAGCAGGCTTACTTGCTGTTACTTGAATGCAATATTTTTGCACAGGCTGTGTCCTGGAATGTATTCCTTCATCATTTCTGAATGGATGAATGAAAAAAAAAGTGCCAGGTATTCTGCTGAACTCTGGAGATACAAATACAAGTTAGACAGTCTCTGCCTTCAAAGAGTTTAGAATCTAATGGGTAGAAACCAACATATATGTGAGAGGAAAAGAAGTATCTAGGAGTCATCCCAGGATGATGTGCTGTCCTCAGACAAATCAGTTGAAATCTTTGTGGGAACAATCGCAGTATGGCAGTATTGACTTAATTATTAAGCCTAGGGCAAGAAGTGAAAAGAGGGTAGGGATCATCATGCTTGAAAGCCAGGCCTAGAGACAGGCAATCCTGGGTTCAAATGTGGCCTCAGACACTTCCCAACTATGTCATGTTGGGCAAGTCACTCAACCCCCTGGCCTAGCCCTTACCATTCATCTTTCTTAGAATTGATACTGAGAGAGAAGGTAAGGGTTTAAATAAAACAACATAAAAGAATGAGAGAAAAAAGAGAAATCTCTAACTTCAAGGCCTTAGCTCATGGGACACCTACCATCCTTTCCTGATCCCTTTATTGCCAGTTTTTTCTCCTCTCCTCAGATGACCATGATTATACTTCCCTCTTCATATGTTGTCTTCACCTAGACAGATCGTAAAGTCCCTAAAGGTGAAGGCTGTTTTTCCTTTTGTCTTTGTATCCCTGTACTTGCTTACTAGAAATATTGAATAAATCCTTGTTGGATTTGATGGGAATTAGGGTTATTAACTTGTCCAAGGCCACACTACTGATAAATGCAAAACCTGAATGAGAAGCCAAGTCTCTTGGCATCTAATTTGGGGCCCTCTGTACAACACTACACATGCACACCTTCTAATTCTCATAAAGGAAAACCAGGAGAAAATTTATAATAGTAATTTTAGTAAAAATTTATTATAGTTTAAAAAAGTATAGTATAGTTAAACATTTACAGAGTAACAACACTAGAAACAAACAATTTGGAAAGCCTTGAGAACTCTGACCAACACAATGATCAGCCACAATTCCAGAGGAGGAAGGATGAAGAATGCTACCCACTTCTTTCCAGAAAGGTGGCAGACTCAAGAAGCAGAAAAAGAAGGGAGAATGGAGTTCCTTGCCCAATACAAATAAAAGGGTTAGAAAATATGTAATTTTTTAGTGCTTGAAAGTTTATATTGGGTCATAAAAACAATTTTAAAATCATCCTGGCCCCATGAAGAAATGTTCTCATGACCTTTAATTGTGAAAAAGGGTTTTTTCACAATTACCCCCATTGTTCCAGAGGTACTGCGATGCCTCACCAGATCTTCCTTGATGAACACAAATTCCATTTGATGACTCTTCATAGGAACCTTCAGAGTATGATATACCAAGGCTATGTCAGCACAGCAGCAGTAAGGAATCATTTTTGTGTCCATTCCTGGGTATGAAATCCATTGGTGGCCTTCCTCATTAGTACGCCCACAGAATGCCCGCTTGATTTTCCAATTACTTCTTGCTCAGGTAAGTAACTTCAAGCTACCAAAGGAAGCAGCTGAAGATTTACTGATGGTGTCCATGTAACATCCTGGACTCCGACAACCTCATCCCAAATGTTTATGAAATACCTTGTTTAGAGCTCTGTGTTAGTAGTTGGGGGAAAGCAAAGTTTGAAGAAGCCAGACTCTGCCCTCATAGAACTTAAAGGATGGATGACAAGAATACACAATATTAAATATAGAAGAAAAATGCAAACCAACTTGTTTTCAAGCTCTCAGTTAAGGTTGGACTCATTGTTAACTGGGAGGATTGAGGAAATCTTCATGAACCAAGTGATATTTGAAACAGTCTTCTTGATAGGATAGGACAACTAAGTGGCAAAGTGGATAGAACACCTGCCCTGCAGTCAAGAGGACCTGAGTTCAAATCTAGCCTTGTGACTCTGGGCAAGTCACTTAACCCAATTTGTCTCCATTTCCTCGTCTGTCAAATGAGCTGGAGAAGGAAGGCAAAGAACAAGAAAATTCCAAATGAGGTCAGGAAGAGTTAAATGCTACTAAAATAAATATAACAAAAGGATAGGATTTCGACATATATAGAGATGGGTGATAAAAGGGAAGTAGTGACTATTTCAATTATAAGGACTGGACCTGTACCAGCTAATGTTTGCAGAATGGCAGCACAGAAGGCAATATATAGGCAATCAGAAGTATTATAAGATTACAAATAGACGAAGCCGGAAGAGATCTTATAGGATATCTCGTCCAATGCCCTCATTTTATAAAGGAAGAAACAAAAAACTTGAGAGCTGAAGTTATTTGCACCAAGTTTTACAAATAGGATCATAGATCTAGAGCTGGACGAGAAACTTAGAGGTTGTCATCTACTGTAGTACTATCATTTGACAGATGAGGAAACTGAGGCACAGAGAAATTCAGTGTTTTTCCCCAGGTCTCCGATGATTTTCTAATCTAATTAGTGCTAGAACTTCTATTTGAATCTAGGTTCTTTCTTGTCAAATCTTGCACTTTCTACAAGGCCATTGCCTCCATATAAATTGAAGCAGGAAAAGTAAGGTGTATGTGTGGGAAATGTGCAAGCCCTTCAAAGGAGTTTGGCCATGGGAGTCCCTGCAGGGTATCCAGGTGGGCAAGGATGTGAGCAGATCTTTCCCTAAGGCAGTTTAGTCTGCCAGTTAATGAATGGATTTGGGTAGGGAGGGAAAAGAGGGAGGAAGATCTATAAGGATGCTATAATCATCCAAGCAGGTGGTAATCCTACCAGGTGGTAGGTGCTGCGGGAATATCTAAGGGAAGGATAGATTTGGAAGATTTCATAGACTTCCACCACAGTGATTCTCCTTTGGACAGAAGCAGGAGAAAGCAATTTAATTTTGCTGACAATGAATTTGCTCTAAACTATGAAAAATGTAGCCTTCAGGAACTCCCTGTGTGTCTTATCTCATCAAACTGAAACTCTAGTGCCCAAGTTTCTTCAAGGTCTTCCACAATCTGTGCCTAACTTATCTCTCCATCCTCCTATCTATATCTAACTTTGAGGATGGAGATTTATGCCGGAGGCCAGGCCTCCGTAAAGTACCCCCTCCAAGCTTTTGCTCATGCTGCTCTGACATTGTATCCTACCCATCTCATAAAGTGTTTCAGATGGAAGGGCTCTTAGAGAACATGTTGGTCCTCAGTTCTAGTCCATGCCCTCATTGTACAATAACCTGCATATCTGAGAGATTAGATAGATGACTTGTCTAAGGCCCAGTTTTTTCTTTTTTCTTATTTTATTTTAATTTTAAGCCAGTTTATACAAGTTGAAAGTACCTTTGTAGAGAAAGAACCATTGGTGATCAAGCCACCCACAAAGGTGGAAGCAAGAGGAGCAGCTCAGAAGCCACCTATGGTGACAACGGATGCTACAAGGAATAGTAGATAAAAGTCTGCTTCCTTGAGTGGCTGAATTGGATGAATGTAGAGTGTGATTGAGTCCTTTCAGTCATGTCTGACTCTTCATGACCCCATTTCTTGACAAAGCTACTGGAGTAGTCTGCCATTTCCTTCTCTAGTTCATTTGACAGATAAGGAAACTGAGGCAATCAGGGTTAAATGACTTGCCCAGCTAGTAGGATTTGAACTCAAGATGAGTCTTCCTTGATTCCAGGCCTGGCACTCTATCCACTATATCAGTTACCTGTTGCTCAGGTCCATTTTTTATTTTTTTATTTGGTCAATTTCAAACATTATTCCTTGGCTACAAAAATCATTTTCTATTCCTCCCTCCCATCCCCCACCCCTCCCATAGCCAACACACAATTCCACTGGCTATTACATGTGTCCCTGATCAGAACCTATTTCCATGTTGTTGTTTGCATTAGGATGTTCATTTAGAGTCTACATCCCCAGCCATATCCCTTCAAGCAGCTGTTTTTCTTCGGTGTTTCTACCCCCAGTTTTTCCTCTGAATGTGGAGAGTGTCAGGTCCATTTTTAAGAAACAGCAGAACCAAGAATTCTTTGTAATCTTTATCATACTCCAAAGTCCAGAGCTGTTCCACCACCCTACACAGCTACCTTCCACCATCATAGGTAAGACACATGCCGAGGCAGGACAAACCCTCCTGGATTTTCTTCTTTTCTAAATCCAAGTGTGGCCCTTATCATCCAGGGGAGACTTGTACTATTTCATGTAACTTGTTTGCCTAACCAGACTGAGGGTTCCCTGAGGGAAGGGAGGCATCTGTTCCTTCTCCAGTCTCTCACATCGCTCTGGGCACACACATGGCAGTCAATAAAGGCTTGCTAATTAATAGGTCATCTCTAGTCTAAACCAATGACCTGCTGAACCACGAGTGAAATGGCTACATTTTGCCCCATAGCCCCAGCAAAATCGATTCAACAAACATTGATCCAGGGTCTGCTAGGTCCAAGGAGCTGCCTGTGCTAGGTGGCTGGGGAGAGAAAAATAACTCAGCTTAACATTTAGAGGACTCCTGCCATTCAGGAAGAAAATGACATGTAGGCACACAGAAAATCAATCAGCAAGCAACCCTGTATTAGTGCCTGCTGATACAGAGCAATTTCTGTAGGAAGCAGGTCATTTTACCAGAGTAATCTTTGGTGTAATCTGGAGTAATCTGCCATATAAAAGAAGTGACACATAATTTGTCACTTATTATTATTTAACATCATATTACATGGAGAGTTCACAGGATTAGAAGTTTTTTTGAGGACTTGAGTTCAAATCATGCCTGAGTCACTTGCTACATGAGTAACCTTGACGATGTTACTTAACCTCAATGAGGTCTCAGTTTCCTTAACTGTAAAAGGAAGCCTTTGGATTAGATGGTTTCCAAGGTGTCTCCTGCCTCTAAATCTGTGATCCTGAAGTTCAGGTCCAGCTGTGTCATCCCTCCTACTCAATAAACTCCAGTGGCTCCCTGTGGCCTTCAAATCAAATATAAAATCCTCTGTTTCACATTGGATAGCCTGGCCCCTTTCCGTCTCTCCAGTCGTCTTATATCGACGCCCCACTTCATTTACTTTGTGATCCAGTAACACTGGTTCCTTTGAAATTCCTCACCCGTGACCCTTCAACTTTGAGCTCTGGCTGTCCTCCATGCCTGGAATTCTATCCCTCCTCCTCCTCCTCCTCCTCCTCTCTGCTTTCCAGCTTCCCTGACTTCCCAGAAGTCTCATTTTCTGCACAACATCTTTCCCCATTCTCCTTAATCTGGCTTTCCCTCTGCGGATCATTTATTTATCTTGACTATAAATTAGGTGCAGAGCTGTTTGCAGATTGTCCCCAGCGTGAGACCAGGAGCTTCTTGAGAGCAGGAACCATCTTTTGCCATTTTTTTTTAATGTAACCCCAGGGCTTGGCCAGGGTGGGTGAACAATAACGATTGTTGCCTGGCTTGAATTTGGGATGAAAGGAATCGCACTTGCCACCTGGGTCACCTTGGTCAAGTCAATCAATCAATACATAAGAATTGGACTAGATTCCTTCTGAAATCAATAGCGGAGCTTCCATAGTACCAGGACAGTGTAGTACAGTGGACAGAGGTCTTGGGTTCTAATCCTAACCCATATTGACTTGGACTTAAAAGGAAGGGGTTGGACTAGATGTTCCTGAAGTCATCTTCCAGCTCCAGTTCAATGAGTCTTTATTACATAAAAAGCGCCCTGGATTTGGAGAGAGAGGCCTTGGGTAGATATCTCAGTTCTGCTACTTGCTACAAGTCAGTCACCAAGCTTCTCAGTTTCTTTGGCTGTAGAAGGCAAGCATCGCGCAACACAGCCCTCCTGCTCCAGATTCTGACAGGGTGGTTCAGGGGGTCTCTGGGCACGCACCAGCGCTTGGCCCGGTGCCAGGCACACAGTAAGTACTTAGTAAATGCCTCTAGTCTGCTTTGCGTTCACTTCCCCGGCCTCAGTTTCCTCGTTTGCAAAATACGGGATCTTTCTAGCTTAATTTATTCTACAATAGACATGCGTAATGTGGTGTCTTTCCATTCCGTGGTCATTCCTCTGCCCTCCAACCCCTACTCTTGGAAGTCGGGACCCGGGAGCCAACCCCCACCCCCACCTCCTTTCCCCCCCTCTTTGGCCCCCCCTCGCCTGAGGCTGCCTCTAGAGGGCGCCCGGGAGACTTTTGCCGGCTCTCCCTCAGCCTGTTCCCGACGCTTTGCAAACTTTCGGAGTTTCTCCTCCTCTTGCGTCATGGAAAAGGTTGGAGGGTGACCCGGAGAGTGGGAGGCGAGGAGCCGGGCGAGCTCCCCTGGACTAGCGGCCGGGCCCCAGGACCGGTGGGAGTGCGTGGGCTCCTACGCTGCTGCGGGATCCTGGGGAGACCGGGCTCGCCCTCGACCCAGGCCAGGGGCGATCGGCCTAGAGAACCGAGGCAGACGGACACCTCCTCCACGCCGGCAGCACCCGCTCGCCTCGCTGGGCTGGGCCGGCCAGCTCCCCTCCTGAGGCGCCGGCATCTGCTCAGAACCGCACAGGGCCAGGGATCGGCTTCCCGCGAGGCAGCCGGGGCCGGAGTGCCGGCCCTTCCTAGCCACTGCCAGCCCGTCAGACCCCCAGCTCCTGTTTCTCCCCCTACCCGGTAGCCTTCCTGAAGCCGGTCTCCGCGCCCTAGGCCTGGGCCAGGAGAGAGTGCGGGCGTGCTTTGGTGTGTTTGAGACTGTGCGGCAACAAGATGGAGTGAAGGGAACCCCAGTGCCAGCCCCGCACCCTGAGGGCTGTGAGCGCAGGTGGGCAGCTGAGTGGAGGCCGCCCCGCTCCCCCAGCGCCCGGCGCGGGGGACTGCATCCCTCTCTCTTTCCCATCCCTCGGTCCAAACGGAAGTGCCTCTGTTTTTGCAGAATTCCTCTGGCGGCTTTCTCCCCTCCACCATCCCTCGGAGCCTCCCTCCCTTATTCCCCCCCCCCTCCGCCCCCCGCCCCGTCTCCAGGCATCCCTCCCCCTCTGGACACAAGAACCCGGAATCTCTCTCTCTTTCTCTCTTTTTTAACCAGCTTCTTGTAGTCGTTGCAAAGTTGATTGTTGAGGTGCCCCTCTGTCCTGGGAGAAGGTTTGCCGATCGCAGCCCAGCCGGGGCTCGGAGAGAAGCCTACAGGATCACACCTCATTGCTCTCTCTTCTGCCTTGTTTTGCTGTGTGTGTGTGTGTGTGTGTGAATTTGCGTTGTGTTCCCCTCCTCGCGGATCTGGGGAAGGGAGAGCTCCTGTGCCCACTGTTGCTGGTGGGTGGTGGTTGTTGTTTTTAAATGATTGATCTTATCCGGAGCTTTCCTCCGCGTACTTTGGTCCTGTTCCCAAGTTCCCAGCTCTTTGCTGCGAGTCAGTTTCAGGCGGGTGGAAACTGACCAAGAATTAAGCAAACAAAAGATTCCAAAAGAATCCCGCTGAGGGGTTCCTCCAATACATTTTTGATTCCTCTCAGTCTCGCTCCCCAGGCAGGGAGGAGGGGGAGAAGAGGAGCTGGGAGAAGGAGGACAAGTGTTCAAGCCAAGGGTTCAGGGGCCCAAAGGACTTTCCCCAAGACCCTTCCTTCTTGTCTGCATCCAGGTTTGCTGCATGTTCTGTTTTGATCGTAAAGTTCACGTGAATTTCCCGGGGTCTTGTGTAAGCCTGGGATTGTTGTTGTTTTTTTCTCTCATCTTGTTGGGAAGCAGGAGGGAGGCATCCACCCTTGGATTTATTTCAGCCTCATTAGGCTTTCTTTTTGCCCCTCTTGGGCTTTTTGGAATTTTTAAAAACTCAGTTCCTAAGAAGAAGAGGAAAGAGAAGAAAGCAAAAAACTCTTAAGCCATCCCCAGCAAGAGAACCAGCCCATAGCTTTTGGAGTGAGGTAACTGTTAGTTACTTTTTATTTTTTTCTGGGTCCTCCTTCTTCCTTAAAGTGCATTCTTGGGCTTCCTGGCCCCCACAGTGCTAGATCTAAGGTGTGTGGGTTTTTTTTTTCCCCCTTTTGGGAGGATTAGGAAGGAGAGGGATGTAAAACTGCATCGAAGAGCCAGCTGTGGGAAAACCAGAAGCCAGATGGAGACTGTGGGATGAGTACCTAACGGGTGAGGGTGTCCTGGCAGGACCCCCTTCTCTGGCCTGTATTGTCCCTGGAGCCCTGCTGGAGCAGACCGTCTGAACCCCTCTCTGGGCTATGTCACTTGACACTAAGGGGGTGAGACTGTGGAATGCAGGAGCCACCCTTGAACTTCTGGCCTGGGCCGAGGGGACACGGGCAGAGTTGTTGCCGATCCTAGGGCCCCGGGGCTGGGTGAGTGTGTGAGTGTGTGTCTCTGGATGTGCCTGTCCGAAGGCCCCGTCCCTACCTAGGTTCACTCGGGGCTCAGCTGCACCCTCTTCCTCCCTGCCTTTCCCCCTAGGCTTGCCTCCCTACCAAAAGACATACTCCCGCCATGGCACTGAAAGGCCGAGCACTTTATGACTTTCAGAGTGAGAACAAGGAGGAGATCAGCATCAGACAGGACGAGGAGCTGGTGGTCTTCAGCGAGACCTCCTTGGACGGCTGGCTGCAAGGCCAGAACAGCCGGGGGGAGACCGGACTCTTCCCGGCCTCCTACGTGGAGATCCTCCGCTGTCGCTCTGACTCCAACTACACAGACTATTCCAACAGTCCGGCCGGCTCCCCCGGCAATGAGACGTCTTTCTACGTCACTCCGGTGGCCAGCACAGGCATCATCTCTCACCAGGGCAGCTTTGAGGATGATGATGAGGAGGACTGGGACGACTGGGACGACGGCAGCACCGTGGTGGAGGAGCCCCGGGGTGTTGGGCTGGGCACCAACGGACACCCCCCCCTCAACCTGTCCTATCCCGGCGCCTACCCCAACCAACATATCAGCTTCCGGCCCAAGCCGCCCCTGGAGCGGCAGGACAGCACGGCCTCGGGCAAGCGCGGGAGCGTGGTGGGCCGCAATCTGAACCGCTTCTCCTGTTTCGTGCGCTCCGGCGTGGAGGCCTTCATCCTGGGAGACGTCCCCATGATGGCCAAGATCGCCGAGGCCTACTACATCGAGATGGGCCCCAAAGGGCCTCAGTGGAAGGCCAGCCCCCACCCCTTTGCCTGCTCTGTGGAGGACCCCACCAAGCAGACCAAGTTCAAGGGCATCAAGAGCTACATCTCCTACAAGCTGACGCCCAGCCACGTGGGCTCCCCCGTCTACCGGCGCTACAAGCACTTCGACTGGCTCTACAACCGGCTGCTGCACAAGTTCACCGTGATCTCGGTGCCCCACCTGCCCGAGAAGCAGGCCACGGGCCGCTTCGAGGAGGACTTCATCGAGAAGCGCAAGCGGAGGCTCATCTTGTGGATGGACCATATGACCAGCCACCCCGTGCTGTCCCAGTACGAGGGCTTCCAGCACTTCCTCAGCTGCCTGGACGACAAGCAGTGGAAGATGGGCAAGCGGCGGGCAGAGAAGGATGAGATGGTGGGGGCCAGCTTCCTGCTCACCTTCCAGATCCCCACCGAGCACCAGGATCTCCAGGACGTGGAGGATCGGGTGGACGCCTTCAAGGCCTTCAGCAAGAAAATGGATGACAGCGTTCTGCAGCTCACCAATGTGGCTTCGGAGCTCGTGCGCAAGCACATCGGGGGCTTCCGCAAGGAGTTCCAGAAGCTGGGCAATGCCTTCCAGGCCATCAGCCATTCCTTCCAGCTCGACCCCCCCTACAGCTCAGATGCCCTCAACAATGCCATCTCCCACACAGGCAAGACCTATGAGACTGTGGGGGAGATGTTTGCTGAGCAGCCCAAGAATGACCTCTTCCAGATGTTGGACCGACTCTCCCTATACCAGGGCCTGCTCTCCAATTTCCCTGACATCATCCACCTGCAGAAAGGTAAGGATTGGCCTGGGGGTGACCCTGAGGTGGGAAGGATGGAGGACAGGAATCATCTTTCCTTTCCTTTCCTTCCTTCCTTCCTTCCTTCCTTCCTTCCTTCCTTCCTTCCTTCCTTCCTTCCTTCCTTCCTTCCTTCCTTCCTTCCTTCCTTCCTTCCTTCCTTCCTTCCTTCCTTCCTTCCTTCCTTCCTTCCTTCCTTCCTTTCCCTTCCCACCTTCCTTCCTTTCTCCCTCTCCTTCCTTCCTTTCCCTTCCCACCTTCCTTCCTTCCTTCCTTTCTCCCTCTCCTTCCTTCCTTCCTTCCTTCCTTCCTTCCTTCCCTCCTTCCTTCCTTCCTTTCTCCCTCCCTCCCTCCTTCCTTCCCTCCTTCCCTCCTTCCCTCCTTCCTTCCTTCCTTCCTTCCTTCCTTCCTTCCTTCCTTCCTTCCTTCCTTCCTTCCTTCCTTCCTTTCTCCCTCCCTCCCTCTCCTTCCTTCCTTTCCCTTCCCACCTTCCCACCTTCCTTCCTTCCTTTTCTTCCTTCTTTCCTCCCTCTCCTTCCTTCCTTCTTTCCTTCTTCCTACTCCCTCCCTCTCACCTTCCTTTCTTCCTTCCTCTCCCCACCTTCCTTCCTCTCTCTTCCCACCTTCCTTCCTTCTTCCCTCTTCCCATTTTCCTTCCTTCCTTTTCTTTCTTCCTCCCTCTCCTTCCTTCCTTCCTCCCTCCCTCTCCTTCCTTCCTCTCCTTCCTTCCTTTTCCTCTTTCCTTCCTTCCTCTCTCCCCCTCCCCCCCCCCACCTCTCTCTCTTTCATTCCTTAATCTTTATCTTCTACCTCAGAATCAGTACTGTGCGTTGGTTCCAAGGTGACTTGCCCAGGGGCACACATCTAGGAAGTGTCAGTCCACTTTTTGAACCCAGGCCTTCTTGACTCTAGGCCTGACATTCAATCCACTGTGCTATCTAGATGCCTCGCTTTTCTTTTTACTAATACTATCCCACAACTTCTGTCTGGCCAATATTTTATTCTTTTCAAGACTGTTCTCTTTCATATCTTTATTTCATTCTTTCAGTATCCCCATTAAATAAAGGATCATTACCTCCATTTGACAGATAAGGAAATTGAGGCCTAGAGGGGAAAAAATAACAAAAGTTATACAATTAGTCCGAAGCAGAACCAAGATTAGAACCCACCTCTCTTAACTCCCAGGCCAGGCTTCTTTCCATTGCATGATTGCTGCCTCTTCTTTACCAAGTTTCTGTAGGGATGTCAATCCATAGAGAATCTCTATGGTCAAGAACACTGGCTACCTATTTTTAGAACTAAAAGGGAAGCTTAAAGATTGCCTGGTCCCCATTTTACAGAGTAAGAAACTGAGGCCTAGAGAGTGTTAAGTGACTAGGCCAGAGTAGGATTTGAACCTAGATCTTCTGCTACGTTTTCAGTCATAATGCATTTTGAAAAGGAAAAAACAATCTTTTTTTTTCCCACCAGGGTCAATTCCCAAAAAGCAAGTGAAAGTATAACCAAAAGGAAGTATTCTAAGGAAGGTGTCTAGAAAGGAAGGAATGACAGAAAGGAAGTGATTCATTCCAGGTTACACCATGGAGCCTGGGGCAGGTCAGGGGAAATGGAGACCAGAGGTCCTGGCTCTCCACCTGGGCACCCTTTCCATCCTTTAACCATCTGCCCTCCTCCTTCTTTCCTCTTGGCCCCTCACCTCTCCCTTGTCCCTTTCTTCCTCACCCCGCGTGAGTCACCAGCTGAAGTAGGCAGGTCCCTATTGCCTAGGCAGGAAGCCATACTGTCAGGAACCCTGGCACGGGCCCATCACTGACCCTCCCTGCCCAGTGCTTCCCAGTGCACAGGCTCAGGGTGAGGGACAGCACTGGAAGAGCATGCCTGAGCACAAGAGAGTGGCTGGGTTCTTCCCGAGACTGAAAGTGGTTACTACAGGAGCCAAGGAAGGAGGATGCTGGGCTAAGGCAGGGGTGACCAACCCCCCAGACTGGAGCTGGCTCCAGGGCACCTTTGGGTGCTAAGAGAGGGTTGGGCTGGGTGCTCAGGAAGACAGCTGCTGGGTAAAAGGGACAAGGGACTGTCTGGGTTGCTTCTTCCCCTTCTTTGCCCTAAAATACTGATCTTTCCTCCCCTCCACGCTGCACCTCTCTCCTCTTCTGGTTAAATCACCTCCTTCCATTTCCTTTCTAGCCTTCCTTCTCCCAGGAAGAGTAGAACAAAGAGCAGGTTGGAATGGGGGCAGAGGCACTGGCGGTCAGGGGGTGAATCTGAGTCCTGTGCTAGTCTTGTGAAGGGGGAATACATGTTTGGTGAGTTAAATTGAAGGGATCCCGGTTGGCAGGGGAGGATGAAGGGTCCAGCTTCTGTATCCTGGAAGCTGGGGGCTAGGTGTGGAGATGTGCCCTTTCCACATAGCAGGAATGAGGGCCAGCCTCACACTTCTTCAGCTTTTACTTCATTCTCTTTCTTTTTCTCTCCTTTTTTCTCCTTGTTTCTTTTCTTCCTTTTCTCTGCCAGTCCCTTGTCTGTTCCTTCTCTTTATTAAATTTTTAAACACTTGCCTTCCATCTTAGAATTAATACTGTGGTTGGTTCCAAGGCAGAAGAATGGTAAAAACTAGATAATGGGGGTTAAGTGACTCATCCAGGGTGACAC